>NC_089501.1:34053763-34410263 GCF_036850765.1 Saccopteryx bilineata | reverse complement strand
ATAAATAGCAGGAATAAGTACTGCGTACTTGTCTGATTGTTAAAATGTTTATTTTTCAGTTATAGTTGACACTAGATATAAAAATGTTTATTTTGGGAGCAGGGGGAAAGGAAATTCTGATTATAAATTACTGCTTGTAAAAGTCTTTAGTTTGGTTTTTTTTTATATAAGTAAAGTGCTTAAACTAAAATCTCTTGCTGATGGAGAATTTGTGTTTTTGCATTGCAGACAGTGGGGATCAGACAGGCGAGGTAGGTTATTCAGGCTCTCCTGCAGAAGCGCCTCCAAGCAAGTCGCCGTCCATGCCGTCATTAAACCAGACTTGGCCGGAGCTGAATCAGAGCAGTGAGGTTAGCAAAGCTTCCGTTTTCTTTCATTAACATTAACTTTGTTAAGGTAAGATGTTCCAAACAGTCATTTCTGCACCTCGCTCTTTCAGCATGTATGCATAGTTAAAGAGAACATATAAATTAGGACAATGATAAATGTTTGTAATTATGTGACTGAGGTTTTTAAAGTACTTTTTCACATATACACTGTCATTTGGTTTCCACCACTCATTCCTACAACACTGTGAGTTGGTCTGCTTGTGCAGACACGTGCAGTTTACAGTCAAAAGGGTGACTGCCTTCTCTGAGATAGTTCCTAGCCATTGAGGGACAAGGCTAAGATTTGAACACAAGTCTTTTGACATGAGCCACTACCACACCCACTGTGTCACATCACCTTCTCGTTCCTGTAAGCAAGATACGTGATAATATATTTGGAATCTTGACATTGAAAGTGATAGGGAAAGTCACTAATCCAGCTTTCCATGTGGAAAAAGTATTTTCTTCAATCAGGCTATTATTTATAATAATTTAGTTTTATTTAATACAGTGATTAAATGCAGTGATTAAAAAAATCAAGCATAACATGCAAAACAGAATTTGAGACAAAAGCATTTCCCTCCTCCGTATCATTTTGGAACTTTATTGTATAAAACAATTAAAGTAGGGCTACTCACTATAATAAGGGAAGTGGGCCTGAGGCCCCTGTTAAACCTTAAGTGAGCTGTAGAACTCAAGTAAAAAGTAGCTGTACACCTGTGCCTGCGACAGACATAGCACTTACACCGTCGGATATAAGGCCATGTATAGAGTGTTTTTTCTAGAGGAAGGAATTAAGCCTTGAAAGAATTGACTAGTAAAGAGGCTTTATAGAGAGTAGGGTCATTGTTCTGAAAAGTACTGTTTTTGCTCATTTTTTAAAAAGTGGTATCAGGTTAAGAGTATTTTTGCTATTGGTATCAACTCATAAATAAAATCTTTCCAAAGCATCTTAATTCTAAAGCCTGTATTCATTCTAAATAAAAATTATGCAATCATTCAAGACTAGGAATGGAAGTTCTTCCATATTCTGATTTAAGCAGTTGCACTTTTTTTTTAGATAGTCCTAGCACATTTCATTTAGTAGTGTTGTGATAAGGTTATAAACATCATAGTTTTTTTTTTTTTTTACTCTGTGGAAAATCAGTCTGTTAAAACTAACATTGATTTTGAGACATTAATAATTTTCTACTATAAAACACGAACAAGTCTTTCAACAAATATTTATTCAGCATCTGAATATGGATAAGGCTCTGTAGGGGCTAACTAATAACAATAGCACTAATAATAATCCTTAACATTTACTGAGCACTTTTGATATGCCAGTTCTGTTCAAAAGCTTTCTGCATATATGAACCCTATTTCCTCATAACAATCCTGTGACATAGGTATTAATCAGTCTCAAGTTACAGATGGTAAAACTGAAGCACAGAGAGGTTAGGTAACTTGCCTAAGGTTGCAGAGCATGACCAGGGTTCAGAAGCCTGGTTGCAGAGCCTGTGCTCTTAGCCAGTATACTAAAGCTACGGAGGTGAGTGAGTGTCTTTCTGCCTCCAGGTAGCTTACATACAGTCTTGTGAAATCAAGTAAAGCTTTATATGACCAAATAGATAAATCCTTTTGTTTTGGCAAAAATCTACACAGATTATTAGGATTTTTAAAATTTCTGTACATGCAACAATAATTATTGAAGAAACTATAACAACAAATGTTGCTAAGTCACTTCCACCCCCACCCTGAAGTGATATCCCATGATAAAAATGAATTGTATCAGTATATCTTAGTATATCTTAATTTTCATGATTTTAAGACTAATTTGTAGGCAAAGTTGAGTGATTGTATTAACTATTTTTGTAGATAATTTTCATGAATGAATTAATTTACTAATATATCTACAAGTCTCAAATTGAATATCACTATTTTAAATAATAAGTCGAACTTTGAAGCATAAAAATGTATACTTTTCCATACTGAATTATAATAGGATTTTGGTTAATGGGGTAGGTGTGTCTGTGTGTAAACATTCATTTGTATATATTGTATATGTGTAGATGTTTTTCCGTTTTCAGAGTGCAACTGATAATCCTTAAGAATCAAATTTTAATGGCAGTTTTGATATAAAAATTCTATGCTTTTTATTAAAAAGATCTTCAACACAAATGGAATTTATTAAAATTAATATTGGCTTATCCCTCCCTATTTTAAGAGGTATGATATTTGTGTACCTCTTTTAGAAGAATAATATTTCACATCAAAATACATCTTCTATATATAACACATACTCAGATGCTTGATTTGCTCTCATTGTGGCCGTATTCTGATTTTTCTAGCATGGGGCGTGGGGGCCTGATTGGCAGTCTGTCTTTTGGTCTGGCATGGTCCCGTTCGTAGTGCTGATTGCAGGGGTTGACTTGCTATAGATTGACAAAAGCTCAAACATACAATTCCAGAATTCTTTGCATTTTACCTCAATTATATTTTATTAAGTATGCATACGTACGAAATATGTGCACGTACATAATAGAATCATCTTTCAGGGGTCGCACTGGCAAGTCACACTGACTTGCTTTGTTTTGACCAAAAGTTTGGTAGTCAAGATTTGCTAACAGTACATTAATGTTTAAAATTTAAAAGAAGGATTTGAAGTTATTCTTTCTCTAGTCAAGACAAACCCCTTTACATTTTTGCATTGTTGCCGTTTGTACCAGTTGGACTATGTTCCTGTATTGTGTTTTGAGGTTGAATTCTGTATGTCTTTCAATCTCTTCTTAGAGATTGCAATAAATTGTATCTATGCATTTGATTTGTGAAGCTGTTCATCTTACATTACAAGATGACCCAGCATAGATGAGAATAAAATGTTTATGGAAAAACAAAAATTGTGGAATTTTGTCAGGTCTGTGAAACACAACTTGCCGTGCAACCTCTGAAGTACTTTGCTAAATCTTCCCCAGTGACCTTTTCCTCCCCCTCTCTCATCGTGCTGACTTGTCTCTCCTCTGTCTGTTCAGCAGTGGGAGACATTTAGTGAACGCTCTTCAAGCTCACAAACTCTGACCCAATTTGATTCTAACATTGCACCAGCTGATCCTGTAAGTCAATCACTTAGCTTGCTTGTTTGAAATTAATTTTATTAACCCAAATTTCCATTCATTATGGTTTTTAGCTGATATGCATGATTCAGTGGAGTGCTTAGAGGGAAATGGTGGCAGGCTTTTCAATTTTTGTGTGCCTAATGGTGGAAAGAACTTTTTTGTTTGTTTGTTTGTTTGTATTTTCTAGTTATTTTGGTGAGAGAAAACTGTATGTTTTTAAAATCTGGTTCATGTGTCTAAAGAAGCATTTTGTGAGAATTGACTTAGTTGACTTGTTTTCGTTTACTAATTGAGTGTACGTTTTATTAAACATACTGTTTATTTCAGTGTAGTAACACTTAGTAAATACTATTTTATTTGTATGCTTACACATCATGTGATATGTATTATGTATGTAAATATGCAATGTCATCTTTTATTTTAATAGTCCAGATAGTATGGCTTTGACTTAAATAAATAGTATGTTGACTTCTGTCATAAGAGAATCAAGTTCGGCAAAACAATACAGAATTATTAGTCAAAGATCCCCATTGTGCAAAGGAGCCTGTCTTGTCTTCCTGTGGTTCACTGTGTTGCTCTGAAAATGCTACAAAGTTCACATCCTGATTTCAAAAATAATTCTATTCCCATAGATTTAATTTCATATGTGCCCCACCTATCCCTCAAGTTATTTAAAAATTTCAAAACCTTAGCATTCTTCTCACTGTTCACTCCTGCTTTTTCTTTTCTTTCTTTTTTTTTAAAGAACAGAACATGCTAATAAGCACTTTTCAAAAAGAAAAGAGGAAATAAGTAGGAAGGGAAGAAGAGTGTAAAGGTAGGATTAAATAATGAATTTGGTGGAAAGATATGGAGACAGTGACACAAGGCATTCTTTTGAGATGTTTTTGATCAAAGGCAGCCAGCATTTATTAATTAAATGTAAAAGTGGTCTTATTATTTATTGTGGATTTGGGAGAAGTGGCATTTAAAGGTAATAGTACATCAACAGTTTAATAAATCTTTGGTGTGTTTTATAATTTTAAAGAATTTATAGCTATTTGAAATAGAGAGGATGCCATTAAATTGAGTTCAAACAGATTAATATGTGTGTTTTAAGTATATTTTATAATTTGTTAATTTAAGAGTCAGTTAATATGTAGATCTTTGGTACCTTTTGATTCTCTTGCTACTTTTAGGGTGTTCAAATTATCTTTGATTTTAGTCTCTGAAAAATGAAGGAGAAATAAAAAGGAAACAATTTTTGCTTCTTATTGGCAGCTATAATTAAGGTCTCTTAGGAAGTGATAGGTGCTATAAGGTAAAAGAAAATGTTACCTTAGCTTTCTCTGTTTCATTTCTCCATATTATTTTTATCTCCTTACACAGTCAGGTTAGTTTTATTTTATTTATTTATTTTTAAGTGACAGGAGGGGAGATAGAGAGACAAGACTCCCGCATACACCCCAGCCGGGACCCACTGGCAACCCCTGTCTGGGGCTGATGCTCGAATCTCCCGAGCAGTCCTCAGTGCCCAGGGTTAACGCTCGAACCAGTTGAGCCGCTGGCTGTGAGAGGGGAAGAGAAGCAGATGGTTGCTCTCTTGTGTGCCCTGACCCGGGATCAAACCCGAGACGTCCGCAAGCCCACACAGTGCTCTACCCACTGAGCCAACAGTCCAGGGCCAAGTTAGTTTTATTTAAAGTACTTCGTAGAAGTACTTTATTTGGGAAGGAAGTTTTGATATAGCAATAAAGAAACTATTCTCTAATCCTTAGATAATGAAAGTACTCATAGTATTATGATTATTTGTCATGCAGGAAAGAACATTAAGTATAAAAACATAGTCATGGGCAAAATAAATTGACTCATGAATGGCAGAAAGGGCAGGGAAATATTTGGCTTAATACCAGAGATGTTCTGTAACTTCTTGGAAATAATATGTAAATTTGTGAATTCTAACTATTTAAAATTATAAGACTCAATATTTTGTCATTTCTAGTGTGGCTGGAGGCTCTAGAAAAATTAAAAATGGTTAATTGATATTTAAAGCTTGAATTGAGGCCTCTGAATTTGATAGAGTTGATAGTCTTAAATATTTATAATCTGGTACCTAGAAACATCGTTTTTTCTTTTATGGTGGTAAACTTAAATTTAAACTTTGTTCCCTAACTAGTAGTATCTCTTTAAATGTAATAAATTAGGAGAATGTCCTAGTCTCACTGAGGGTCTGATTTTCTTAACCTTTATTTAATACTTACCTGAAGTATTAAATACAGAACATAACCAGTAGCTACAATCCCAAATGATCCTTTGCAAAGTTTATGTAGATAAGGATTGTAAGTAAGTAAATAAGGTCCCTTCAGATTAGAACAGAATCACCTAGGAAAAACCCACTACAGTTCTAATTTGAATTTAACATACGTTTTCAAATATTTAATGGAATATTTTTAAAAAGCTAAAATTCAATAATTAGCCATTTGCTCAGTAAAGTGAAAGTCCGTGAAATCTCCAAACTGCTTTGTAGCACTTAGAGACAGTATCACACAGTGCAGTAACCTCTCTCGCAAACTGAGATGGTTAATTATTAGGCTCCCAGAGGTGTGATGAAATTGAGTTTTGATATCTCATTTCCAGAAACTTGATTACTTTTGTTGAACTGCTTATCAGTTAATAGACTCTGGTAGAATCTGCTTGTGCCAGGAAACTCTAGACTGAGGAGAAGTGTGGTGTACTTCTGTGTGCTCTGCCTGATCTGGAGTGCTGTGCAGCTTCTGAGGGACTCGAGAGCAAAGGAAGTGGGCTGGATCGCGGATTGTGCCCAGCCAGCTCATCTGGTTTGGTGTCTGATGATTGTAATAAAGCTGATTGTGGTAATTATCATATATGGCCATGAACAGAACTCTGGGCAGAGAGAGAACCCTGGGCTAAGTCAGCCCAGAACGTTTTTGCAAAAGAGCTTATGTTTGTTTGCTGAGTTTTGAACGAAACCATGAATTGCCAGAAGTAGACAAGGGTATTCCAAGCAGAGAATGTCATGAGCAGAATTAGTTCAGTGTGGTGAGAATATAGGGTAGACATGTATGTATGGGGAATTGCACCAGGATGTGGTTGGAACCAGACTGGGAGGACCTTTGTATTTAGACCAAGGACTGAACTTCACCTCATAGACACTTCCTGTTGGCTAACAGAAAGTACCATGATAAAATGGGAGTGGGGAAAAGGTAGCCAGAGAGATAACTCGGGTAGTACTGTAATGTAAAGGATTGATGGGATCAAGAGAGAGGTGATGAGCAACTTAGCTAACTGACAGGAATAGAAAGGTGATGGGGCTGGGTTCAGACAGGATAATAGAATTTTTTTTTTTTCATTTTTCTGAAGCTGGAAACAGGGAGACAGTCAGACAGACTCCTGCATGCACCTGACCGGGATCCACCTGGCATGCCCACCAAGGGGCAATGCTCTGCCCCTCTGGGACGTTGCTCTGTTGCATCCAGAGCCATCCTAGCGCCTGAGGCAGAGGTCACAGAGCCATCCTCAGCGCCCGGGCCATTTTGCTCCAGTGGATCCTCAGCTGTGGGAGGGGAAGAGAGAGACAGAGGAAGGAGAGGGGGAGGGGTGGAGAAGCAGATGGGCGCCTCTCCTGTGTGCCCTGGCTGGGAATTGAACCCAGGACTCCTGCACGCCAGGCCGACGCTCTACCACTGAGCCAACCGGCCAGGGCCGGGATAATAGAATTTAAAGCAAGTAGAAGATACAGCTGTGTGAGCATTAACATAATATCCAACGAAGTGCTAAATTGTATAAAATCAAATGCCAAGATTGATGACACAGATGTGCCCTGAGTGATTAGGAATGGGTTTCCTGAAGACTTTGGGTGATTTGAATGATAGAAGGAAGTGGGCAGAAGCTGCCAGTCAGTCTTACACTTTCTTTCTCTATTTTTAAATTTGGGGACGCTACTTTGGAGCAGAGAAAGTCTTTGGTATCTTGTGACTCAGGACTCAAAGGCTTGTGGGCATTCCTGGTTCTTCATTTGGATGTTGAAATGCCTAGTGTTAGAGCTCTCTATCATGCTGTGACTGTCATTTGTGAAATCAGTCACAAATGAAGCTTCTGAAATACTCGTCTCTGGTCCTCAAGGAATTACCTTGTCCTGCTGCTAGCAGGATCCTCTGGACTGAAGCAATTGCAGGCTCATAGCAACCACGCCGTGTATGGCTAAAATATGCAATACAAAATTGCTTTGCTGGCACAGAAACTTATGCAAATTATTGGTGAATAGAACATTTGTGATTTTGTTCATTATTGTACTCCCATTTCTTGTACTGGAACTATATGAAAAGGCTAATTAATATTTCCAACTGTTACAAGCTTTGTAAATTTGATTTTATGACATACACACAATATATATTAGGTAAATACTTCAGTTAAAGCATCTAATAAGTTCTCCTTGCTTTGGAGCAGGGGTGATAGAAGAACTTAATGTTTCGCAAACATTTCTTTCTCCTTTAATCTTGTCTTATAAAATTCTGATTTTTATAGCAGTTATATTTGCTGTTAAAACTGTAAGTTAAGAAAATAGTTATTTTTAAAGCCTTGTTTTTATTAACTTAACCTCTTTATAACTGTATTTTAGAGTGGTAGAGGAAATGTTGGTTCAGGTTGATTGGATAATACATGGACCCTGGCCAGCATCTCACTAGTATAGGGGCAGGAAATTGCTATGGATGGATTTATCAATGTAATTACAATAAAGAATTCATTTGTTAGAAATTGTTTGAATTTAGAGATGATGAGAGTAGGCTAAGGAAAGCTATCAAACAAGAAAAGGTATGCTGGAACTTAGTTTCTTCTAGCAGAGGCTTGCTGTTACTCAGTATTGTCACCAAAACAGTGTTTGACTTAAATTGAAAGGTCATTACCCTTGACAGTAAATGGTAAACTTAACGCATTACTGGGTATTCGAAATTTAAGTATTTTGTGTTCTGGGTTTAGCAGCAGCACACACAAAATACTCCTCAGAGAAGGAGCTGAGCCCCCAGCAGTGGTTTTCAGCTGGTCTGCTGCTACTATGCCAATTCTGGTGCTTAATCCTATTCTAGTTCCTCCCCGGGTCCTCTGCGCCCAGGGTCAGGTTTCCCTGGTACTCAGTCTTCCTCTTTTCCTTTCCTTTCCAAGAGGCTGCCCGTTACCTTCCTCCTCTCTTCCTTGCCGTACTCTTCCATTCTTTTCAAAGGCCTCTTCTACCAGTTCTTTGCTCTTCTAACTAGACTTGCCACTTAATGAAGTTTAGGAATATCAGACTATAATGAACCTTGAAAAGGTTTAAGAAAAGTATTAGAATCTTAGGAGTTACTTATCCCTCTTAAAAAAACAGATTCCTTGGTAGAAGATTTATGCTAAATTTTAAAGTTCTGTAGACCTAATCTATGGAAATATGCCAACTGTTATAGTATTAGCAAGATCTCATTAACTCTGTTTTATATATGAAAAAGAAAAGTGTCAATTTTTCCTGATCAGTTTCCTGAAAATGAGTGTAGTCCGTTACTTAGTTTTGGGTTCTCATAAAATGATTTAGTTCACTTGAACCTGAGAGGTTCTGATTTGTATGATTATATCAGATCATTTCACACTTTGCCTTTGAATAGTGTCTTAAACTGTATTTTTAATAAGGTCATTTTTAATTCAAATCTTTACTCAAAAGTTAAAATATATTTTAATTAAAGAAATCAGATTATTAGGCATGTATAGTGAACTTGAGTTTTTACATATAATAGAACTTTTAATTTAAAAATTAATTTTTTTGCTTGCCTTAGTGTGAATAAGAAGGTCTACCTCATTTTAAAGTGTTGCTCATTTTTATTAGTTTATGGCATCAGCTTGGCATTTTTAATACAAATTCTGTATTTCCTTTCTTTTGTGTCTAGGATACTGCTATTGTTCATCCAGTTCCCATTCGTATGACTCCAAGCAAAATCCACATGCAGGAAATGGAACTCAAGAGGACTGGCAGTGGTAAGGAGGCCGGGCTGGGCTGTGTTGGAGGCTCATATGTTTTAGGTTAGCAGCTAAAATAAAGTACACGATGAACTGTTCTATCAGGGTTCAGATTTCTTCCATAATTGCTTATTTCTTAACACAGCATTTTCTACAGTTATACACATATGTGTGTGCTTTTATGTATGTGTTAGTTTAAGTTACAGTTTTTAAAAATAAATTATTGAATTTAAATTATAAAATTTTTAAATAAGAACATTTGGAAAATGCAACTTTTAATACTTTTTTTTATATGTTTTTATGATTAGTTTGGTGAATTTACATTTTAAGTATGTTAGAGTTGTAACTGAAGAGGCATTTGTTAAATTTTGGCTCTGAAATTCCTTTGCTTAAACTCCTGAGTTTTCTTCTCATTTTAGATTAAATATTATATTTATAGTTAGAATTTCTTAAAGATAGATTTATCCCTGTATAAGTTAACTTCATAAATTACTTATTTACAGCCATTTGTGTGGTGTTTTGTTTAAGTAATTGCCCTAAAAGGATAAAATTAACAAAGTGTGAACATGCAGATTGACTTTTTTATATTATATATCTTCTATTATGCTGAAAACAGAATCTATATAAATAGGTTTATGTTTGTTTTTATTAAAAATATTATTTTGTCTATGTCTCGTGGATTTATCTGTTACTTTGTGGTATCTATTTTTTTTTGTGTGTGTGTGTGTGTGTGTGTGTGTGTGTGTATTTTTCTGAAGCTGGAAACGGGGAGAGACAGGGATCCAACCAGCACGCCCACCAGGGGCGATGCTCTGCCCACCAGGGGGCAATGCTCTGCCCATCCTGGGCGTTGCTATGCTGCGACCAGAGCCACTCTAGCGACTGAGGCAGAGGCCACAGAGCCATCCCCAGCGACCGGGCCATCTTTGCTCAAATGGAGCCTTGGCTGCAGGAGGGGAAGAGAGAGACAGAGAGGAAGGAGAGGGGGAGGGGTGGAGAAGCAGATGGGTGCCTCTCCTGTGTGCCCTGGCCGGGAATCGAACCCGGGATTTCTGCACGCCAGGCCGACGCTCTACCACTGAACCAACCGGTCAGGGCACTTTGTGGTATCTAATGAAGTCTTGCCTGACCTGTGGTAGCGCAGTGGATAAAGTGTCGACCTGGAAATGCTGAGGTCGCCGGTTCGAAACCCTGGGCTTGCCTGGTCAAGGCATATATGGGAGTTGATGCTTCCAGCTCCTCCCCCTTCTCTCTCTCTCTCTCTGTCTCTCCTCTGTCTCTCTCCTCTCTAAAAATGAATAAAAAAATAAAAAATAAATGAAGTCTTATCGTGTACTCTGAGGTTTGTGAATTTATTAATTCAGGTACATATATCTTGTATTTTTACTTATTAATTCTCTACTAGATCATACTAATCCCACTAGCCCATTACTTGTGAAAACATCTGACCTTTCAGAAGAAAATAAGATAAATTCATCAGTGAAATTTGCTTCTGGAAATACTGTTGGTAAGTAAAAGACAGCATCACATCTTTCAGTAGAAGTTTATTAAGCCTGGAGTTAGAGCCTGAATATTGCAAATGTATAGCCATTTAATGTTGTCTTCACTGAATGAAGTAGAAAACAGTCAACCCTTTTAAACACCTACCTGCTGTATGAATAAAGGACTCCCCACTGCTGCCTAAACCTGCTTCAAGGCAGGCCTCCTGTTTGCCATTTCTCTCAGAAGCCAGATTCAGTCCACGGCTCTTCCCAGCTAGTTCTTTTCCTTCTCACAGGAAATGATGTATATATTCTCCAATGTTATTCGAGCCAATGTTAATCGAGTACCTCTGCCCAGCTCTGTTGTAGACACTTGGGATTCAGCAGTAAACAAAAAAAAATATCTGTGTCTTTTGGAGCTTACATTTCATAGGGGAGGGGGAATAACTCATACCCTAGGAGGTGATTAATACCCTGGATGAAAATAAAACTGGAACGGGGAAGAGGAGTGACGTTTCAAATTAGGTACAGAAGGCCTTAACAAAAGCTGAGATTTGGGTTAAAATTTAAAGGAGTGGAGGGGATTCGGCTCTGTGAATTTCTGAAGGAAAGCCATTCTGGCACAGGAACAACAAATGTGAAGCCTTGCATTAGGAAACATGCCTTACCGCTGCGGGGAAGAGCAAGCAAACACCTGGAATAGAACTAGTTAGCACACTTAGCAGGCAGAGGTAGATGGTAGAATGGTAATGGGAGTAGTAGGTCAAGACTGACTCTCACTGAGTGAGATGAAAAGTCATCAGAGGGTTTTGAATGGAGAAGTGACATGGTCTGACGTTTTTTAACAGGATCGCTTTGGCTGCTGTTGGTAGTGGACCAAAGGCAAGAGCCAAACAGGAGAGATCATTTAGGAAACAGTTTTAATAGTGCAGGCAAGCGAAAGTGATTGATTGGCCTGTCATCAGTAGACATGCTGAGAATGGTCAGATTATGGCAGGAAAAACACAGGATTTGTTTACCTGTGTGATATAGGATGTGCGAGAGAAGAGTCAAGTGTGGTTCAGAGGATGTTGTTCTGAGCAACTGGGAACTAAGGATGACTGTGATATGAGCAGGTTTGTGAGGGAAGAGGAGGAGTGCAGATTTGGACATCTTAAGTTTGAAATGCCTATTAGAACATCCAAATGAAAGTATTGTATGTTAGCTTTAGCATCGCTCTTGTACCAACTAGATGAGTGATTTGACAAGAAAAAGGAAAGTGATACATTTTGAAATGAAACAAAACCAAATAACTAGTCCTTTCAATTTATAACTTTGGACAGTATATTATATAGTAGGACTCCTTTATATTGTCCCTATTTAAAAATTTTTTTATTTTGTCACAACCATCATCTACTTCTGGATTCTCTACTCCTTCAAAAGACTTTGAGGAAATTGATAATGATTTCCTCAGATGAGAAATTAAGGGCATCTGGCTAATTTCATAAACTTTATTATTGACTAAGCACATTTTATTCCCTTGTGAAATTTTTAACTTTTCACGTTAAATTTCTAAGTGTTTTCTTTAAATATTTCTAATTTGCTCTTTAAAGACGATTCTTTTAATGACAGAATTAATTCAACACTTATTGTAGAAAAGGAATACAAATAAGACATTTCTTATAATCTCACTATTTTACAAATAACCATAATTAACACTCATTGTCAACCTTAATCATTCTATGCATATGCTATATTTTTATATAAAATGAAATTGTATGTACTAATTAGTGAACTTTCTTTATGTGACTTATTTTGAATATTTTTGCTATTAAATGTTAGCTTTTCTAGATTATAAATTATTCTGTATGCATAGTATTTTGTATAAATAGGCCATTATTTGATTTACATTTACTTTTTTATAATAACAATGGGATGAATTGTTAACCTGCTAGTGTTTGAATATCTGATTTGAAACAGTAATTCAGTTATAATTGTTTGGGGCATATAGAGTAAAAGTGAAGAAATTACTATTATTAAGTAGGATATATTCCATTTATCAGCAGATGGTTACAGTAGTTCAGACTCTTTTACTTCAGACCCAGAGCAAATCGGGAACAATGTAACTCGTCAAAGGTCAGTATTTTTGTCAATAAAAAGCATTAAAATATCTTGCTACAGTTAATATTTAAGATTATTTAAGACCAAGTGTAAATTACATATTTTTCTCTGCCCATTAGTTTTTCACTTCTCTGAAGGCTATTAGGTTACCTATTGGTTTATGTAAAAGGAGGGGAAGCAGTTTTGATTCTCTCCACCTTGAATAGAAAACAGATGGGCCCTTATTGTCTCATGGCATTCTGTGGAAGGTTTATGAAGGGCTGATAACTTCTTTGCAGTAGCAATTTAATACAGCCCTTTATTTAGGTAAGTAATGAGAGCCTAAGTAATAAACGTGTAGGTTTACTCTTAGAGCATTAGGGCAAGTACCAAAAGAATTCTGTGTTTTAAAATGCTATCCATAATCCCAGCGCGGTTGTTGGGCTATACCCACTGACCCTGAAGAGCTGTGTTACATAGAACTTTCCAGGCACAAACAAAAAGGGTATAAGATTGAGTAAGGGTGGCCAGGGTTTGTCTCCAAGGGCTCTGTTATCCACATGTAACTGTGTGCAGGACAGAAGCATCTTCCTCCTCTCGCTTCTGACATGTGGTAAGTATCCTTTTCCCACCTGCCTGAAGGACATGGAAAGAGGCTAGGAGTATAGAATGGCCAAAGAGTCTGACTGGTGGTGGCACAGTAAATAGATCATTGATCTGCGGTGCTGAGATCACTGGCTTAAGCCCAAGGTCACTAGTTTGAGCACTGGGTTGCCGGCTTGAGCCCAAAAGTTACTGGCTTAAGCCCAAGGTCACTGGCTTGAGCAAGCGGTCATTGGCTCGGCTGGAACCTCCAGTCAAGGCACATAGGAGAAAGAGTCAGTGAACAACTAAAGTGAAGCAACTGTGAGTTGATGCTTCTCATCTGTCTCTTCCCTCTCTCTCTTTCTCTCTCTTTCAAATCAATAAAAATGAAATAAATCACCAAAGAGCTTAGAGTCATGTAGTTTTTCCTGTGTTTCTTAGAATTCTGTCATCTTGGATTTTATTCTGCTTTTTATCCCTGTAAGTGAAGATCAGATTGTCTGAGTCCATGAGACTCTTTTCAGAATATAGAAAATTTTGGTGGCAAGTAAGTGCATCTCTAGGGTGAGTTGAGCAAGAGTCTAGTCACCTCTAAAATGGGATGAACTGTGGTAACACAGGAATGGGAACTGCAGGTAGCTAAGTTTGATTCTACCTCAACTTACTAAACTCCAACCTTAACTAAGTTGAAAGTTATTCCTATCTGAAATTAAGAGTTTCTTTTTAGAAAATCAATACTGAAGTGGGCAAAAGTAGGTTTACAGTTGTGAGTACATGAAAGTTTATTCTTTTTTTTTTTTTTTTAATTAAGTGAGAGGCAAAGAGCAGAGACAGATTCCTGCATGTGCCCCGATTGGGATCCACCTGAAAGCCCCCTATGGGGCGATGCTCTGCCTATCTGGGCCACTGCTCTGTTGCTCAGCAATGAACTATTTTAGCACCAGAGGCCAAGGCTATGGAGCTGTCCTCAGTGCCCAGGGCCAACTTTGCTTCAACCATTTGAGCCATGGCTGCGGGAACGGAAGAGAGGGAGAGAGAGAGTGATGGAGGGGTGGAGAAACAGATGTTCACCCCTCCTGTGTGCCCTGACTGGGAATTGAACCCGGGACTTCCACATACCAGGCCAGCACTGTCCACTGAGCCAACCAGCCAGGGCCAAAACAGTTTATTCTTGTATTATTATTTATTAATTATTGTATTATTTTTCATATGAACAACTGTAAACTCTTGGATTTCAGATTAATATTACCTTTAATTGAATGAAAACATTATGCTAGTTTCGCAGTCTACCTTGAATTCTTGTTAGTAACTTTCTTTTCAAATTTTTAAAAATTTTCTTAAATATAAAATTATACTTTATAAAAAAGATTTGCCACATTAAGTAACCACTTGTTTAATGCACATCATAAATAGTAGTCTTTATTCATTGTAATACTTGTATACCTACTTAAGAAAATAGCCTTTGCTGCTTAGCCAAGTTTGAATGCTTAGAAAGAAAACAGCTCCAGATTGGCAGTGTGACCAGCTGTAATGCGGTGAATTTTGCAGGTCCCATTCAGGAACGTCACCTGATAGCACTGCACCACCCCCTCCCCCTCCGAGGCCGCAGCCCTCGCATTCTAGATCATCATCTTTAGATATGAATCGGACCTTTACAGTCACCACAGGTAGGGGTTTAGAGAACCATCATACATTATCATTAGATTTTACAGTTAATTAAGAATACACACATTTTATTTTCTCGGCATGTATTTTTTTATATTTATCTGAAGAAAAAATTCAATTTAAAAAGTATCAGATCGGAGAAAAATTTTTTCTTAATGACTATCTGAAATGTGTTTGAATTTGAGAGTGATAAAGATGGGAACCTGAGAGATACCACAAGGAATTTTAAAAGAACAATGTGATATCAAGATGGTAAGACTAATAAGTCTTAAGTTAGCTGACAAAAGAGATAGGAGCCATAGCTTACTCCAGAATTCTAATTTTTATATAGCTGGTCATTATCTGTATTTTTCTCCAAATGGAAAAGTTAGAACACTGGGTAATGATGTCCTATTTGGACATTTTGAGTTTGGAATGATGAGTAAAGGAGAAATGATCACCAGGCCACTAGATTTGTGAGCTAAGAAAGACCGATGTATTTTTTGAGAATCATAGATAGAAATGGGAGAGTGAAGTATTAATTAAGAAATTGGAAGTCCTCATACTTGTTAGCTCAAGATCAGTCAGAATATGGGAAGAAAACCTAGAATGTAGAGAATTGGAACAAGGAGGAGTGCCCTGTGCAGTCAACAGGAGAAATGAGTTCTGAGAAAAGGCCATGAGATCGGCCATTAGGCCGCATCTGCACAGGTATACAAGATAATATGTGCTTTCCAGTGCTTGCCAAACTGTCGTAGGATCTTTATCATTTGATCATATTCATTCAACCTGTTCTGTTACATAGTTACTAAAAAGAGGACTTGTATGTTCACGCAGGACAGCAACAGGCTGGAGTTGTTGCCCATCCTCCTGCAGTGCCTCCAAGACCACAGCCCGCACAGGTACTCCCCAGCGTATTCCTGCTAACCCTCGGCTAGTGCACGCCTCGTGCTCGTTCGTTATCTGATTCTATTCTACAATTATTTCGAAGCTCTGGAGCTACCTAATTGTCATTCTTACTGAGCACTTAATTCAGGAAAGATAAGTCTTATTTTGAAAGATAATTCCAATAATGCTTTGAGTTATTTTTTAAAAGAAACTTCATAATGAACCAAATGATAGTGCCCTGACAAAGGAGGGTTTAGTGAAAAGAACAATGAATTGGGAGATAGGAGATGTCCATCTGTGTCCTGTATGCTCCAAGGTAGGTGGTTCTGGATTGGAGCTGTGATTGACTGACTACCTTTTACAGGAAAAAATTTGGTTGGTTTTGGGGGTTTTGTTTTTTTTGAGTTGGAGTCTTAAAATGAAGTTAGGTGTTTGCAGTTAAAAAAAGTGGTTTCTTAATCATAAAAGATACTGAAAATTAAATATTCCAGTATTTATTTTATCTAAAGTGCCATCAAAAAGATTCTTATTAGGATTAAACTGTGAAACCCAATGAGTTGGTCTCTTGACTTGAGAACCAGACTAGAAGGCAAGATAGAACTAAAAACAACAATCAGAAGTGCAACAGTAGATGTACATACTTATGAAATGCTTAGCTTCACCTTTAGTAGTTAGTAAAGTCAGGGAATCACAGTGAAAAGGTGTGTAAGTCAAGTGAAGGAAGTAAGACTTAAACAGAGACTGGAAAGATCAAGTGGTATTTCTTTGGGAGAGGGCATTCCAACCAGACGAATGGCATCCATAAAGCCATAGGTGCGAGGTAAGCCTGGCATGTTCTCTGAGGAAAATCGAAGTAGGTCAGTACAGCTGGAGAGATAGCAAAGGAAACTGAAGAGGTCGAGAAGGAGCAGAGCAGACCTATATCATTATAGGAAGGAGAGAACTGTTCTTAAAGGAGAAGGAAATTTTTTAAAGGGTAAGCAAGGAAGAGACTTTTGATTTATTCCTGTGGCATCCTATACTTCCTTTGTCATAAAACTCACACTTCGCTTTAATTCCTTATTAACCTATGTCTCATCTTGCAGTAGATAATCAGCTTTATGAGGGCATGGACCTTACTTGTTTTGTTCACTGTTACATTTATAGTGCTTGGCCAGAAGTAGTTAACTCAATGAATGTATTTTTCAGTTGAAGATTGTAGAAGGATTGCTCTGGAGGACAAATGGAAGGAAAGGACATTGGAGTGTTGGGAGCACTGGTTTTCACATTTTAAAGTAACCTTTTTAGAAAGATAATGAAACATTTTAAAAAACATGGAAAGAGCAAACTATTTGTACAGTACCCCAATTAAGAAGAGACCACATGCAAATAAGAACCAGAAGGACCAGAGCTTCCCCTCTCCTTATGCACTTTCTTTGCAATAAGAATTTTGTGAAAGTATCTTTTTCATCAGGGGTTTGATATCTTAATTTTTTTTTAGTGTCTTAACATTTTACTTCTGGGTTTTTTAGAGCTAAATGTTACTGTAGCTCACTTCCATGAATTTACAGATAATAAAACAGAGCCTCTTTATAATATTTTCAAAGAAAAGGAGACTACTTTGTAACTGATAAATAAAATGTATGTTCCTCTGTTCTGAACCATTGTGTAGGCTCCTGGTCCCGCAGTGCATCGCCCAGTGGATGCTGATGGCCTGATCACTCACACTAGTACCTCACCTCAGCAGATACCAGAACAACCAAACTTCGCAGATTTCAGCCAATTTGAAGTACTTGCTGCATCAAATGTAAATGAAGAACAAGATGACGAAGCTGAGAAACATCCAGAAGTCTTGCCGGTCAGTTGTTAAGGGTTTATCTAGTTTTCTCTGGGGAATCTCTTTCCATATCACCCCCATTGCCTGTCTAACAGCAGGTATTCGAGTGAACAGCGGGGAGCAGAGTATCTGCTGCTGCTTTGAGAGGATTTATATTCCCTAGGTCATTGCTTCTTGGTTTTTTTTAATTGACTTCTGGCACCTGCTAAATGCAATATAATGCTTAATAAGTGTCAGAATCTAGGTGGTGTAGTTATTGTGTGAGAAGACACAAACAGCCATCTGGGTCTGGCCAACACACTGCTCTGGGTTGCATCTTAATGCTAAGTTTCTATTTGTGATTTAGTGAAGATTTCCATGTAGCAACAGGCTGCGGTTACCATAGCTACACTCAGTTTGTATGAGAACAAGTCACGTTAGTTAGACTGAATGGACTACAGGATGTCAAAATGTAGTCTTTGCAGACTGTGTTCCAGGAGACTGTTTAGTTCTAGTGGCAAAAACTTCTCCAGGGGTCCTTGACCTCACTAAATATAAATATGGAATTGGAGAGACCAGAGGAATCAAAACCTTGGAAAAACCTCATAGATAGACAAAACAGTATCATGATTACCTAAGGGAACGGGGAGGGGAGGTAGGAGAGGCGAAGGGGCAGTAAATGGTGATGCAAGGAGACTTGACGTGGGTGCTGAATGCACAGTACAGTGTACAGACGGTCTGTTGTAGAGTTATTCACCTGAAACCTATGATTTTATTAACCAATGTCACCCTCATAAATACAACAAAATAGAAGTAAACCCTTACTTCTGATTGTCTCAATCCATATTGAGCCTCTGACAGATCCCAAAATCCACTTTTATTTGACTAGCATGATTCAGCCAAAGGTTCCCACTTCTTCAGCCCTGTAAGCTTCTGTCTCACAGCAGGGCCCCTGAGGGTGGCCTGCTCCTCCACGCAGGCAGGGGAGAGCTTGAGGGGAGACGCTTGTGCACAGGGTACGGTGCTCGTTCTTCCCCCACCCACACGAACTTCCTAAGCAGTTCTATGGCTGCACCCCCCCTCCCCCATGCCCTGACATCTGTTAACCTCCCCCTCTCAACCCTTCAGTATACAGAGGGGTCATTTTACAGGGTTTCTCAGGTTTCTTCTCATCTTCATCTCAGACTCCTTACTGTAACAATGGCTATTTTTTAAAATATTTCACTCTGATGTGTTACATATATATTTATGCGTAATTGTATAGTACTTATATTAATAATAATAATTCATCTCTAGGTTGAAAAAGCTTCTGATTCTACAAGTTCTCTTCGAGTTGCCAAAACTGATAATAAAATTGAAGAAAAGACAGCTGCTAGTGCTCCTGCCAATGTGGTATGCAAACGCCTTTTATAATACTGATCATTTTGTACATACAAAACTTTATAGGAGATTGTTTATACTTTTAAGATATTAAAGATGGCAGAAATAACATTAGTGATCATCAAACCCATTCCACTGCCTTTAACTGTAGTATATTTAGTCTGTCTCAGAATATGACCTTCCTATTAAAAATTCTAGATGATAATCTATGACCTATATTAATGTTTGTTACAATTTGCAAAATTTATGTGATATTACAGTCTTTTAAATACATAAAGTAGAACTTCCTATTGGTCAAATTTAGCTTTTCTTTTAAGTATAATAGGGAAAAGTTATCTACCCTCTAAAGTCAAATATTACATTGTTTTCTTTTTCAACTTTTCTCCCAACATTTATGAAAATTTTTAAGAATACAGAACAGTTTAAATAATTTTACATTGAATATCGATTAACCCACACCTTTATTGTACCGTTAATATTTCACTATACTTGCTTTATCATGTCTCCCTATTCTTATGTCGGTATCAATCCTTATCTGTTGTTTGCATTTTCAAGTAAATTATAGATAACAATACATTTTCCCCTTGAGAGGAAAGTTTTACTAATTTTTTTTCTGTTTCCATCCAGACATTTCTAATAATTTTTAAGATAGCATTTTTTTCTGAAAATGCTTATGTTCTACTTTCTGGACACTTTATTGTTTACTACATTAGTAGTTCTATGGCGTTTTTAATAGTTTTTGTCAACTCATAACAACAAATTAAAAATAGCCTTTAACCAAAGAGGATGTCAGTTAAGTCTTTTCATTTATTAACAGGTCAAATCAGGTTTGGGTTAATCAAAAAATACCATATTTGATTCTGTTGAAGGTAGATTCACAGTTTCCAACAAAATGTCCACACATTTTCATGAATTATAATTATTGTACACCTTTAATGAAGTACTTTTTAACAATTCCTAGCTTGTCACTTTATAAATGGTTTTTTTTCATTAAGATGATGTATTTTAGTATTTTTGAGTAGGAAATTCTGTGGTACTAATGGGTACATATTTCTGGAGACTCCTTTTGATCTTTATTGAACAAGTATATTTTGAGCATGTTTTGTGATTGTGTTTAATCTGTGAATATTACAGGTGTGAGTCAGATTCAGGTCACAAGGGACCTGATAATACCCTTTAAAAATTGTCTAGTTAATTGCAAGCAACACTCTGTGGCAGATGCAAAACTATCTGACACAATTTGAGCTTGCTATACTAACAAAGTCTAACCTATTCGGGTACTCTCTCCTCCATGAGACAAACCTTTATATAGACTTAGACAATGTTCCAGGAAAAAAAAATTGTCTAGTTAGATACATTCTCAATTGTGATGTTAAGTGGAACATCCTTTCCTGTTGTACGTAACTTAAGTTAGCTGTTGCTCCAAACTTTAAATTGTTTTAAAGAAGGAAAAGTGGCTTAAGGAGAACAAATTATGTTGGCAAAGTTCTGACTAACCATGACTCTTCAGGAAATGCTTATTATTAATGAAGTTATTGTCTTCTAGAGCAAAGGTACCACACCACTTGCTCCACCGCCCAAACCTGTTCGAAGAAGATTAAAATCAGAAGATGAGTTAAGGCCAGAGGCTGATGAACATGCACAAAAGACAGGTGTCTTAGCTGGCGTTCTTGCGTCTCAGCCTTCTATTCCTAGGTAATCAGAGCTATTCGTAAACACATTTAATTATAAGGAACAAAAAGCACAGCAGTTAAAAAATACTCAACAGAAAGAACTTATGGTTGGACTAGTTCTTTAATTGAACAAAGATTCTTAATTGCTGCTATTTGAGTTTTCTTATTTATGAGTAGATTGGATATTTCCACTTTTTCTTTCTATTATTAAATTCAATTCCAGTATTTTGGTACCCTATTGCCAACCCTGCAGCAGATTTTTAAAAATTTAATTGTTTAGAGTAACACTAGTATTTTAACTATAGTTGTACTAGATCAGGAAAATTCAGTCTGTGACCTGTTTTTTTAAGTCCCATGAGCTATGGCTTTTATATTTTTGTAAAGAAGAGGAGAGAGAGAAAAATGAGGAGAGAAAAAAAGACCAAAGAAACAAAAACAGAGAATCTGTAGCAGAAACTATCTGGCCTCCAAAGCCAAGTATTTACTGTCTGGCCGTTCCAGAAAGTCTGTCTGTGACTGCTCTGGGCTAACGTAACCAGGTGATTCTACAGAAGAAGAGTTAAAACAATAACAGCAACAATTAAGCTTCTGGAGCTTAGATACTTTTGGTTGACCACAGAAACTTAACAAGTGAGGTTAAGCTTTACTAATAAGGCAAAAGATGCTCCCTCAACTCTATAGTTTAGAGCTAGATCAGGGTAGGATGGAGAGAATTTAAAGATAAGAAATGAAGGTTATTTATTTATTTATTTATTGCTCTCTTTATCTCTTCAGGTCTGTTGGGAAAGATAAGAAAGCTATTCAGGCTTCAATTAGACGCAATAAGGAAACCAACACAGTTTTGGCCAGATTGAATAGTGAATTGCAGCAACAATTAAAGGTAATGTATTTTCTGAATATTTGGGAAGTTGCATAAACTCAGAGCATCTCAAGAGTTGAACTTGAACTTAAGAGAAGATCCAGTAATTCTTGTACTAGTATAGCACCTGCCATGTAGCAAGAGAAATGTGTATCTAAAATATTTTATATGCCTTGAGTTGTTTAATATCGAAAGGGACCTTTTATACTCATTTCTGATATGATTGCTTCATAAGGCTTCACTATTCTTCTAATGTTCCTTAACTTTTCATACTGAAAGACAGGAGAAGAAATACAGTGACCTCAGGTACCTCTAAGATTACATGCATGGCTCTCTATTTAATTCTGAGATGATTTATTGTCAATTTACTCTTCTATCAAATGTAATTCAGATTCTATTAAAGGGACTTAAACAGGTCTAAAAAAGAAGAGGGAGGGAGGCAATGTAGAGATCACCTTGAATGTGGAAAAGAAAAGACAAGCCTTAAATAAAAGTGGTGCTTAGGCACAATGTGTACTTCTGTCATCGATACTTGAGAGGAGTGGGTTTGTTTTTCTTACTTAATCTAGGCATGATTTCTTTTAATCCCTATGAATAAAAATTAACCACGAAAATCATTTGTGCTTAACAATATTAAGCATTCATGTCTTAAGCCAGTGGTTCTCAAACCTTAATGTGTAAACAGTTAATCTGAGGTCATTTTAAATGCAAATTCTGATTCATATTAAGAATGAGTGGACCCTGAGAATTCTGCATCTCTAATAAGCTTTCAGGTATTGGAGATGCTTCTGGACCATTGAGCCCACTTTGAGCAGCAAGGTTGTAAACCACAAAGATGAATAGAGCCCTGGCCGGTTGGCTCAGCGGTAGAGCGTCGGCCTGGCGTGCGGGGGACCCGGGTTCAATTCCCGGCCAGAGCACATAGGAGAAGCGCCCATTTGCTTCTCCACCCCCACCCCCTCCTTCCTCTCTGTCTCTCTCTTCCCCTCCTGCAGCGAGGCTCCATTGGAGCAAAGATGGCCCGGGCGCTGGGGATGGCTCCTTGGCCTCTGCCCCAGGCACTAGAGTGGCTCTGGTCGTGGTAGAGCGACACCCCGGAGGGGCAGAGCATCACCCCCTGGTGGGCAGAGCATCCCCCCTGGTGGGCGTGCCGGGTAGATCCCCGTCGGGCGCATGTGGGAATCTGACTGTCTCTCCCCGTTTCCAGCTTCAGAAAAATACAAAAAAAAAAAAAAAAAAAGATGAATAGAAAGGAACCCACGGAAATGTAAAGTGAAGTCAGTGCATTCCCATAGCATTTTGTTCATATCTCCATCCAGCATTTATCACCCTGTCCTGAAGTTTCTGTCTGTGGCACACTTGTCTGCCCTGCTAACTGAACTCATTGAGGGTAAATCACAATCATTTCTGTTTAAGTTAACTGTATAATTTATGTCCAAACCAAGATACTTTTGAGAATATAGAGGGGGATGTTTTAATACTGAGGCCAGAACGTCAGAGGTAAACTGAGTTGTCCTACATAAACTTGTAACCATCTTGTCTCTGTTTCTTAAACCTAGCTCATTAGGTCTTGAGGGTTCCCACACACAATCCCAACAGTGTGTGGGGTGCCGCCACACCAACTAGCTCTTCTGACAGTGTCTACTGGAGAAGACACTAGATTCCACAGGTTAAGAGCTTCTGACCAACCAGCTATGGACAGAGGTTCCAATGACCCTCTTCCAACTGAGAATGTTGGACAAGTCCAGGTTGTTAATCAGTACTTGTGACTGACTGTAAATTACAGATTTGCACAGTCCCCTCCTTGGGTTTGATTAATTTGCTAGAAATGTTCATAGAACTCAGAACAGGTCCCTTAAGTGCTTTATGAAAGGAGCAGGGACAGCAGGTGTGTGGGAAGGGGGACCAGAGCTTCCACGCCCTCTGCAGACGACACGCTCCCACATCGCATGCACTCCCAGATTCGGGAGGTCTCCAGGGACTGTCCTTTGGGATACTGCCCTTTGGGGCTTTTAGGGCAGCTTCATTACTTAGGCCTGATTGATTAGATTATTAGCCATTGGCTGATGGTTTAGCCTTCATCCTGCAGGTGGGACTGAAAGTTCCAACCTTCTAATTGTTTGGTTGGGTCTCCTGGCAACCAGCTCACATCTTTAGGTGCTTTCTGAAAGTTATTAACAAAACTAAAAATACCTTCTTCCCTGTCCCCTAATGCTTGGGAAATCCTAGGGTTTTTGGGAGTCCTCAGCCAAGAACTATGGATAAAGACCAAATATATATGAAAAATATGGTTTGGTCATCTGAATGACTAAGGCAGCGGTTCTCAACCTGTGGGTCGCGACCCCAGCGGGGTCGCCTAAAGCCATCGGAAAATACATAATGCATATCAGGTATTTACATTCCGAATCATAACTGTAGCAAAATTACAATTATGAAGTAGCCACCAAAATTATTTTTTGGTTTGAGGTCACCGCAACATGAGGAACTGTATTGCGGGGTCACAGCATTAGAAAGGTTGAGAACCACTGGACTAAGGTATATTTCTTACAAATCACAGTTATCAATTTAGGCATTTGATAAATGTCTGTTGAATGAATAATATTCTTGTAGTATTCTTTGATCAAAGCAGATATTTGTAATTCTGTGATTATAGATTTTGTGTGTTGTAAAGGATAAATATAAATCTAAGGATAAGCTTGTTGGTACTATACTGAAGATGAAGATTTTTTTAGTGGGTATTTTTCTGAAGAACTAAAAAAAAACATAGAAACAGGTATAGAGGAGCCATTTTAAGAATCACTTTTCTCATCTCTGAGAACAGAAAATAGGAAGTATGGTACCAAAGAGGGAGTTTTGGTTAAAATATAATGCTGTCAGTGTGACAGAGGAGAATAAAAGCAAAGTAGATAAATTAGAATTTGCCAGCTATCTGAAAAGACTGCTCAGAATTAATGATTAGAAATTCTGACTGCAAAATACATTTCTTTTGTGAAAATAAAACTAAAAATGAGGTTCAGGAGCTACTGTGACCAGATATAATCACTAGGGGAAAGAATGTACAAATATCAATCGACTTACGACCTATGCAACTTATGACCATTCGACTTTACGACCACAATCGCTAGCCACGACTGCTCCACGTCTGGCAGCGCAAGCGTTGCCCAGCTGGGCGTATGACAGTGCAGACCAGCTTCCGGCAGCACTACCATCTCCGCGTGCACCATTTCAACTGTTACCCCCGACTCAGTACAGCAATTTGTGTTTTGTGTCTTGGATATTTTTCATCAAACCCCTCCCAAGATGTTTACCAAGAGGAAATTGTCTTTGCAAATATTAAACCAGTTGTACTGGTGGTAATGCAGTGTTTTACTTAAACCTGACGAATGTAAAAAGAAGAAACAAAATGGTGTAGAGATGATACAAATGGCATAAAATGAACAAAGAAAATTATGATATATAACAATAATGAAAGAAAATTATGATGAAATATGACTTAAAGATTTTTATAACATCATTTCACAGTACTATACATATAGCCTACTCAACTTAGGACCAAATCATGTTACGACCGGTCTGTCGGAACCAATCGTGGTCCTAAGTCAAGACTAGCTGTATGTTAACTAACTCATCTACAGTTACTGCAGGGGGTATGCTTCCTGCAGGATTCGTGTATAATAGCCATCATTTGTCAATATTGGCTTTTCTAATAAACAAAAAACATTTTGTTGCCCTGATTTATGTAATAAGAAAAATATTTTAACAGCATATTTTAGTATTACATAAAGAAACATTTCTAAAGCGAAGTATCTTTTTTAAAAATGAACAACTATCCCTTAATCTTCTTAAAAAACTTAAATTGTTTTCTTGTTGCAGAGCTATTTTTAGATGTGCCTTCGTTTTCATATATCTTGAAACATAACTTGGCTTTGCATCTTTTTCAGGATGTTCTTGAGGAGAGAATTTCCCTGGAAGTTCAACTGGAACAACTCCGACCATTCTCTCACCTATAAGCCAACTGCCGTTAACTGTGAACATACCCATTTTTAAGCAGTTTTGGGTTCGAGCCATTTCGGAGAATGAAACATTCAGCTCACTGCTTAATTCAACATTAAATTTTATGATTCTGTTTTGCCCTATATGTTCACCATTGTATTTAAGTATCTTTTATTTTTTAATTTCAACAATAAAAAGGTCAAGATGACTTTTCCTGGAGGGTATTTGTGTTTGTTGGCACTGCCCACCTTGTTCTTCCAGAGCATCGATAATACAGAGCGTTGGTCCGTTAGACCTACGTGCCCCAAACTTCACACTGATTTGATTTAGAGGGGCTCTCTTTACATCTCAGGCATATTTGCAAAAGGAGACAAGGAAACTCAATTTGTCAGGTTAAATATTTCACATAAAGCATCTATATTTATTTTGTAAAAATCTTTAAAATGAGTTTCCTATTTCATATTTTTTATTTGAAAGAATGGTACTGGATAAGGCAGTCTTTAACCGTAAGCTCTGTGGTAATCAGCATTCTTCTGAAGTCATGTGGTTTTCCATACAGCTTGGTGGTTAAGAGTCTATATTTTCTTCAGGAAAATTTGATCAGTTTCACAAGTGATTTAATTATTTGTGTGTGAGATTTTAATTCAGCAGCAAACTCATGAAATAGCTATGAAGACAGACCTTTCTTAATTATAACCTAATGTGAATAGAACGTGTTGAGACCACAAACAACCTACCTACCTTCCACTTGCAAACATCACCACTGTTTGCATGATTTATGCACTTAACTCAATTAAAAGTCTCTACAGAAATTATTTTCATGTAAGGATGTTTTAAAATTTCTGAGTAAATAGAAGTTCCTTAGGGTTTCTCGTTTACTTTCCACTATCTTTTCACTCATTCTATATAATAGGTCGGGAACCGATGGCTGCATCTGGCTCGCAGACAAATCTTTAATAAAAAAAAAATAACGTTAAAAATATAAAACATTCTCATGTATTACAATCCATTCATTTCCTACCGTTCATGTGCGTGGTTGCGGGTGGCTGGAGCCAATCACAGCTGTCCTCCAGGATAACACCTAATTTTTATTGGATAATGCGTAACGTACACGGGTTGTTGTATGGCTCTCACAGAATTACATTTTAAAATATGTGGCGTTCATGGCTCTCTCAGCCAAAAAGGTTCCCGACCCCTGTTCTATAGCCATGTACACAATAGGTTTTTCCTGTTAACAAGGAGTTTATGAAATGTGCCCTATTCAGAATGATAAACTGTCTTAGGGTTTGTTAGCCTATATGATATGTATGTGTGTGTGTGTGTGTGTATATATATATACATTTATATACACACACATTTTGATCAAATCTGTAAACTTGCATTCATTGCTGATTAATAGCGGATGTTCTCTTTAATGGTTTATTCTGTCTGTGGGATCATAGATGTTAAGCTGCATGGAATATCATAACAACCAAAAGTGTGATTTTATACTAATAAAACAAGTTTTGTATAATTTTTAACAATTTAAATTTTCAAGATCTAGTTCACAATCCTACAGTGTAGTAATAGATTTTATTATCTTAAAGGAGAATATGAAGAAAAAGGAAACTGACAAATAGCTTCCTAGATTAATATAAATTTTATGTTCCATTAACAAATAAAAATATTATTACTCCATACATTAGCTAAAGTTTCCAAGTAGCTAACAGGTCATGCTTCAGTTTGTTAAATAATTAAATGAAGACTTTAAAGAATGGCCTGTAAATTAATTACCCAACACCTAGTTTGCTCTTTTTCTTTTCTGAAACATTTGTCATTTCTCTCTCCCTTTCTTCCTACCCTTTCTTCCTTCTCCCCTTCCTTCCTCCCTCTCTCCCACTCTTCTTCCTTTCTTTGTGCACCAACTGGGATCCACTGGGTGGGCAACCCCTTCTGGGTGTGATGTTCAAGCACTGAGCTATTTTTAATGCCTGAGGCTGACATGCTTGAACTGAGGTCATCCTCAGTGCCTGGGGCCATGTTAGACCAATTGAGCCACTGGCTACAGGAGGGAAAGAGGGCAAGAAGAGGGAGCAGAGATGGGGAGTAGAAACTGATGGATGGTCGCTTCTCCTGTGTGCCCCGGCTGGAAATGGAACCTGGGACATCCATATTCCAGGCTGATGCTCTACCCACTGAGCAACTGGCCAGGGCCATTTATTTTTATTCAACAAAATTTTATTACAGGTAAGTTTTGGTAGGCTTCCATTTATTTATGCTTTTTTTAAAAAGGTTTTTCTTTGAATAGCCTTTTTAACAATGTCAAATTTTTAAAGCTCATTTGGAAGGTTTAAGGATTTTATTTTGCAATCAAAGAATACTTAAAATTACAGAAAACTTTTTAGTACTTTAGTGGTGTATTTTTAATGCTATCTGGGAGAGTACACATATTATGGATATATATGACAAGTTTTTGAAGTAAATTGTCATTTATATTTCCTATACATATTTTTAAATCAATTTAACGAAAATGTTAAAGATGGTTGGTCATCAACAAAGTAAAATATTCCTCTAGACCAGGGGTCTCAAACTCAACTCAGCATGTGGGCCACAGAGCAAGATCACAGCCATTCAGCGGGCCGCACTAGGTCTACAAAAGGCAACTGTTACGCAACACTTTTCTCACTGCAGTTGAAAACAAAAAAAAATCAGTACAAAATTGTTCGGCGGGCCGCGAGTTTGAGACCCCTGCTCTAGACCATTTAAGAAATCCTTTTCACTCTTATTTTTTATTAGAGCATAAAACAAATTTTTGTTTTGTATTTTTCTAAAGTTAGAAGCGGGGAGGCAGTCAGACACCCGCATGCGACCAACTGGGATCCCCACCCGGGGGCAGTGCTCTGCTCATCTGGGCCATTGCTCCGTTGTGGCCAGAGCCATTCTAATGCCTGAGGCGGAGGCCATGGAGCGCCATCGTCAGCACCTAGGCCAACTTTGCTCTGATGG
Organism: Saccopteryx bilineata; assembly: GCF_036850765.1. Lineage (NCBI taxonomy): Eukaryota > Metazoa > Chordata > Mammalia > Chiroptera > Emballonuridae > Saccopteryx > Saccopteryx bilineata. The sequence goes on along the minus strand of NC_089501.1, from coordinate 34,381,459 downwards.
AGCCTTGGCTGCAGGAAGGGAAGAGAGAGGAAGAAGAGGGGGAAGGGTGGAGAAGCAAATGGGCACTTCTGTGTGACCTGACCAGGAATTGAACCCGGGATTTCCACACTCCAGGCCGACGCTCTACCACTAAGCCAAACGGCCAGGGCTATGACAAAACTTTAAATACACAACATGCTTGTTCTGTCTTAGGTGTTGTCAATCAGGTAACATACTGTCCATGAAAAATAACTTTCAACAGAGGTGGTTCAAAATCTTGGGACTCCCCTTGTTTTTATTGTGCATTTCACGTAACAGCATAATGAAGTTAGGAAGAAACTTATGGGTCACCCTAACTCATCCTCTGATGGATCTCAGCGTGAAACAGAAAATACATGTTGTGTACCCTTGCCAAGGAGAGCGGGCAGCCCTGATTCTTTTTTCAAGTCCAGTCTCATTTCTGCATAGCACTTTTGATTGCATTTTGGAGTACTGACAACCATAGGAACTTGTCATCCTCAGCTTCTGTAGCACAAACCCATTCACGTTCTGGACCTTGAAGAATAAATGCATTCTTGATATCTGTAAAAATATGAGGTACACTAATTAACCTTTGAAAGTAATCCAAAGAAGAAATTGTTTTAAAATTCAAGAATTGACCAAGTCTTTAATAAGCTTTGAATACTAAAAAGGAATTCAAATACAAATCCAGTTTAGGATATAACTTAAAATTACTGAGTAATTCAAATATGTGATAATTAAAATAATATTCTCTGTATTATAATTGGCAAGCATATATAGAGACTGAGTGATAGATGATTTAGTGTTCTTTAATTCTTTGCCTTGGCTACTTCAGAAGGAACTGGGACCAATAAGGGTCTTTACTAACAGATACAGCCAGAGATGCTGAGAGCTAGACCTAGACAACTTTGGTATGAGGGCCAGTGACAGAATTAAGCCACCTATTTAGCTGAATGCCCACTACCTATTAGGTTACAGGATGGTATTTTAACATAGGGCGGTGATGTTCAACCAGTGTCGCAGCACACCAGTGTGCCACAAGAATTTTTTAAACATAGACTCCCTAACTATTTAGTCAGGGGCACTGACCTCTTTTCCTTTGGATCGTCAAATTTAAGAAAATGACAAATAGCCAACACAATAGCCATCCAGTGTGAATGAATCGGAATTACACCTATTTTTTGTTGTTAGATCGGCAAAAAATACATATTTTGATGTGCTGTAGAATTTAGTAATTTATGTATGCCATGAGATGAAAAAGGTTAAAAATCACTGACATCATAGCTGACTAAAGGGAGTCATACACTTTTAAACATGCAGTGATTATAGGCAAGTAACCCATTTTATCTGAGTTTGTCTTTGAGGTGCAAATATTTGTCCCCACACTTGGTTTTCATTTTTTCTCAGGCTCTGGTTTAAAATGGGGCTGAAACCAATGAGAAGCAGTCTTTTTTTTAGAAGCAGTATTTTCTCTGAGATCTTGGTTCCAGTTTTAACCTTTCCTTTACATGCAATGAAAAATACTGTAATGAGAGTGCTCCATTCAGGTTGTCTGGCCTAACAAATATAGGAAATAGATATATGGGTCATTCTAAACGTGGGAAATTGACTGTAGGATAACTAAAAATGGACACAGTAGGTTTAGGTTGAAGTCAGTAATTTTTTTTATAACATTTCTATTGAAGTTATGAATAAAATGTTTGTTACAATACTTTTTTTACATTCTTTGCAAATCTGTTGATATCTCTCCTTTACTCTCAAATAAGAATTTAGGAAAAGATACGGTCTAATCTGTAATAATCACTTAGTTCTAGAAGAATGGAAACAATCTAAAATACGTATACTGCTCACAAAAATTAGGGGATATTTTCAAAATGAATATGAAGCAATAAGATAACCCCTAATTTTGTAAGCAGTATAGTAATACCCATAGGCAGTATGGAGTTCTAGTACAATGGAAACATCATAGGTAAAAGTCTAAAACTGTAACATCCACAAGCCGTACTACAGAGTAGTGGTTAAGGGCTCCGGCCCTCCTGTCCAACTGCTTAAGAATCCCTCACGCTGATGTAGGGCCATGCCTCCCTTTGTGAATTTTGAAACTTCCTAATGTCCAGGGTGCGTATCTGACGATGCCAGCATACCTTTCTCTTGCTCTTTCAGGTAACTGAAAATTTACATTAATGAAGTCCTAAAAATACCTGGTGAATTATTTACCAACTGCAAATTATAATTCCAGCCCCTTTCCTACTTTTCTGTTTGAATAGTTAATGAGCTTTACAGAATGTAGCTTTCGAAAGTAATTAAACTCTTGGAAGGGAAAATACATACATTTGGAATCTGGAATATCTTCTACCAGTAACCTGTGAAGGGCCACTGATGCGATGAACTGGTAGGTGGATTTTGAAGTCCTTTCAAACGGAGTATGAGATGTGCCCCGGCTGGAAACAAGCAGGGCGTCATTGAAGAGGAAGAGACTGAGGTCCCGGAAATGTTCGTAGAACCTGTGTTAAAATGGAGAAGGGGCGGTTCAGAAGGGTTAACATACGGTGTGAGCGGACACAGCTCTCCCTCCTTTATGACGTAAGTCCTACCAAAGCTGTGTCTCTAAGCTTGTTGGAAATTTTTTTATTTTTAATTTTTATTTTTTACAGAGACAGAGAGAGTCAGAAAGAGGGATAGATAGGGACAGACAGGCAGGAACGGAGAGAGATGAGAAGCATCAATCATCAGTTTTTCATTGCGACACCTTAGTTGTTCATTGATTGCTTTCTCATATGTGCCTTGACTGCGGGCCTTCAGCAGAACGAGTAACCCCTTGTACAAGCCAGTGACCTTGGATCCAAGCTGGTGAGCTTTGCTCAAACCAGATGAGCCCGCGTTCAAGCTGGCGACCTTGGGGTCTTGAACCTGGGTCCTCCGCATCCCATTCCAATGCTCTATCCACTGCGCCACCACCTGGTCAGGCAGCTTGTTGGAAAATTTGATATTTTGTATTTGATATATTTAGGCAAATCTGGGGGAAATAAATTTTGTTTGCTTTCTTCGGTAAAGGTAACAGGTTGGGTGAAGAACCATTGTGGCACAAAGTGACAAGTAGAGCATTTAACTACTGGTAGGAACAATGAATTTCTAGTTTTAATTGGGGGGAGGGAAATTGATACGTAACCTCGGCAGTATGAAAGGTTAGAATTAAGTAGCTCCTGACTTCCACTGAGGTTGCTAGGACCTTGGTCAAATGTACCAGCAGGCAAAATGGGTCCACAGCTCCATCTGTGCCCTGCTGTTCTTGGCGTCGGAGCCAAGGCAGGCAGGTTTCGCTGCACACTACTAGTATGAGTTATCTGTGTGAATACTCAACAGAGCACCAACTGGCATGCCAGCGAGGAGCTAGCCACCAGCAGCGGCGAAGTAAAGCAAGTCCAGGGTTTTGATGGAGGATTACCAAAAATGTATTTTCTCTTAAAAGCATCAACCAGTCCACAGTTGCTTTAAGGAAGGGAGTCAGTTTACTAGCTGTTCAGAGGAAGCTTATCTTCACCTTTTAAAAAAAATTTTAAATTGTCAATTTAGATCTGCATATAGTTTCAGTAAATGCTAAAGTAACATCACATCCCTCCACTAGGACTAGGTCACCCAAGATACCAAACTAGTATAGATCTTCCCAATTTCTTTCTATCTGCTCAGGTAGTCACATGTACACAGATATATATACATATATCTACTTTTAGGTAGTTTGCCATTATTTTACAAAAGTGGTAACAGTCATAATTTTTTCTTCTTTTCTCTGTAATGGAAATCAAATAAACTGGTATGGCTTTAATTCATTTTTTTTAATAGCTAAATGATATTCATGGTAGAGATGGACCATTATTTATTCAACTCATCTTTTGATGGACATTTGCTTTGTTTGTAGGTTTGAGTCTTTCCTCCTTTCTCCTTTTATTTGTTCTTTATTGTCACTATGTGCAATGTTGGAATAAACTAATCCTTACATATAAACAAATTATTTACATGTGCTATTTTCATAGGATTACTAATGGTAGGGTTGATCAGTGAAAGGATTTGTGTATTTTTATCAAAACCTTCCAGATTATTCTCCATAAAAGCTGCTACATTTCATATTTAGAGTCTACTTTATATGATAATGTCTCTGACTTGTACGTAGTACAAACTTTAATATATATCTGAATTAGAGATTTTGTTAAAGTGCAAATTCTGATTTAATAAAGGGAGAGTAGTCCAAGATTGTTTATTTCTACTAACTCCCTGGCATGCTGATATGCAGACCACACTGAGTAGTGAGATACTTACTAGTTACAACCATGCCTACAAGCTGGACAAAGGACTGGATCAGGGATTCCGACATTTTTAAGGGGTACTGCATCTCAGGTTCAGCTATATGGAGAGTGTTAGGAAGTACAAGTCGTGTTAGGTGTTTGGATAGACAGAAATGGTCATTCAGTCACTAGAGGCAACTCTTCTTCATGTATTTCCTTCTCATCTCTGGTTATGATTCAGGCTAAAAGGAGTGGGATGCTGCACATATACTGATACCTTGCGAGGGATGATGTCCTACATCAAGTTGATAGTTATTGTGACATTAATCAATCAAAGAGAACTAGGGATGAAGGAGAAAGGAGGCAAGAAAAGCAGAAGGTACATAATATATATGATGAGTGACACGAGGTGAAAGGCCACTTTAAATAGGTGAAAAAAGCTACCCACATTCTTGGTCCTTTTTGACAATACTTTATCACTGAGAAGAACAATTATTTCCTCTATCAAACCAATTTAGAAAATGTTTAAAGCTCCAATAAAACTTTGCTGTTTTATGTGAATTACCCAAGAAGTTACCTACAACAATGTTTTGAAGAAGTGGTTTTGAAAGGGGTGTTTGCTTTAGTAAATAGTTGTTTTATTTTTCCTTTGGAAGGGACAACATTGAGAGTAGATGTAAAGGAACGAGAATTTCAGTTTTGTGACCCACTTGGACAAGGTCAGTGGTTGGCCCAGGGCGGGAGGAGAAGGCACATTAATTGAGTTCGAAGTTGAGGCCACTTGTAATCTGAGAACATGAGCAGGTAAAGATAAACACACCAAGAAGTTTTTATTTAAATCTGATCATTAGAGTGCTATTTAAAATACATATACATCTGAGCTTTCTCTAGGAAAAAAAAGCTTTTCAAAAGCTATTTACTAAACTGAGGCCCCCAAGATCTCCAACAATTTTCATCCAAGGACAAAAAAAAAAAATCAGAACCTTTAAAAAATTTTAAATTTCTGCACATACGCAAAAACAAATAATTTCACCTTTCACATTGTCAAAATGGAGCCACAGAAGTGGACACTATGGGTTCTACTAGGGTTTCAGAAAACTGCTTCTGTTCACATCCAGAAGAACCAGCTCCGCAGGTAGTGTTTTCCCTGAACTGGGATAAGATTCCTTTGCTTATTCACAAATAGGTTCAATGACTCAGCAATACAGAACAGGTCAAGTATACTTTAAGTTCTTAATACCACTTTAGAAATATTTTGTTGTTTATTACATTAGCCAGCCTACTTTAAAAGTACCCAACTTTTATAAATACATAAAACTTTAAAAGACATTTCAGAATATAAGCTCTGGCATGAAGTGACAACAGTAGATAGACCATTGGTTCTGTAAGCTAACTTGAACTATAGCCTCCCTCCACTGTCATTCACACTCTGACCAGTGGATCATAGTGGCTTTTTGGGTCCTCAAGAAAATAGTCCATTCAGAGCCACAGTTAAGTATCCCTGAGAAGTCCAGGTTTTTCCCTTACCCTGATGCATAGTAGCCATGGTAAATGACTGTAGGTCTGATAAAGCCAAAAGGAAAGGAAGCTGCATTTTTGGCGTTGTAGTGGGTTTTTCCTCAAGAAAACTCTGGCCTCTACTTGGCGATTCAAGGCACTAGTCACCAGCCATAGAGGACTCTACTTCTGTAACTTTGGGGAGACCCTATAGATAGGGGCAAAATCACATTAAAAATCAGCAAACTTAGTAAAGCGTCAGCCCAGCGTGTGGAAGCCCTGAGTTCAATACCCAGCCAGGGCACACAGGAGAAGTGCCTATCTGCTTCTCTACCCTTCCTCCTCTCCTTTCTCTCTCTCTCTCTCTCTCTCTCTCTCTCTTCCCCTCCTTTAGCCAAGGCTCCATTGGAGCAAAGTTGGCCCGGGCGCTAAGGACAGCTCCATGGCTCCACATCAGGTGCTAGAATGAATCCGGTTGCAGCAGAGCAATGGCCCTAATGGGCCAAGCATCACCCCCTGGTGGGCATGTCAGGTGGATCCCAATTGGGTGCATGCGGGAATCTGTCTATCTGCCTACCCCTGCTTCTCACTTTGGGGGAAAAAAAAGTCAGCAAACTTAAAGTCACATAAATGAAAATGGATGTTTCTGAAAAAAACAATAAAGGTTTCAAGGTGCGTAATGTATTCTAAAAGCTTAATATATCCAAAATTCTGTGGGCTGTGTCCATAGACAAATACCTCTGAATTTCCCATCTATAAAATGACTCTGACTTTATCTGTACCCAGAGCAAATTATTTCATTTATAGTGCAAATATTATTTGCTCTTTCTCTCACAGATCATATTGATTAGTAATTTATCTGTTTAGCAATTTCAGCTATATTGGTGAATTTATTATGAGGAAGGCTGGCTCAGCTTTCCACATGCCGGTCTGATCAGTGGGTAGAGCCCTGAGGCCTGGTTTAGAATTCTAGACCAGCACTGGTTGGTTGTGTGATCTCAGACAACTTGCTTAAGTACAGATTCCCCACCCATAAACCTGGTTCCAGACCTACCTTCCTCATGGAATGACTATTAAAAAATGATATCAAATAAGAGAAGTGAAAATATATGGTAAACTGTGAAGCCTTATGCTCATGGGAGTTGGTGTTGTATGTATAAATATAAGCCAGGTTTCTTCCAAGTAGAAATTCCTGATGGAAATCATGGGAATGTCATTTCCTGAGTTTTATGTGATTTTCTAAAATGACAGAAAACAAGATTGCAGGGTATATATTTTGTGATATCTTTTGGAATATAAACCTGTTTTGCATTTAATTCAAACATTACTGTAAAATTATATTTATATTTATTGCTTGGCAAATCACTGCTATAGTGTCTATTTATAAGTGTACCTCATAATTAGAGTGCAAAATATTATAATATTTCCTTACTATTCTCAGATGTGCTCTTAAACACTGGAGACAGACATTTAAACTCTAATATTTGAGACTTCTAGTTTCTGGTGTACATGCAAAGAACTTGGAAATCATCATTTCCATCCTCACAACAACAAAAAAAGCTGAAAATTTCAGAATCAACAACTCTCATTAGATTATCAGGGAGCTGAGGCCATAAGGTAAACCACTACTCTAAAAGCTGGAGAGCCGGGCTTACTGGAAGCAGAAACTGCCCACTAGAGCAGGCATTGGGTAAGAATATTTGAAGAGTAATTGACTAATTGCTAGAGATTCTGATCTTGTTAAGAGATGAACAACTCCTGAAGGCCTAGCTTCAGGGAGATCCTCTTCCCACCTGCATCAGTTTTACCTCCAGGAGTCCCACCAGATTCCTACTGTGAAGATCTAAGAAAAATCTTCTCATCTCCCAGTAAGGTGGAGAAAAGCTACCAATTTGAAACATGCCCAGAGAGTGTTATTCTCCTTAAGGAAGGCCTGCCCTGAAGGGAAACTTTCACCAGAACCTAGACAACATGGGGGAAGAAATACTCAACTCCAGGTCTTCTAGCTTCCCTGTCGTGTCTTAGAGGAGATGAAAAAGCTGCGAAGCTCCTGAGAAGGTCATAGCTCAGGGGCACAGGGACACTAAAACACAAACCAAATCATAGGAGTATAGAACTCTTACCCTCCCCCTCAGATTTTATCACCACATCAATAGGATTCTTTATAATAACAGGGGTTACCACTAAAAAGAACAGGAAGGCTCAGACTCCATTTAAAGGATCTCTAGAAAACCCAGTGACAACAGGAAAGATAAAAAACAAGGACACCTGGAAAAATTGAAGCTTCTAACACCACAGCTATAATAAATGGAAACACAGGCAGACATATAGCCAAGTAAACATAAAATCTTACACTAAGAGCCTATTTACTTCAGTTTCTTTTATCTGACACATTATGTCTGGCTTGCAACAAAAAAATTACAAGGCATGTGTTGGGCAAATAAGTTTGTAAAGTTTGTGTTATTTGATTTTACTCTCATATATGCCTTGACCTTGGGGCTACAGCAGACTGAGCAACACACACACACACACACCCCTGCTCGAGCCAGCGACCTTGGGCCCATGCTGGTGAGCTTTGCTCAAACCAGATGAATCCGCACTCAAGCTGGCGACCTCAGGGTTTTGAACCTGGGTCCTCTGCATCCCAATCCGACACTCTATCCACTGCGTCACTGCCTGGTCAGGCTGCTTTGCTCATTTTTATTGTTAAAAATGGCCGCTGCCCACATGATGATGCTGCCAGGTGATATGACTAATTACCTTTCTGCTTAGGAAGGGGCTTGGTTATGCTAATGTTTGCCGGAGGAGGGGTTTTGTGCCAAAAAGTTTTAAGAAGAAGGAGACCATGTTGTTGCAGGGAGGAGAAGGAGCCAAGATGGCGAGGTGCTGAAGGAGAAGCCAGTTTGTGCAGAGAAGGAGATGGGAACCAGAGAAACTGAGCTGGTAGGGCCTTTGATTCCAGGAAAACCGGGAGAAAGTCAGTGTGGCTTTGAGAGCTCTGAATGGAAAGGGAAGTGTTTCCCTGCTGTGTGCATTTACTCACCCGCCTGTGTGAGGCTGGAATAAAGGCATGGCCCACCTGTTTTCGGCTCTGCAGTTTCACTGCCATCTATCCAAATCTAATGGGAACCTGCACCTGAATGGCGGCTGTGACGGCCGCGACCACTGGCCATACGGCATGTTAGGAGCCAAAAAAAAAAGTGATGACAAGGCAACCTCAAAGCCAGGCTCTCACCTGGTACAGTTTGGAATTTAAGATTATAATAAGTAAGTTAAGCATCTACTGGGGAAAGTAGATAATGTGCAAAAATATATGGGTAATAAAAATAGAAATAATAATGCTGTGAAATTAAAAGGAAATTCTAGAAATCAGAAACTCTTACCAGATGAATAATACTTCTGATATGCTTATCAGCAGAGCCAAGGAAGAATCAGTGAGCCTGCAGATACACAATAGAAACTTACTAAACTAAAAAGGAAACAGAACATCTAGGAAATGTGGGACAATTACAAAAGATGTAATGTATGTCTAATAGAAGCATCAAATAGAGAAGAAAGAGAAACAGAAGGAATATTTGAAGTTATAATGCCTGAGAATTTTTCAAAATCTTGACAGACACCAAATGACAGGTCCAGGAAGACAAGAGAATACCAGACAGGATAAATACCTTAAAATCTACATGTTGCCATATCACATTCAAACTCCAAAGCATCAAAGACAAAATCTTGAAAGAACCCAGAGAATACAAAAAACAAAAATGAAAAATGCCCTACTTATAGAGGAACAAGAATAAGAATTACACTGGACTCTTCTTTAGAAACCACGCAAGTAAGAAGACAGTGGAGTAAAGTGTTGAAAGAAAAAGTCTACCAACCTAGAATTCTGTAGCCAGTGAAATGATCATACAAGACTTTCTCATACAAACAGAAATCGAGGGAATTCATTGCCAGTTGACCTGCTTAGAAAGAAATGTTAAAGGAAGTTCTTCAGAGATATGGAAAATTATATAGGTCAGAAACTTGGATTTATATGAAAGGAGGAAGAGTGTTTAAAGTAAAATATATTCTATGAAGGTAAAATAAATTCTGATAATCAGGAACACAACCACACTCATTTATGTATTACTTTGTTTATAAAGATTGTACTTGTTATGTATTGTATTGATTATATAGCTGCTTTTATGCTTCAGTGACAAAGTTAAGTAGTTGCTACAGAGATTATTTGGCTAGCAAGACCCAGAATGTTTACTATCTGACCCTTTCCAAAAACAGTGCCCATCTTTGTTCTACAGGGAAAAAGTAGGCTCTAGTTCAGGGGTCCCCAAACTACGGCCCGCGGGCTGCATGCGGCCCCCTGAGGCCATTTATCCAGCCCCCACCGCACCTCTGGAAGGGGCACCTCTTTCATTGGTGGTCAGTGAGAGGAGCATAGTTCCCATTGAAATACTGGTCAGTTTGTTGATTTAAATTTACTTGTTCTTTATTTTAAATATTGTATTTGTTCCCGTTTTGTTTTTTTACTTTAAAATAAGATATGTGCAGTGTGCATAGGGATTTGTTCATAGTTTTTTTAATAGTCCGGCCCTCCAATGGTCTGAGGGACAGTGAACTGGCCCCCTGTGTAAAAAGTTTGGGGACCCCTGCTCTAGTTTATAGAAGTTGACACCTTCCTAGCTTTTGTTCTTGCATTACTGTGAGCAATATGCAAAGTAGATATGGTGAGACTTCAATACAATGGTGGCCTTATGGTGAAACCTTTTGAATACTGACCACAATAACTATCTAAGGATAATGAACTGGTGTTCTCTTTCTTATAGTTGAGCAGATCATTCATGTGATATTCCACAACACTTGAATCACCTCTCAGTAGGAAAGTGACTTTCAGAATTTCTGTTTCTGTGTAGTTTGTAGTCCTGGCAGAGACCATTCATTGTCTCTGATTTTGCCTGGAATTCAAATAAGGCTATAAAGCATCTTACCTTATCTCAGAGGGTATGTGTGTAACTTTTCAGTTCAAAACACAGGTTATCATAAATTTATACTATGTCAGACATTGTACTGGATGCAGGGTTAAGATGATAGTCACAGTTGTAAGTATTTAGATGTTTACCTTAAAGGAAAACTTATTTCCTCATCACAGCAGTGAAGTTGGGCTACATCTTGGACTCTAATCAGGTATCTGTTTACTTCTAATAGAGTCTATGAAATCAAAAACAAAATTAGAAACATACATAAATATTTAGCAAATAAGAAGCCCCCCTACTGCAGAACCATTTTTTTATCCCACCATATGTAAGTGTTGAGTAGAACTCAGTTCAAATATGAAGAAGTGAATGTTCTTATAGTTCACAAAATAGGTTTTCTTTAGAAAGACAAAATTGATAATAAAAACTATATTTTAGGGTGTTGTCTAATGTCTTAAACTACTGAAATTGTTTTATTTACAAATGTTTTCTTAGCATCAAAAATAAAGTGAGAATGGGGTGAACAAGAAGCAATCTATCAAGGAAAGGAAGGAAACAAATTGTTACAAATTAAGCAGTCAGACCCTTGCACTGATGTAGCCATGGAGGTGATCACTTGGTATGAACAGTGATCCAGAGATTAAGTTCTATGGACTCCATGAGTTCCAAGATTGTGGACTTTCTGTAATCAAATCAACTCCACTTTCCCTACCAAAATATGCAGATCTAAACTGTAATGAAACAACTCCATCTGGCTTCCCCAATTTGACCAAATAAAAATAACTTTCCAATCACTTGATACTTTAACTCAGGGGTTGGGAATCTTTTTGGCTGAGAGAGCTATGAACGCCACATATTTTAAAATGTAATTCCGTGAGAGCCATACAACGACCCGTGTACGTTACGCATTATCCAATAAAAATTTGGTGTTGTCCCAAAGGGGACAGCTGTGATTGGCTCCAGCCACCCGCAACCATGAACATGAGCGGTAGGAAATGAATGGATTGTAATACATGAGAATGTTTTATATTTTTAACGTTATTTTTTTTTTATTAAAGATTTGTCTGCGAGCCAGATGCAGCCATCAAAAGAGCCACATCTGGCTCATGAACCATAGGTTCCCGACCCCTGCTTTAACTCAATATAATTTATACATTGGGCTCCTGTTATATGCCAAACACTAGAAGACAAGTAAATCATAGCTCACACCTGATAGAATTCCCAGCCTTGTGAATAAAATACTGCAATAAAATGTGACAGATGTTCAGGTTGCTGCAGGAGACCTGGGAAGAGGCAACGCAGAGCTGGAGATGTTGGGAAAAACTATAAGGAAGATGATGATTGAGCTGGATTTGTAAAGGATGAATAGGAGTTTGTATCCAGCAGAGTCAGAAAAGAAGGTAATTTTCAAGGAAGAGTATGGGCAAAGCAAATATGTGTGAGGAGAGGCTAACATCACTGGAGAATTGTGAGTAGATCCGTGTGGTTTGCTTATAAAGTGCTAGAAAAGCAGAAAGAGAGAAGGTAGAATGGACCAGACGAAATTCTGTAGGTAACAGCCAGTAAAGATTTCCGAGATTTTTTTCAGGTATCCTCAGTGTGTAAAATCCTACACCAGGCACTGTGCACAGGGAAATATAGAACAGTAGAAGACACGGCCCTTTTCCTCAAAGGGGGTCGTGATCACCGTAGTACCAAGCAAGGAGTTAAGACAGCAGAAAAGTTAAGGGCTAGGGTCAAGGCCACCTGTGCCTCTTCTCCTACAGATTCTTTGCAGATACGAAGGATGTGAAATGTGAGAGCTCAGCAGCACCAAGCACAGAGCAGGCATGCAGCAGATGTCAGCTGATTTGATGCCTGTATGTCTCCTTTGGCCAATGACATGAGGGTCATTCATGGGCACGAGCTGTAGCAAGCACAGCAGAGTACGTACAGGGCATCCCCAGATGATTCTCTGGATGTCTGACAGCTGATCTTTCATATTGATGTTCTGCTTCATCTAGAAAACAAAGTGATTTTAGGCAAAATAAAACTATAAAACTTGTATGCATAAAAATAGATTTATAAGATTTCATGGCACTTGAAACAGGGCTTGGTATTTTGATAAATCATAATAAGAATCTAATTCATGTTCCCAATGTTTTAAAAGAAAGTGGCAAATGACAGGGCTGTGGTTTTTTAAAAAGCATCTTCTGGGCATAGTGTTTCATCAGTTTACCTTCCGCCTGGACACCCATGCAGAAGAATGTACATCACCAAGGTGATTTCAGATGCTTAAAGGCACTCCGTGAACTGATTCACTCAGGCAGGAAATCTAAGAAATTCTTTTAGAAACAAAGGATTTTTTTTTCTTTTAGTCCTCTAGAAAAATCAATCAAAATACCCCATTCTTCAAACTTTTATATTAATAAAGGTTTTATTGTACTTGTAGAGTCATCTGAAAACATTGTGTCTCATGTTGTTTGACTTAAAACAGATGCCTTCAGTGCTCCAAGGCTCTGAACACAATGATTTCACATTAAAAGGATGAAAGAATTTGAAGAACAGCCCAGGAGGATCAAGTATTTCACGATCTTGGAGTACCAGAGGAGCACTGTAACATTTTTAAAGGACACAGAGTCTTGCTAGCAACCAACCTGATCTATATAACCTTTGTATTTTTTTATTTGATCAATTGCAGTGGTCAGGTCCCTACGGTCAACGTGTTCTGCAGGAACATGAAGCCTCAGAGCATAGAGGAGATGAACATATTCCTCGAATCTTCGGGATGGGTACAGGAGCAGCTCCGGCAGGCTGTGAGAGGCATGGAGAAGGGCACGGTCTCTTTTCGAAGGTCACAGGATGCCCTGCCCTCGGGGTGCCTGGGCTGCGCTCCCCCCCAGAACTGACCTCAGCATGTTGGTCACAGTGGTCTTATCGTGCCTCTTCAGGAACGCTCGGAACGCTGGCATCATGTCTCTGCACTAAAGGGAAGCGTGATATGGTCAACATTCTGCTCTACACAGCGGTCGCAAAGCATTCCATCCCACCAGGCAGCCCAGGTCCACGAAGCACTCAAGCAAGAGGGCAGCATCGACATCTTGTCAAAGCATTATTAGTGCTTATTAGTCAACTAAGCATAGTGATACTTTTGTACCCCAGACCTAACCCTGTTCACTGAACTTGATCTTTCAGGACAGATGAAGGAAAACAGCTTTGCGCCCAGGGAGGCCTGGATTAGACTCAGAATGTTAATCTCATTCTACCCAATTCTTTGTGACCCTGTTTAGTGACTTAACTCCCTGGAGCCTCAGTTTTCTCATGGATATCATACCCAACTCTTGAGGTGAAGGAAAAATAAATCCATTCATGAAATGCCTGTCACAGAGTAAAAGTTATTTCCGTATGTAAAAAGACTATTAATGGTGTTCACCTGTCGACCACAATTACCCTGTTAATCATGGGTAGCATTGTAAAGGTGTTCCATAGTGTTTAACATTGATTTTAAAAGCATTCATCACCATTAAAGTACCCAGAAGTACCTATTTTTCTCAGTGAGTACAGGCCTAAAAGAAGACAATAATATTAATTTTCAGAAATCAAATACATTGATTTCAATAATATTAATAGCTAGCAATTATTGAGTCCTTATATGTACACCCTTTGCTAGTGAAATAGATATCGTTATCATCCATAACTATGAAACTTTGGGTACCAATTTGTTTCTGATAATGAGTGACACTTGAATTCTTGTCTTCATGGTCAAGACATAATCTCATGGTCCAGCAGTGTTAAGCCCTGTGGGTGGGGTGAGAAGCGTGCTCTGAAGGGAGATGTCCGAGGTCGGGAATCGGCAGAGACCTCAGTGCAGACACAGCAGAAGTGGATGTGGCAGATGTGGAACCCCGAGTGGCAAGGTAGCCTCTCCTGCTGCACTTTTGATACAAATTGAGGTTGGGAAGAAAGAGGAATCTGCTGGCCACCAGAAGAGATCCCAGCAAGAACAGGAAGTGATGCAGAGGAAAGCGGATGTTCCTGCTCCGATGACGGAACACACGTCACAATGCACCCTCTAAGGCAGTGGCCCCCAACCCCCGGGCCGCGGACCAGTACCGGTCCATGGGCCATTTGGTACTGGTCCACAGAGAAAGAATAAATAACTTACACTATTTCCGTTTTATTTATATTTAAGTCTGAACGATGTTTTATTTTTTAAAAATGACCAGATTCCCTCTGTTACATCTGTCTAAGACTAACTCCTGACGCTTGTCTCGGTCACGTAATACATTTATCCGTCCCACCCTAAAGGCCGGTCCGTGAAAATATTTTCTGACATTAAACTGGTCCGTGGCCCAAAAAAGGTTGGGGACCACTGCTCTAAGGAATGTAAGACAGAAATGCTGCATTCATACATGATAGCACAAATTGAGTACCCTTATTCCAAGAAACATGGATTACGAATTCCTTTACTTTGTAAGAGGTGACTTTGTCAAGGTCACACGCGTCTGTAGTGGCAGGGGGAGTCAGAGCTCACAGTCTATCTAACTGTTACATGTTTCCCTGAAACGGAGCCACAGGGTGTCTGCAGAGGATGGAAATCTGACAATTCGTATGAGGATTAATTCAGTCTGACAAACAGTTTCTGGGTCCTCCTGTGTCACGCACTGTGCTAGCCCCTAATGATAAAAAAATTAAATGTCAGAGCCCTGGCCGGTTGGCTCAGCGGTAGAGCGTTGGCCTGGCATGCGGGGGACCCGGGTTCGATTCCCGGCCAGGGCACATAGGAGAGGCACCCATCTGCTTCTCCACCCCTCCCCCTCTCCTTCCTCTCTGTCTCTTTCTTCCCCTCCCGCAGCCAAGGCTCCATTGGAGCAAAGACGGCCCGGGCGCTGGGGATGGCTCCTTGGCCTCTGCCCCAGGCGCTAGAGTGGCTCTGGTCTCGGTAGAATGAGGCCCCAGAGGGGCAGAGCATCGCCCCTGGTGGGTGTGCCGGGTGGATCCTGGTCGGGCGCATGCTGGAATCTGTCTGACTGTCTCTCCCCGTTTCCAGCTTCAGAAAAATACAAAAAAAAAAAAAAAAAAAAATTAAATGTCAGAGCCCCCGTCCTCAGAGCTCACAGTAAACCGGAGGAGTAGATCTAGAAGCTAAGAATAGGAAAGAAGTCTTTCCTCTTAATCCTAGGCCCTGGATCACACACAGAACTTCCTTTGAAGCTCAGGTTTCATAAATGCCTGGATAGTAACTCAATCATTTACCTTCTCAATAGTTTTCAGAACAACAGGGTAATTGTTGAAGAAATTGGTATAAGTGTTCAGCTGGCTTCCAAATTTCATGAATATTTCTCCCACACAGTGAGCTGGGCCCCACTCCCGTAGTCGGTCTCTCAGGGTATCGAGAAGCTGCCTGCAATATGAGAAAGGCGTGACCGTGAAATACGGGCCGGCGGTAACCTGTACAGTGTACACTCACCGACAGTGCTTGTCACTAGTGCGGCCTCTCTCAGCCTGGTCCCCTATGGCTGGCCTTTTGTCAAATACTGCTGTCCTGATAGAGAGCAGTACAGACTTGACAGGATAGGAGGAGCTGGGGAATGAGGAAGTAGGTGGGCAGTGGTGGAATCCCACCTCTCCACCTCAATTTCTTAAGTCAGAACCCCAGGCTGGCTGCCACAGGCTGCCTCCCCCAGGCTGGCCTCCATAGGCTGCCTCTGGCCCATTCCCACAGGGCCAGCCGGGCAGGCTGGGAAGGTTTCTTACAGTTTTCAGAGCAGAGTGCTCAACTCACATTACGTGGCCATAACCTTCCCCTGGCCACTTTCTCTGTGGATCTGTTATCTCCTGTACAGCAATCACAGGCCCTGGAAACTAGAAGAGGCCCAGTTCAACCCCTATATTTTGTAGGAGTTGGGGCCTACTGAGGATAAGACACTTGTTCCCGGTCATCTACAGCAATGGGTATCAACCTGTTTACACTTAGGGACTGGTGAAAATAGGAGAATTATTTCAGGGACCGCTAAGAAATCACCCTGAGCATAAGCAAATTTGACTAAGATCATTGGGTCTGTAATCTTCGTACAACATCAGGGTGGTCAGCTCTTTCTCAGACCAGCATGAAATTTCTGGTGCACTGGAGGTTGTAAAACACTGATCTAGAATGCTATTGGAAGAGAAGCACAAGCTTAGTTTGTCTTACTTTACCCCCAGAGCAAATGACCACTTTCCTCTGGGTCCTGTTACATACTCAAAATATCTACTGTTATTAAGCTGACCTTGGATTCTCTAAGCAAAGTATCCTAGTGACTTAGTCCCATTAAATCCTTAGGTTCCTTTGCCATTGCTCAACTAAACATACTGTCTTGTCTTTTGCACGACAATATATTGAATACAGAATCCCCTGGCCCTGAACTCCACTCCTAGTACAGAGCTTTGAAGTGAGGGAGGGACAAGCCCCTGAGAGTCAGCACTACTGGCAGCCCTGTGGCAAGAATTCTCCCTCTTCTGTGCGGTGCTCAGGGTCCCCGAGAGAGGCAGAGACCGCCTGAGCTCTGTGCAGGTACCAGTGGGCTCCTCCCACCGTGTAATGAGTATTTCAGAAGATAGGTACTCAGGAATTACCTGTTGAGATTTAAAATCTGCAGAATATCAGAGAAAATGACCTGGATATTCGCAGCACTCAGAATTGCTCTGTTGGATGACAAGGCTGCTCTCAGCGGTGCCATGTAAACGTCTCGCACAATTTCCAGCGTCTGCACATATTTTCTCTCGCTCCGTAAGAGCTCCCCGACTACTCTAGTTCGCCTCGCGGCCATGTCCGTCCGGAGCTTCCTCTCCTGCAGAAAAGCATGCAGAACTCAGGGCAGATGATTCTTCCAGGCTCCCAGCCTCATAAAGCCCAGAAGTGGAAGGAGACAGAAAAATGGAAGTACTGAGCAGTGGGGCAGCCACTCTGAGATCTCTGAGATGCCCCTTGCTCGTCTGTGACATGCAGGGTTGGAGGGAATCTTGATAGGGGACTATGGTGGACCCCACCGACCATTGCTTGTCCCCAGGATGGCCAAAGAGCCCCTCACATCAGGCCAGTGTGACACCCTGGTAGAGACGGGACTTGAATCTGGGGCCCTGAGAGGGCAGATTGAGAATTTACTTTTATCCATCTGCCCGTGGAATATGTGCGCAGTGTCGTGTGCCGGCTGCTGGCTTGTGCAAGGATGAGAAGGCAGAGCCCTGCCTTCACCGCGAGCCGAGAGCCGGCGGGCTGCCCGCTCCTGTTTGTCCTCCTGTCTTCTTCTCAGTAGTGTCTTATTGATTATCCCGCAGGCAGAAGAACAGAAATGAGCTAGCCCTCATTATCAAGTAATTTGCTTCCCACGGGCATGTTATGAAATAACAGAAACTCATGCTCATCTTTCACTATTGAGGAAAAAGTGCCTAACTGGGGAACTGGGAACCCATCCCTCCTGAGTAGCTAAGTTGCCAAACGGCCTGTTTTCTATATTTCAAAGTCCGGTTTTATTTTGTAAAGCAGAGGGAGAAATCATACACTGGTGTGAAGAGACCCCATACCCCGTTGCTATGTGTGTTATTTATACAGCATGGAAATTAGTTTTCCTTCCTGGGAATAGGTAATTTTTTTCTTTTTATCTGTGCTATGCAAAAGTGGTCAAATGAGCACCTTTATAATAGAAAACAATTATAATATTTAAATTTCTAAAACCGATTCTGCTTGTATTTGAGCCTAAGACTATGAATACTCTTCGAACACAATGTTCTCTCTTCCCTGCAGCCCTCAGTGTGCCCCGTAGTAAAGGACAGCAGGAAGCTTAGCGCCTTGGGACTGTACCCAAAACAAGTCAACTGGAAGTTTACACACTAAAGTTAAAATGGAAAAGTAACTTAAAACGAAAATTAGAAAACTCTGGAATATTATAAAAAATACTGTTCTTAGTTAATTTTATTTTTCAAAGACATGGTCTGTGTATAATGCCTACTTAAGATATATCTAATGAGGTAAAAACCCATCTGCCTCCCACTTGAAGGTTGGCTTTCAGCCCATATTATATATATTTTTATGTGTATTTACATCTTTTTTTTATTAATTGAAGCTATCCCACATTATAATGATTTTGACTAAAGGTTTCAGTTGTCAAAGTTTTCGTTGTCTTAAATCTGCTGCCGGCATTATTACCGAGGGTCAGGAGCGATCCTGCCATGCTCGCCGACACCCACTCCTGAGAGGTCAGCCGCCGGCACGGCCTGCGGTCAGTGTACTAGCCGGGTGTTGTCGGCCCGGACAGCCTGGGGGCTGAGGTCAGGACCACAGCATCCATACATCTTCTAACTTTAGTTCCTCGTCTACAACAATGTGGGTACTAATATCTACATTAACAGGATCCCCATAACGAAATATGGTAATGAACACGGGCATGTGTTGAAGAAACGCAAAGGAGCCCGCTGTTGTTGGGCGGGTGGGGCCCAAGCCTCGGCTCACGCTGCGGCCTCTTCCGAGTGCTACCCATCAGAGACGGAGCCCTGAGTGTTTTGTTGATTCCACTCGGCGTTTGAAATCAGATCATGAGTGAGCGGCTCGGTTAGAAACCGTGAACCTTTATGGGTATGTGCCATTTCTATAAATGCCGTCCCGGCTCATGTCAGAAAAGCATGGAGTAGCCGAGATGGCTCTTGTTCCCAAGATGTGACACCTCCATCCTCGGCCTCAGCTTCTCTCTAGACGGGGATACACCCGAAACAGAAAGCCACGGCTGGATTCCCCCAGTTACATCTGGGGGTCTCCCCCACCTCAACTTTTTTCTCGAAACTGTCAAGAAATACAGAACTAACCAGGATAAAGGCTGGAGTGGTTGGGTTATTTCTGGGAGGGGCGTGAGGAAGAATCAGGAGAAAAACAATGGAAAAGCCTTACTATGGAATCACTGGCTTACCAGCTGAACCAGCACCTCAAACTCTGGATCATTTTTGCTGAGACTTGATTTCGTGTCTTGAGGATTGTCTTCTGGAAGCTTTCTTTCCTGAGGATTCAAGGCAGAGTTGATGATTCGCGGGCGCCGGGTGTCTGCGCGCGCAGTGGGCGCTGTGCCCGGGAGGCCCTGCGCGGTGCTGCCTGCAGCCCTGGCTCCGGAGCTCTGAGACAGCGACTGGGCCCTGGGCAGAACTGATGGCTCTCTCACATCTTATGTTAAAAATAAAAACAAAAACAAACACAAACACAAACCGGCCCCTGGCCGGTTGGCTCAGCGGTAGAGCGTCGACCTGGTGTGTGGGGGGACCCGGGTTCGATTCCCAGCTGGGCACATAGGAGAAGCGCCAATTTGCTTCTCCACCCCCCCTCCTTCCTTTCTGTCTCTCTCTTTCCCTCCCGCAGCCAAGGCTCCATTGGAGCAAAGATGGCCCGGGCGCTGGGGATGGCTCCTTGGCCTCTGCCCCAGGCGCTAGAGTGGCTCTGGTCTCGGCAGAGCGACGCCCGGGAGGGACAGAGCATCGCCGGCGTGCCGGGTGGATCCCGGTCGGGCGCATGCGGGAGTCTGTCTGACTGTCTCTCCCCGTTTCCAGCTTCAGAAAAATACAAAAAAATAAGAAAAAATAAAAAATAAAAATAAACAAACCCTTGAGATTCCTTTGAACTTGAATTATTTGGGAAACTAAATTCAGGATGGCTCCCCTTTCCCCTGGGAGCCAGGGGAGAGACACTGCTCTCCCTGGCCTTGTCATGGGCTTAGGGAACCCCACGCGGTCCTGGTCACAGGCCTCTGTCCCCCTCTGCTCTGTCTCTGGTCAGTCCAGGGCAAGCAGCTTATCTTACTTTTATGATGGCAATAACACCTCTTTTTTTTTTCTTTCTTTCTTTCTTTCTTTCTTTCTTTCTTTCTTTCTTTCTTTCTTTTTTTTTACCAATTCACTTAACCTTTCTATTAACCTTTCTAGACCTGTCTTTCCACATTTAAGTACGACTTATTCTTTCTTCACTTTACCTGTGAATCGTTCTTGTGGCTTCCACATAAACTAGCAGCATCCCTGGGTCCACTGTAGCAATGGAACGATGGTCCCATGCTTGTGCGGAGAGCTAAGGAGGACTAATGGTCATTACTGCTGCTCTGCGTTGTCAAAGATAAAACTACCCATGGTAAGATCTTGAAATCCAGGGGGGAGGCTTTGTGTGAGGGCCCTGGTCCTAACTGCAGCCAGACCGCTTCTCCCTGGCCTGCGGAGTCCTCACCTCAGCTCGAGTGCTTCCCGTCCTTCCTTGTGTCTTCCCCATCTGTGGCTGTCCCACGTCAACCTGGCATGTGTCTATATGTATGCTGGGGGGGGGGGGGATCTTTCAATTTTGACAAAGTAATATAAAATTTCTCTGAGTGGAACACTCTCTTCTTCCAAAATAAATAATAGTGCTGATTATTGATAGAGGGAAATGACAACGTCAGCCAGTGAACGGTGATACAGATAGTTGTGCAGATCGAACTGATCACAGGCGCAAAGTGAAGATTAAGTTCAAATTGTCAGGGCCAGGATTAAGAGAACCCAAGCAGAACAGAATCACACTGTGGATCTCATCGATAAGGGAGGCACCCTTATCCGGGATAGCACCCCATTGTAAGGGCGAGTGTGAGTGCTCATGCATTAAAATTCAGGCGTGGGCATGGACCCCCAGACTATCCTGGTTGTTTTAGAAGATGCTTGCTCACATGGGGCTTTGTATCACCTCTGGCTTTAGCAGAAGCTGTTGTTATTATATATAAAATTTTCTTTGTGCCCTGGCCGGTTGGCTCAGCGGTAGAGCGTCGGCCTAGCGTGCGGAGGACCCGGGTTCGATTCCCGGCCAGGGCACACAGGAGAAGCGCCCATTTGCTTCTCCACCCCTCCGCCGCGCTTTCCTCTCTGTCTCTCTCTTCCCCTCCCGCAGCCAAGGCTCCATTGGAGCAAAAATGGCCCGGGCGCTGGGGATGGCTCTGTGGCCTCTGCCTCAGGCGCTAGAGTGGCTCTGGTCGCAACATGGCGACGCCCAGGATGGGCAGAACATCGCCCCCCGGTGGGCAGAGCGTCGCCCCCTGGTGGGCGTGCCGGGTGGATCCCGGTCGGGCGCATGCGGGAGTCTGTCAGACTGTCTCTCCCTGTTTCCAGCTTCAGAAAAATGCAAAAAAAATGCAAAAAAAAAAAAAAAAAAAAAATTTCTTTGTGGACAGGAAATTGATATGGCATGGTAATTTTGAGACTTGTTTGGAGGTTCTAGCAGGGGAGCGCAGCTACTCGTATACCCTTGACCGAAGAATGGTCCTCTCCTCTAGCGGGGAAGGTCGTCCTCCTCGACCGAGCGCGCAGCTTCGGGAGGGACGCACATGGAGCGATGAGGGAGGAAGGGGACACCTGCCTAGCCAGCCAGATCAGCCGAATCAACCCTGGCGATCAATGGGGTGACAGATGTCGCAGCCAGATCGCCCTCACATCCGGCATGGTAATTTTGTTTGAGCCAAAAAACAAAACAAAACAAAACAAAAAAACAAGTTCTCTTTTTATATTATGCATCTAATCATTAGGATTTTTAGAGATTATTTTCAGATTAAGATGCCATCCCTTATTTTGTTTTTAGGGATGAATTCAGGGGAAGTAACAGAAGCAACACACTTCGCACATTTGTAAGAAAACAATGACTTGGGGTTGGTGGGCTCTCTCCGTGACACATAAGGGAGACAATCAGATCACGTGATAGGAGTTTTCCTCCGGGACACAGCACAGGCAGGCGCTGCCTTTTCCAGAGACATCCCAGTTTGCTCGCGCCTGTCCTGGAAAACACGTGGCTTCCCAGATTAAGGGCCAGAAATTGTTGTGAAAATGACAGGTGTTGCTCAGGAACGGTTATGATTCTGGCTGTGACCCATTGCCGTGGGTTCCAGAGTATCAGGGAAATCAATAGTGCAACAAGTGTTTTACCTGCCCAAGGAACTCACAGACCTATTCCTACTGACGGTCTCCACGGGGAGTTTGTGCTGCGGCTGGTATCTCAAGCCCGTGAGCGGGCAACACAGGGAGTAATTTTTCTATGGGCATAAAATGGCTCTAAGACGACATTTTTATAGAAGTCAGCTCTCTGAATGACAATGCAATTTTCAGTATTTCCTGAATCCTGATTATTTCACTTAACCAAGAATGTATGAATTTTGAATACAGTCAGTACTGGCTGAATTAATTCTTTTGTTGCCCAAAGAACTAGCTTCAAACCCAGTCTTTTTTCCTTTATGGATCTGAATCTCAATTAAGAAAAGAAGAAACATTCTTAGTTTCACAAAAAATAAAATAAAAATAAAAAATTAAAAAAGGTATCCTGGGCTGCAAATGAAAAAAGAAACTCTCTTTAGGTTATATTGGGATTTAACTGATAAGGAGACACAATGCAATCCAACTTTTCCTCTATCACCCGAAGAGTGTTATTCCAGTCAATGTGGTTCAGCTTAGGCTTGTAAGCAGCCTAAATGTTTTTTGTTTGTTTGTTTTTTCTTTTTTTTAATTTTTTTATTTTTTTATTTTATTTATTCATTTTTAGAGAGGAGAGAGAGATAGAGAGAGAGGGGAGAGAGAGACACAGAGAGAGAGAAGGGGGGAGGAGCTGGAAGCATCAACTCCCATATGTGCCTTGACCAGGCAAGCCCAGGGTTTCGAACCAGCGACCTCAGCATTTCCAGGTCGATGCTTTATCCACTGCGCCACCACAGGTCAGGCAGGCAGCCTAAATGTTACTCATGATACTACAAACACCTTTTTAAAAATAATAATCCAAGATTATTAAGTTCTTAGAAGAAATGACCAGTTGGAAGCTCCCCAGGTAAAAATATCATTATTGTCTATGAATTTTCTAAGCACATGTGTCTAACTCTACGGTGAAGCAATGGCAGAAACACACAGCAGTAACTTTACCTCCGTGATGAAATTGGATATTGCCTTTGGGTCAGGTTTTGTCAGAGAATTTCCTTCGACGTCTTTGCTCTTTTCACTACATTTCTTCAACAGGAAATATGACAAAAATTCCAGAGGTTTCTCCTGAAAAATCCAAACACCCAACCCCAAAACATTTATATTTAAAGCATTCATCAGAAATATAGGTCAACGAAAGTGCAATAGAAAAGAGAACATATTTTTAAATAGAGTTTTCAGCTTTCTACCTAATTAATTTATAAGTCCAGAAAACAAAGTAATGATTATTCAATTAGAGTCAGTAAATGGGACTTTGTAGCTAATCACATATTCTGGTTACCAGGTACATTCTTGGTTCTCAACTTGTGGTCGCAAATCAGTTAGGTTGCCAGGGTTTTATGGGAGGGCCTCAGATCTTTGGAACCAAAGTGGCCCACACTGGCCTCCTGGCCAGATGAGGGAGGGACAGATGGGTTCTTGTCTTTAAGGAGAAAGAAGGCTTGAGAGAGGAGCTACAGCATCTGAATTACTGGGAAAAACACTCTAATTTGGTTCCCTCTCTGGCTGTGATTTGGAGCACCACCGAAATTATATCGTACAAGGTTATTTTTAAATAATGAGGTGGCAGTCTGTACACGGAACCTACACCAAGCATAGTCAGTAAATCTCTGGTATTTTGGGAGACAGTGCAGAATTTTCAAAGCTTCAGGGTCATCTTTGTGATGATCTCTGATTATTTTATCGGCAAAGCTCACCAGCGCCTTCAGCACAGGGCTGCCCCAGGGTTGGCCTGAGCACCAGGAGCTGAGACTTCAGAGAAGGCAAATCATGGCCAATTGCAACTTCTGCACCAGACACTACTCCCTGGAGATAGCTGGGGGTTACCCAGGAAGCCGGGGCAAACCAAAGCCAACACACGATAGATGAGGAGAACGTGTGCAAAGACAAAGTTAAATCTACCCACAAAATCAAATTACTGCAGTGGAAGAGAAGGATTTGAGAATCGCTCCTTGGAAAACTGAAAAGCTTAAATAGCATCTGGTATGTTAACATCACTTCTGTTCCCATCCGATTCTCCCCTTCCCCAGACCAACAGCGCCTTACTTCACTTTCCTGTAGCCTTGTGGTCCATGGTCCTGGGGCAGGGGTGGCCTGTCCACTGCCCCGCCTCACTGTGTCCTGACACGCGGGCTGACTTCTGGGACAGTCGTCAGGATTTGTTTCTGATAAAAACGCTTCATCAGACTGTCCCCAAGCTTGTCCCCAACCAAATGGTGGGTTTGCTTCTTTCTGTTCTGTTGTGTTCTCCTCCACTCCCCGCATCTAGGCTTTCTGCCCTTCCTCTTTTTATAACGGCTTCATACTTTCTCAATTTTTCTGTCATACTATTGTTTTAACTGTTGAATAATGTTTATGTAAAACAGAAAGACACTTAACTGTTTTTTAAAGAAGTCACTTCTAACTGAAATTAACCACAAGACAGAACACAGTGCACAATGAAGTCGACTTTTTAATAACGTGGATGTCCCCATTTATCTATTCTGTGTACCTAATAGATCTTGGGCCCAGAACCCCCTAGTGGGTGTTTGTACAAACTAATATAATTTTTTTTTTCTGAGGAACTGTGCCCCTGGAGGGAATAAAATGGTTAAGAAAAATAATAAATACAAATTAAAATTTTAAGAGCTGCAGCTTTTTGTTGTGTGCTTTAATACTTACAGAATTTCCTTTTGAAAGCTCAGTCAATCCATCTGCCAGAGCTTGTGCAAGCTCTTGGTTATTCAGAATGTTAGACATACTCATGGTGTCAAACATAAACTGTCCTGTAAGTATAAGGTCATATGCCCCGTAATTAGTTTATGTAAGAGATATGATCAAGAAGAAACAGCTCAGCAAAGCTGATGCTGACTAAAATCTATTTTGGACAATAAGGAGATGAGAAAATGAACCTTATATGTTTAAGAATTGTAGATTCACGATCCCACCAAAGATTTCTCTACACTTTATCTTTGTGCGCAAATACATAAATATGTTACACCCACAGAAAATAGCATACTAACATACATACCCAGACATCTTTTACGTTTAGAAATCATTTTGGACAACATGCATTTATATGAAAGAACTGTCTTCTAAGTGTGTCCATAAAGTCATAGTGCACTTTTGACCAGTCACAGGAAAGCAACAAAAGACGACAGAAATGTGAAATCTGCACCAAATAAAAGGAAAACTCTCCCAGTTTCATACCTATTCAGTGCAGTTTGATGTGGGCTCATGCACAGATTTCTTAGGGCTCCTTAGGTAGCTATCCCGTATAGCCTCTACAGACTCGTCACTGACTGATGGCCTACCAGAACGGGGTTTCTCCACCAAACTGCCGGTTTCCTTCAACTGCTTATCCCACTGAGTAATGTTATTCCTATGTGGTGGCGCTTTGTTATAAACACGCCGATATTCATGTTGCGCTTTGGTCATGGATTCGAATTTAGCGAGCCACAGAACACACTGAACTTTCCTCTGTACCGTCCACATCTCGACTGGCATGGCCGTGGGCTGCTCTGCTGTATACACGGTGTTACGTCATCATCTGCACATGCGCACATGCTGCCACATCATCCTACAGAATCTGGGAGGGTTTTTCTTTTATTTGGTGCAGATTTCAGATTTCTATCGTCTTTTGTTGCTTTCCTGTGACTAGTCAAAAGTGTACCATGACTTTACGGACACACTGTACTTACTGCTTACATATATCATCAAAAAACTTCTCTTTAAAGAACCAATCTTTCCACTTTTCTGTCTAGTTTATATCAATATCTAGGAAACACAGGAAAAATAGTTTCTTCCCCTTTATAACTATTTTAAAATATTGGTTGAACAGCTACTAAATGTGGTAGTTAAAAGCCAAGAAGCCAGTAAGCCATATTCTGACATAAAAATACCTGCACGCGTACTTTTGTTTAGTTAAAGCTCTTGTGTGGACAGTGACTGTATAAATAAATGATTTCAGCCTTTTGCATCTTATAGCACATATAAACTAATTACAAAAATTCTGCAACACACCAAAAACGACATTTTTTTGCTGATCTGACAGAAAAATAAGTATAATTTTGATTCATCCACACCAGATAACTGTTGTTGTGTTAGTTCTTGCCATTTTTTTATTTAACAATCTAAGGGGAAAGAGGTCAGTGCCCCTGACTGAAGAGTCAGTACTGCGTGTTTTAAAAAGTCTTGCAGCTCACCTGACTGCTGCAGCACACTGGTTGAAAATCGCGGATATAAAAGATGTTAAATAAGGAGAAGGTCTTGGGAAGGGAGGAAAGGAAATAAGGCATAGATGTAAAGATGTATAGACGTAAGTATTTTAAAGGATGGGCCCTGGCCGGTTGGCTCAGTGGTAGAGCGTCGGCCTGGCATGCGGGGGACCCGGGTTCGATTCCCGGCCAGGGCACACAGGAGAAGCGCCCATCTGCTTCTCCACACCCCCCCCCCTCCTTCCTCTCTGTCTCTCTCTTCCCCTCCCGCAGCCAAGGCTCTATTGGAGGAAAGATGGCCTGGGCGCTGGGGATGGCTCCTTGGCCGCTGCCCCAGGCGCTAGAGTGGCTCTGGTCGCGGCAGAGCGACACCCCAGAGGGGCAGAGCATCGCCCCCTGGTGGGCAGAGCTTCACCCCTGGTGGGCATGCTGGGTGAATCCCGGTCGGGCGCATGCGGGAGTCTGTCTGACTGTCTCTCCCCGTTTCCAGCTTCAGAAAAATACAAAAAGAAAATAATAATAATAAAATAAAAAAATAAAAGATGGATTGGCTTGGGTTAAGATCCCGTTGACACAGAACATTGTTTCCAAAAGCTTCTATTGTGATAATTTGATCATGGATATGGAGCAGAAATGAGAAAATAAATTCGATCATGTCCAACAGGTTCAGCAGAGGACCTGGGAATCCATCACCCAATTACACACTTTAGGTGACAAATAACTAGAACACATTTGCAGAACAATGTAAGTAATGGAGGCTGTGGTTTAAGAGGTGCTTAGCTTTGAGAGCAAATTGGGAAAAAGACAGAGTCTCTGGCCGAGCAGACACTGAGCAACTTTTGTCCAGGTAAATAAGTGACAGACACAGGGTTATAAGATGGTCGAGTCTGAAAGCAGGAACTAGCATCAGCATTTTGGAGATGAATATATTAATTCATCCCTATACTTAATCCTTAGTCTTAGTGGCTACTCATCATATTTGAAAGGAGATGAACAAAGCGAAGGGAACGGAGCGGCACTGAAGATGTCAGGAGTCCACTGTTCCCTGCGCCATCCCTGACCTTGTGCTCTCTCTGGATATGAAACAAACTCCGTAAGTAGTCTGCAACAGAGGTGGCGAGCGTCCTTACCTACCATCCTGCCACTGATGACCTTCTGCAGCTCCTTGAAGAGAGGGCTGAACTGTTTCCTTACAGATTTCAAGGTGTCTTCCAGGGAGTCGGTGAGGCGGGACCACGCCTGCAGCTTGGACTCGTTGAAGTAGACGGACGGGGGCGCCCTTTCCTGCTGCTGTCCCAGCCAGTCGCTAAGAACTGACATTATTTCCCCTTTTAATTATTGCAGACATAAGCTCCGGTGAAATAATTCTACTACTTTTATAGTACAAAAAATAAAAAACTTAGTTTGTATTTATTATCCTTTCTCATTAGAAGCCTAAGCTAAATACCCAGAGTCTTGCTTTCAAAGATAAAATAAGAAACTCAAAAAGAATATAGTGAATAATATCAAATGTCCATCTGCTCTTTGATAGATAAGGTTGATATGTTATATCTGAAATAAAAGTATAGCTGCTAGATTTGCGCATCGGAAAGCAGAGTAGGCATCTAAGTGAGAATATATTGTTTTATGTTTCTATCCTCAAAATGAAAATACAGGGAAACCCCACTCTGCCTGCCTTCCCCATCACGTCATCCAAAGTCATCCCTGTCATTTCTGATATGACATCACGCTGCTCTCTCTCCACTAATGTCTCACCATAACTCCAGTGGGTGCTTACGCAGTTTCTCTCCTCGAAAGTCAACTCCTGAAGAATGCAGTGCCATGTGAAATTTGATTTTCTGTCCTGAGTGGATAGATAGACTCTCCTCTACCCCCGCTTATTGCTAACCATGCGAAAATATAACTGTTCTTTATAACTTTATATCTTTATACCTGTTCTCCTTGTGGGGGAGAAGGAGTACAAACAAGAGGCAGAAGAGACCTTGTTCCCCAAACAGCAGAGTCCGTGCCCTGCTCTGCTCTGCTCTGCTGGGCGATGCCTCTCCCCACAGGGCCAGCTAGGTTATCATTTGGAGATGTTGCTGTATAAGCTAAACTTCACAAGTAACTTCTGTTACAAAACTGCATTAAGGCAATGTGCTTTTTGTTATATCATTTCCCATACTGGTTCCCCAGTCGTGCTGCCTTCCCATCTCGAAAGGCCCTTGGCGTTTGGGATCAGAGAAGTAATGCTTCACGTAGCTTCCACATCACCCCAAACCTTGTCTGATAAGGGGCGAGGAGTGTTTTTTTAATTCTTGATGGAAGTTTATTTTTTAATTAAAAAAAATTCTAATTGAACTTCTTGGGGTGACAGGGGTTAATGAAATTACCCGTTTCAGGTGCACGGTTCTATAATATCATGCATGTATATGGCACGGTGTATTCAGCACCCCAAGTCTCCCTCCAGAGGTGGGGAGTTTTAAGGGGGAAAATAATTAGCATTACTGTGGCAAAGCAATTCGGTTCTCTTGTTGGTCAGCCAATGATGCGTTTTGATCCATTATTTTCAGCTTTCGTATCTAGATGAAACTGCTTTCAGCTGTATTATATCATCGACTGCTTTTCCTCTCAAATAATATTACTGAAATGGAACCTGAGCAAGCCTCTTCTTAATCACCTCTTTATTCATTTTTCCAAGTGAAACCATATTCATTACATTTACTAAAAAATTATTCTTTGTATTATTTCTCTACATCAGCAACTATGCATACTATTCATCTCTGTTTAACTGTTAAAGATGATGTTTTCGACTGAGTTTTACAAATGATGGTTCGAAGGCAATAGTCGCAATAAAGAAATATCCCTTCTAAGCAAATGACTGAGTGGTGGGAAGTGACACAGTGTCAGAGAGGGAATGAAAGACCGTGGTTGACGTCAGCCAGGACCAGTATTATCTAGCTGCGTGTTTGGTGATCCGGAGCTGGTGGGTGTTGTTGGGTGGTGGTTGTCCCACGTACACTTACTGTGTTGGTAAGAGCCAGTTGCAATCCCAGAGGGAGCAGTAAATAACGTGCCGGTAAGTTGAGACAGCTGAGAGAGAACTTGTATTCCTGCCTCTGCACAAAAATACTTTTATTAGTTTACACACAGGTTTTGCGTGGAACAGTTAGGTATTACTCAGGAGCTCTAATGAGCTGGCCAGGAAAGGCTAGGGCAGTGCTGGTTCTCAGTTCCAGCCCCTCGTGGACTAGTTTACCCGCACTTACAGTTCAGCCCTGAGTGCTGAAGTCCAAACACTCAGTTCATGAGGACTGCATCACCACAGGGTGGAAAAGAAGTGTGACCTGGTGCTTATTTTTAAATCTGGCAAACTCAGGCTAACGACACAGAAAAGCCAACATCTAAGTTCTAAAATGGCGTGACTCCGGGGAGAAGTCTCCCTGTAAAAGGATAGGTTTGAAACTGTTAAACGCAGAAGGGAATGCCATAGTCAAGACTCAGCACGGCAGTAATTTCACCCCTCCTCCAGTGACACTGTGTCGATTGAAGTACATTCATTGTCTTGATTGTTTTATGGTTTCATGGGGTATTGCACCTGTCAAAATTTATCCAGTTGCACACTTTAAATATGTACAGTTTATTGTATGTCAATTACACCTTAATAAAGCTGTTTAAAATATTTAACATAATACACCCAAAAGATGAATGTTAGGTGTCTGGCTTATGAAGTAACTGGGTGAATGATGACGTCTTAACTGAGGAAGCCTGGGGTGGGCAGGTTCGGTGCTGGGGAGGCCTTTGAGTTAGTCTTAGGTGTGCTAACTTTGAGATGCTGTGAGACATGCAGAGTAAACATTCATAGGAAGGTGTCAAGAAGGAGCTAGATGTGAGTCTGCAGCTCGGAGATACGGGAGCCGGAAGCACAAATGTGGGAGTGTCCAGCAGAGAGACTGGATTTTGCGTCTTAGGCATAGATGAGACTGCCTAGTGAAAAGGTGCCGCTGTGGCAGAGGAGCGAGCCCAGGCTCAAACCCTTGAAGGGCACATTGAAGGATCTCACCGAGGGGGAGGGAGCAGCACGGAGGGTAAGACAAGCGGCCAGGGAGGCCGGAGGAGCGCAAGGAGAGCGTGGCACCAGGGAAGCCCAGGGAAGAGGAGGTTTCAGGGAGCGTTCTTCTGCATCAGGTGCTGGCTCAGAAGTCAGAGCAAAGTGAGGATGGAGAAGGGACCGCTGGATTCGGGCCCACGGAAGTCACTTATTCCAAAAGCAGGTTCAGTAAAGATAATGAGGCCATCTGGGGGAGCCTGAGGAGCGGATGGCAGGTGAGGAAGGTGGAAGTAGTCAGCACAGAGCGGTGGTTCTCAAAGTCCGGCCCCTGGCTCAG
Organism: Saccopteryx bilineata; assembly: GCF_036850765.1. Taxonomy (NCBI): domain Eukaryota; kingdom Metazoa; phylum Chordata; class Mammalia; order Chiroptera; family Emballonuridae; genus Saccopteryx; species Saccopteryx bilineata. Next base: position 34,350,197 of record NC_089501.1, on the reverse strand, counting down.
CAGCAGCAACATCACCTGGGCACGTGTTAGAAATAAAAACTCTGGCCCGTCCCAGGCCTACTGAATCAGACAGTCCGGGGCGGGCGTAGCAATGCGTATTTTAACAAGACCTCTAGGTGGTTCAAATACACACTCAAGTTTGATAATCACGGGCACAGTCAAATCAAAATGTGGTGAGGGAAAGTTTATGATCTCTCTTTCTCTCTTCTTTTAGTACAGGGGCTTCGGCAGGTGTTCCTGATTCGATGAGAATGACCCAATAAAGACAGAACTGAGGCTACACGAGAGGATTTGAGCTTAGAAGTGAAGTCAGAAGGCAGAAGGTGAAGGGATACAGAGTCCAAGTGGAGCAGCTGGCCTTTGATTTGAACAGGAGTGCTTCACCCATCATTAACAGAAGGGAAGACAAGGAGAATGAAGGTAAGAGGTGGGCTAGGTGGTGAGTTTGGTGCTGGGAGGGAAATTAGCGAGCTTTGTTTGGGAAGTAAATGGTGAGGTCAACCGCGGAGAGAGAGCGTACTGAAAAGATTGACTAAAGAGAAGTGATGAAATAGTCATCTCAAAGAGTGTGAAAATGACTTCACCAAGGACATGTGGTAGGACTGCTTGTCAGTGCTGCAATCCCATTTAATATTTATGCCATTAAAGTAAAATTAGATCAATAAGAACAGTTGCATTACTTTTCCAACAGTCCTCAGCTGCCTTAGTGAAGGCAGGCATAGATTTTTGCAGATGGCTGTGTTTTAACCAGCACCAGGATTTAGCCAGGAAAAATACAAAGCAGTTCAGAGTCTTTGCAAGAGAGTAATGATAATGATGAACCGTTAAGTCCAAGTTTAACAGGGAACTAAGGACAAGGTTATGGTGATCAAGAGCGGGGATGTAGGAGTGTGGGTCGGAGGCCTTCAGGCAAAGTACTGGCAGAATGGGAATACTGAGTACATGATATGGTACTCGGAGAGACAAATGCTGGAAATCCAAGATACTGGACGTGAATCAGCTACCAGCATGACAAGCTCAAGGGTGATGCGTGGGTGGTGGCAAAGAGATCTTTGGACTGAGAAGCCAGGGTCTTCTGACTGAAACAAGGTCTTGATGGTTCATCCAGGTGAAAGTTACATCTGACGAAATGTTCAGGGATGATTTTAGGGCCCAGAATGACAGTTGGAAATTTCTAGTTTGAGTTCCAGTTAGTTTCACTTGAGACAATTTTTTGTCACCAAATCTATTGTTCTTTTCCCCCTTTGCCTTTACTGTCTGCCTTTCAATATTTTACTTTCCTATATCCTTCCTTTTCCTTCTACTCCAATTAGAAAATTTGCTTTGCACTCAAGATAAAGTAATGCTAGTTTATTACAGAAAGTAGAGGCAAGTAAGATAAAATTTAAAAAATAAAAGGAAAGAAATTTCATTTATCTTACCCAACTGTTGTTAACACCATGGTATACATCCTTTTCTCTAGAGCTCACCGCCGGCACCCTCCCCCTATACACTCTGTAACATACTCTTTTAATACTGATTTGAAAAGCAGAACAGTTGAAAAACATCCAAAGAAGGAGTTTGTTAATATTTTGTTATATCTCCTCGTAGATTTTTCTATGCATATTTTCTATATAGTTGAGATTATATAATTGTATTAACTGTGTAAAAAGGGCTTTTTAAAAATAATTATTTGTATTTCATTTTCTTTTAAACCCCCTTCCCATCTTTTTGTTTTTATCCTTTCCCTTGGTTGAAGTTTGCCAATAAAATTTGAAAATTAAGAACTTTAAAACTCACAGTTTTTTTTTTTAATTCATTTTAGACAGGAGAGGGAGAGACAGAGAGAGAGGAGAGACAGAGAGAGAGAAGGGGGGAGGAGCTGGAAGCATCAACTCCTATATGTGCCTTGACCAGGCAAGCCCAGGGTTTCGAAACGGCAACCTCAGCATTTCCAGGTCGACGCTTTATCCACTGCGCCACCACAGGTCAGGCCTAAAACTCACAGTTTTTTTAAAAAATGGGTAATAAGAAACAATTTGAGAAAGGTTTAACTTCACATTCCCTCTCCCCTGTACTGCCTGGTAAAAAAACAAACCAACCTAGAGTCCATGAACGCGGAGCTTTTGTTTAACAGATAACTAAAGAGTGAATTTGATTTAATGTTCCTGAAATTTCCCTTCAAGTACTGGATTGACTTTGAATTATAGAAGCTGATACTAAACAGGTAGGTACTTAAAAGTTTATCAGCAACCTCAGTGGTCAACAGCCACACTCATCCTCATGAAGCACTTCATGGTTTCTGTGTTCTAATGTTAAGTATTTATATTATTATTTATTTGTATAATTTAAGTTCTTACGTTATTTTGATATTCTCAAGTCCTGTAAGTTAGGGTACTATTATCCTAACGTCCTAATGTTCATAGGAGGAAGTGAGGTTCACAGACTTGCCAAAGACAGCTAAAATGGCATGAGTGGGATTGTGACTATGTCCACGTCCTTGGTCACCAAGTTCATGCTCACACGTTTCAGGTTCAGAACACAGCAGGGAAGGCTTCCTTAGACTGACCAGGTGTGGCTTCTGTGCTGGTCAGGCACTGTCCCCTGTCCTGTGCAAGCTGGCTTTAGAGTGTTTTCCAGAAGAAATAGAAATAATGTTGCTAGCTGGGTCTTGTCACTAGTGACTTTATTTCTGCAGGGACACATTACTTTTAAGTACTGACCCAATGCCCGTGTCCTCTAACTGCCTGACTAGATGAAGTATAAAGCAAAAAATAAATAGAGAGTAAATGTGATAGAATCCTTTGAATAGAGGGCATGTCACAAATTCACAAAATACCCTCATAAAGTAGACATGACCACCACTTCTCAAAACAGACCTGAAGCTCCGAGGGGGACGAAGAGGTCCACACGACCCCCTTCTTCTTCAGGGGCCACACAGCTTCCTAGTTTTTCCCAGAAGTCTCTCACTTCGGGCCTCAATACATTTTTAATACCAATTTTATAGCCTGAGGAAAAAATGGAAAAGTCATATTAATTTGTACCATTATCATGAACAGGAACTCTTAGCTGTTTGTGAAAATGGAACCACAACTCAAAAAGGCAACATCACTCCCAAGACCAAGACCTGCAGGGACCGCTGCTTCAATGCCACACCGTGTTCAGGCCCCAAAAGGTCCCTCTGGATGTCAACGTGGCCTCAGTCTCCTTGGTGTTCTGGAAGTACTGGACACTGTGAGCTTAGCAGGGCGTTGTGTTTCTGTCTCCACTGTGCAGCAAGAAGTGTGAGTTACCAGGTTCACAACAGGGTGGAGGGGAGAGGGCCAGTCAAGTCCTGGGAACCAAGTTCCGAAGCAGAAATGTGCCCCACAATTGTCCATCAGAAAGTACGTTGTTCAGAGCAGAAGTAATGCTCCAGGCTGTGGAGCTCTCACTGCCTGGGAATGTGTGAGATGACTCAGCTCACCTGCAGGTGTCTGGCTGGACCCGTATCTGAACCAGTCCTGGAGACTCAGTTCCTAAACCCGGAAATGCAACGCGAGCAAAATTGGTACAAGAATCCTAACAGTCCTGCTCCTTCATGCTGAGAGGTCTGGACACAGAATTCCGGAAGGCCCTCTTCAGGTTACTGGACCAAGAGATTTTAATTTCTTGTTTTTTAAGGAAAAAACTTTTGGGGAAAACACCACAGTTATATAGAAGGAAACTTTAGTCTTCCGAGGTATTTTTGTAATTGTTACTATTATTTTAATAAAAGAAAACAAAAGTCAGTATTTGGAAACCTTTCTCATCTTGAGAACAAAGAGGCTGAGATCAGGAAACCCTATGGGCTCTTTTGCTCCATAGTTGAACTTGCTACAGCAGTATCAACTTGACCTTGGTACTTCTCTACTACTTAGACAGTTTAGAGCCACCATGTCATTAGTCATAAATTTAAATACCCAGAGAGCAGCTGTGCTTTACCATTGGTGGATATAAAAATTGAATGTGGAATACAGCTTGCTTCGGGCACAGGCAAAATAAGCAAGAAAAAGCTGAACCAAGAGCAGTTAGTGTTTGCTCATAATAAAATCCACCGAAGCTATTACAAGTATGGGCATTCTTTTTTTTTTTTTTTTTTTTTTTTTTTTCTGAAGCTGGAAACGGGGAGAGACAGTCAGACAGACTCCCGCATGCGCCCGACCGGGATCCACCCGGCACGCCCACCAGGGGCGACGCTCTGCTCACCAGTGGGCGATGCTCTGCCCATCCTGGGCGTCGCCATGTTGCGACCAGAGCCACTCTAGCGCCTGAGGCAGAGGCCACAGAGCCATCCCCAGCGCCCGGGCCATCTTTGCTCCAATGGAGCCTTGCTGCGGGAGGGAAGAGAGAGACAGAGAGGAAAGCGCGGCGGAGGGGTGGAGAAGCAAATGGGCGCTTCTCCTGTGTGCCCTGGCCGGGAATCGAACCCGGGTCCTCCACACGCTAGGCCGACGCTCTACCGCTGAGCCAACCGGCCAGGGCTGGCCAGCGGCATTCTTGACTTTCTACTCCCTCTCTCCCTCATCTCACAAAGATGTACGATTTCAAGTTAGTAAAACTTAAAACAATTCTATCTTAGGTATAAGCAAGGAAGAATGCAAGTTACAGTATGAGGAAGAATAGAAACTAAAAGCTTATGTCTAAAATATTCATCATCTCTTCCCCACCCCACAAAAGGGTAACAATTGGAATTTTTAAAATATAGCCCATAACAAGTTAATGATATTACACCCTTTCCTTTGTGGTATAGCCATTTAGAAGTATAATGAAAGTTGTTAGTGCACACCAAGGTATAGATCTTGGTATTTGCTACTATTAAAATTGTTTCACTTTCATCAAACTTAAAATTTTTTTGCATCAAAGGACATAATCAAGAGAGTAAAAGGCAACCTACAGAACAGGAGAAACTATTTGCAAATTATATATCTAATAAAGGATTAATATTCAGACTACATAAAGACTGCCTACAACTCAATAACAAAAAATCAAATAACTCACTTTTAAAAACTGGGCAAACAACTTGAATAGACATTTCTCTAAAGAAGATATACAAATGGCCAACAAGCATATAAAAAAATGTTCAATATCACTACTCACCAGAGAAATGTAAATCAAAGCCATAATAGATATTACTTTATACCCATTAGGATGGTTACTATTTAAAAAACAAAACAAAACAAAAACAGAACAGAATAAGCGTTAGCCAGGATGTAAAGAAATTGGGACTCTTGGGCACTGTTTGTGGTATTGTGTAATGGTGTAGCCACTATGGAAAAGAGTATGGTATTTTCTCAAAAAATTAAAAATCGAACTACCATATAATCCAGCAATTCTTCTTTGGTGTACATATCCAAAGGAGTTAAAAAAAGGATCTCAAAAACATATTTGCATACTTATATTCATAACAGCACTGTTTACAGTAGCCAAGAGATAGAAACAACTCAAATATCAATCAATGAATAAATAAACACAATGTAGTATACACATACAGTAGAATGTTATTCAGCCTTAAGAAAGGAAGAGCCTGGCCCTGGCCAGTTGGCTCAGTGGTAGAGCGTCGGCCTGGTGTGTGGGGGACCCGGGTTTGATTCCCATCTAGGGCACACAGGAGAGACGCCCATCTGCTTCTCCACCCCTCCCCCACTCCTTCCTCTCTGTCTCTCTCTTCCCCTCCCGCAGCCGAGGCTCCATTGGAGCAAAGATGGCCTGGGCACTGGGGATGGCTCCTTGGCCTCTGCCCCAGGCACTAGAGTGGCTCTGGTCACGACAGAGCGACGCCCCGGATGGGCAGAGCATCGTCCCCTGGTGGGCAGAGCATCACCCCTGGTGGGCGTGCCGGGTGGATCCCGGTCCGGCGCATGTGGGAGTCTGCCTGACTGCCTCCCTGTTTCCAGCTTCAGAAAAATACAAAAAGAAAAAAGAAAAAAAGAAAAAGAAACAGAAAGGAAGAGCCTGACCAGGCAGTGGCACAGTGGATAGAGCATCAGACTGGGATGTGGAAGACCAAGGTTCGAAACCCCGAGGATGCCAGCTTGAGTGCGGGTTCATCTGGTTTGAGCAAGGCTCACCAGCTTGAGCCCAAGGTCATGGCTTGAACAAGGGGTCACTTAGTCTGCTGTAGCCCCCCTGTCAAGGCACATATGAGAAAGCAATTAATGAACAACTAAGGTGCCGCAACAAAGAACTGATACTTCTCATCTCTCTCCTTTCCTGTTTATCTGTCAAAAAAAAAAAAAAAAAAGGAAGAAAATCTTATTACATGCTACAATATGGATGAAACTTGAGGACATTATGTTAAATGAAATAAGCCAGTCACAAAAAGTGGGGGCTCAGGGAAGGGGTAAAGGGAGTTATTGTTTAATGGTGTGATGGTTAATTTTGCCTGTCACATTACTGGGGTGCCCAGAAATTTGGTCAAGCATCATTCTGGGTGTGTCTGTGAGGGTGTTTTGGGGTGATATTAAGCTTTGAATAGGTAGACAGAGTAAAGCAGATTCCCTAATGTGACTGGGCCTCACTAAATCAGTGGGAGGCCTGAATAGATCCACTCCTGCCTGATTGATCTGGGCTAGGTTATCAACCTTCTCAACAAATTGTAACTTAAATGGTACTCTGAAGGTCGTACCTGTGGACAAACACTACGTCAGCACACAGTTGGCTGTTCTTTCCAATCCCGTCTTACCTTGGAGTAAATTGATTTCTCTGCTGTCTCCATCACTAAATATTCCTATACTCTGTGCCTTCTGTCCATCCAGAGCTCTGTCTATGAGATACAGCAGGCTCTCCAGGGTTACGCCGCTGTGTTCGTACACCACAGAAGTGACACCTGCCCGAACGCTGTTCACCACCATCTGGGAAATAAAACCAAAGCTGTAGGAGCCAAAGTCCATTACTTTAGACTATTTATTAATAAAAGAAATTTAATAAATATGTAATCTGTGAGTTGTAAAGACTATTTTTTTCAGAATTATGGAAAGAGAAAGATAAGCATTCTCCTTCACTGGACTTTAAAAAAAATTATTTCTTTTCTAATGATAAAAGGAGTACATTATATACATTTGTAGCTCTATCACTCATAGGTATTGAATAAATTCTATTAAAAAGTTAGCTTATTTTCTTCTACCCATACACAGAGACATATATAAAACTTTAAAAATAATTGTAAAATTAAGATAATTCTAATTTGCAATAGATTTCTGAAATAGATTGTTTTCTTCTTAGTTATGAATTATTTTATTATAAATATTGATAGGTGTTTTCCATCTAAATAAAAATTTAAAACACTGTTCTTTGAATTCAACAACCAAATAAACTTTTCATTGTGATAAAGTTAATTGACTAGCACGAAACAGGCCAGAAAATCACTAAAGTCATTGATGTTTTGCAAAGAAAAAGTTATGTCACTTACTGAAGGTTACAGTTGAACAGAATAGAGAACTACCACATGGTTACACCCTACTTTTTTACCGTATCCCTCATCACATTCTTAATCAAATAAGTAACTATGCCCTGGCCGGTTGGCTCAGCGGTAGAGCCAACCTAGCGTGCGGAGGACCTGGGTTCGATTCCCGGCCAGGGCACACAGGAGAAGCGCCCATTTGCTTCTCCACCCCTCCGCCACGCTTTCCTCTCTGTCTCTCTCTTCCCCTCCTGCAGCCAAGGCTCCATTGGAGCAAAGATGGCCCGGGTGCTGGGGATGGCTCTGTGGCCTCTTCCTCAGGCGCTAGAGTGGCTCTGGTCGCAACATGGCGACGCTAGGATGGGCAGAGCATCGCCCCCTGGTGGGCAGAGCGTCGCCCCTGGTGGGCGTGCCGGGTGGATCCCGGTCGGGCGCATGCGGGAGTCTGTCTGACTGTCTCTCCCTGTTTCCAGCTTCAGAAAAGTAAAAAAAAAAAAAAACTATGACATAGTCTGATGTAAAGAAGACAAATGGGAATGGACTTATTTTATACCAGTGTGTTCTCCAATTACCCCCTGTGTCCATCATGATGCATTTCTAAACACTAAGGAAATGACCTGTGGTCCCTTGTGGAGCTCAAAACTGATCTTGCTCCATGTGGACCCGCTAACTAGCCGTTGGAAATGATCAAGGTCAATTCCTAAATGCCCAGAAACAGAAGTGATTGCATATCTTGAAAACAAACATTTTATTGCAAATAAGAATTGGGGGGGGGGGGGACTTTAAGTAGGCCATTGAATATAACTTACCAAATGTTATTGCTCACATATGACCCTATGTGTGTATTAATGTATATATATATATATGTATGCTTGCTTTTTCTCATTCATATTAAAATTAAAATATATAACTTCATTATAGAAAGGGCATATTATAATTTAATGACACCCTCACTAAACAGATCACAGAATAGGATTTCTGACGTGATTCTTTTGAGAGATGGTGGGTACGTGATATTATTAGATTCCTTGGGCATTCCAAAGAAGTTGTAAAATAAGCTGTAATCACCTCGCTCTTTTGCGAACGAAATGCAACAAATTCAATTCAATTAGAATTTATTGGATACCTACTAAATGGAAGACAGTTTAGGTCTTGAGTGGTTTTTTTTTTGTTTTTTTTTTTAATAATTTGACTTATGGTTATCTTTATTGCTTCTCATTTTAAAAACTGGTTTGGGTCTGGAAACTTCCACTTAGATCGGATCAGTTTTCTTTTAGGAGATGAATCATTTTCACACATATGGTGGCCAAAAGACTGCAGTAAACTTGTAGTATCAACAAAAAACTTGGTTCAGAAGAGGCCTGGGCTCTTAAACTCTGTACCTCATATGCAGGAATCCGAGACGATATCAACAGGAAGTGTGATGACCGGAAGGCATGTGATGGGCCGTCATCATTTTTAACAACTCCACGCCCATTTTTCTTTGATAATGAAGGGTAGGAATGTCTTCCAGAAATATTACTTCTATAGGGAAAAAGGGGGAATAAGTGAAGTTCTCATTTTCTCATAATTTGACTTTGGTGATAGATTATCCGTGTCTATCAGTTATCGTGTGGACAAGGCAGGTGACCTCAGGAACTCAGACTCGCCCTACAGTTTGGGGACGAGAGCAAGTGGGTCTCGTGAGGGGGTTGAGGCCAAAGTGCTTGCTGGGCCCCTCCTGCTCCACAATCTGTGGGATGCCAGAAAGTTCTCTTGGAACTTACTTAGCTTTTGTGGGACATTTAAAACGAATGTGATGACATACCTAGGCGCTATGGTGGAATTCAGACAATTTAATAGCCGGTTCTCTGCCCTAATGACCGTTTTAAGTATAAAAAACAATATACCGGAAGGTAGTTTATTATTTCTTTAATACTTAAATAAGAACAATAAAAGAGGTACACAAAACTAGATTGTTATAAGAAAGAGTTTTAAAATATTAATGAAAAATTAAATAATAACTGATAATAAAACTGTTAAGATATTTCCATATTTCTTCTTGATTGGTGTCCTCTCTTGCAATTTTTTTTCACCTGTGGATGGAATGAACATTACCTAGGGCACTTAGAATACGCTGTTGCGCAGATGAATTTTAAACAAGAATAAGGAATGTAAATTTGTGATTTCCACATTGGGTGGCTGCCCAGGCACCCACCTTAGAGAGAATGACAAGTGCCATTCTAACAACCGGTTCGCCAAACTCAACAAAAAATAGGCACCGGTTCTGCAGAACCAGGGAAAACTGGCTGAATCCCACCACTGCCTAGGAGTTCAGAACAACATTTTGAAAAGGGACAGCAGAGAAATTTAAAATTCCTTAGTCATCCAGGTCACACGGTTTTCCAAGAAATTCTCCACTGTCCCCACAGGCACCCACCCCACATTACCATGTGATTATGCTCACGTCCTATAACAGTTCTGAAAAAAAATGACGTTTTTGCTCAATAACTTTAAACAGAAAATATACTACATCCACAGTATAACCTCTTTGCAGGGTAAGAATATTTGAAGCCCTGGCCGGTTGGCTCAGTGGTAGAGCGTCAGCCTGGCGTGCGGAAGTCCCAGGTTCGATTCCCGGCCAGGGTACACAGGAGAGGCGCCCATCTGCTTCTCCACCCCTCCCCCTCTCCTTCCTCTCTGTCTCTCTCTTCCCCTCCCGCAGCCAAGGCTCCATTGGAGCAAAGATGGCCCGGGCGCTGGGGATGGCTCCTTGCCCTCTGCCCCAGGCGCTGGAGTGGCTCTGTTTGCGACAGAGCGAAGCCCCGGAGGGGCAGAGCGTCGCCCCTGGTGGGCGGGCCGGGTGGATCCTGGTCGGGCGCATGCGGGAGTCTGTCTGTCTCTCCCCGTTTCCAAAGAATATTTGAAATGTAAATTTTGAATGTTACATATTTGTCTTTTCAGAAGGCATATTGAAGGTCACTGTTTTTTCTATATCAAAGGATATAAGAGCCATATAATCATGAGAGATCCTGAATGTTAGCTAGATTATTCTAGAATGAAGTCTTGGTATCAGGTGATGGTCCTGAGCCTTCAGAAGGCGGAAGTTTGCTTACCGCTTGGGCAGAGCTTCTAAGGATGCCAAGACAAGCTGCTTCTCCAAAGCTTCGTGTAACCCCACTCGGTCCCTGCGAGTCCTGGAGCCACGTGGTCGGCACTGGGCTGTGGGCCACCCGGAGCAGCAGGCCCTGCTGCCCCAGGGAGGTCGGGCTCTGAATAACGCCTCTGAAAAACAAACAGCGGCCGCCGGGCTGCTCACTGCGCGCCCCTCGGGCCAAGTCTCCATAGATAAAGGCGTGGGAAATAAAGCTGGACCAGGGCAGCGTTCCAAGCGGCAATCATTATGGCCATTTTTATGGACTCTGTTTGGATTTCTTATCCTGTCAGCACTGTGGCTGCAAGTTCCCAGTCATTTCAGGTCAAGCAACAAAGCTCAGAGAACAAGCGACTCTTTTCTTGTGGGAACTAGTTAATTTATAGGCTTCCAATCCATTTCTGTCTTTTTTCTTGGCTTCAAGTGATTTCCCATTTGTTACAGACTCACAGAGGGTGAATCAGTGGAAGGGAAGGGAAAGGAAGGGAAAAGAAGGGAAAGAAAAGGAAACGAAAGATAGGAGAACTCAAATCGCCTTTGCCAATTACCTTTACACACAAATTAGAAGGTTTGGCTGAAAGTGTGTCTTGTCCTAAGTCCCTTTCCACTTAAAAAGAACACATGCCACTCCCCCTGCTTTCATTCTCACTTTCTCTTTCCTCCTCTGTCGCCGATCCCAGTTCTTCTGAGTTGTCCTGAACCTATTTATTTTGCTTTTGCTTGTGTTCATCTTTCTCTCCCCTCCTTCTCTTTGGTCTTATAGATTTGAGAAAAACTAGGACAGAAATGGAGTCACTGATAATGTGACTACATATATTTCATCTGAAATCTTACTTTGTTTATTAATTAACTTGAAATGCACAGTGAAGGCAAAAAAGAGCTTGTCCTGAACATACTTCAGAGAAGGCCACCCACACGCTGTCCCAGAGAGACAGCAGGACCCTCCTCTGTCGGACTCCGTATGTACGTCCACGGGTTTCTACCACACTTGGCTAAGATGGGAAGTTTTAAAATGCTACTCACTCTGACGCAGTGCAATTTTCTCCCAAATTATTTTCCTTAGACACTTTTCTCTTTGTCGCTCCCATAGCTCCTCATCTTCAGTTTTGGGTTCATTCAGGGTCCCATAAACAGCGGCGGCTTCCCTCGGTGTCGGCCAGTCTAAGTTGGACACACAAGCTATGTAGTGGTGCTTCCAAGCACCATACTCATGATCTGTTGGGGTATAAGGCAGGAACCATCCAAACTTGACGCACTTGGGCATCCATAAGCAATCCTTCAGAGAAGGAATGGCAGAAGTGAGCTGTGAGGTTTTGTTAAAGGTCGGTTTCTTAGACATAATGCTTTCAGGTACACAGATAATTTTGTTAATACTTTAAGATGTCTAGTGCCGCTGACTTGCCATCTAACCTTGATTCCAAGGAATAAGAAGCATTCCTTACTTTGCAGCAAAACTGACTCAGCTTTGTATGTTTCTAGTGCTCCCATAGCACTTGGTTACTTTCACCCTAAATTCTCAGACTTGTGCTTCTAGCGATGGTGTAATTGTTTGTTCAATCCTCCCACTGAGAACAACTTTGATTGAAGCATATAATATTGCCAATATGCAACCGGTTTGATATAGGAAAATAGCAAATTTCATGCGGTTTAATCTAATTAGATAGCCAGACAGAATATGATGCAACCATTATTTGAAGTCATTATAGAGCTGCGAATGCAGTAAGGCTCTGCGCAGCCAAGACTGCGAGAGAAGCGAAAGGCAGAGGTGAGCCTGGGAGTGGGCGTCACTTTCACATCAGGGAATCTGACAGACCTAAAGCAAAGTTGAGGCTGACAAGCAGAGCAGAAAGTGATGATCGAAAGACTTAGAAGCTATACTGACTTTTAGGCATTCTCATGGGAAAGAGAGAAAATGAATTTAAACTCATGGACCACTAAGGGGAAAAACCCTGGAAACTACACCAGGCTGACAATTGAGCTCTTTTTCAGGAAGGAATTAGATAAACTATCACCAGGACTGAAGCTAGCTTTGAAATCTCTCATTCTCTGATTAGATTTAAGGGATCTGTTCTTAGCAGAACCAAATGCCAGGAGCAAAAGCAAATTCTTTCTGGAGGAAGATAGTATCATCCAGAAGCTTAAATCATCACATTACGTTCCTACATTTGGTGTCTGGTACTCAATCAAAAATACCAGGCACACAAAAAGACCATTATTCGTTTCTTCTTTTGTCTTTGGAGATCCAGATGTTGTAATTATCAGACATAAACTTATTAAAAAACAAACAAAACCTATGATTAATAAGAAATTAAATGGCTAGGTGGAAAGTGTTGGCAAAATAATCAAATCAGCATTCCAGGATGAAAAAATATAACTGAATTTAGGACTTGATGGGCCAGTGTAAGGGCAAATTAGAATCCAGCTAAAGAGGTAATTAGTAAACTGAAAGGCCAGAAGAAAAGTCTAGACTGACACACTAACAGCCCAAAAGGACAGAAAAGACACATGAGGGAACGTGACACTTATGGGATAGAGTGAAATCAGTCTAAGGTAAGTATTGGAATCCCAGACCAAAAATAAATAAATAAATACAGAAAGAGAGAAAATGGGGCAGAAGCAATGTATAAGGAGGCAGCATCTGAGAACTTTTCCAGATGGATAAAGGACATTAAATTTCAGATTCAAAAATCACTGCAAAACACAAAAGAGGATCAATGCACACAGACACACCCCTTCTATGTACATCATGATTAAGTTACACAAAAAAGAGAGAAAAACATCCAAACTACGGCTAGAGAAAATAGAAATGTTACCTTTAAAGAAAAACAACAAAACTTCCTACTTCTCAAAAAATAGTTTGGAAGCCAGAGAACCATGGACAATTTTCAAAGTACTATAAAAAAATATATATATGAACTGCCAACCTAGAGTTCAAATTGCCAATGACAATAGCCTTTAAATATAAAGGTGAAAATAAAGAAAATTTTAAGATAAAAACTAAGAGAATTTGTGAGTAGCAAATTGCATGAAAATAAATATTGGAGAGAATTCAGAAGGAAAATGATCCCAGCGGAAACTCCGAGGGAGGTTTGAAGAGCAACACAAATAGCAAATATGTTGTTACTTATAAGTAAATAATGATTACATACAATAATGGTAATAAGGGCAGTTAAGAGGCTGGGTGAAAAGGTGAAAGGATTAAGAAGAACAAATCGGTAGTTACAGGCTAGTCAGGGAGATATAAATTGTAGCCTAAGGAACATAGTTAATTGTATCATAACTAAGTATGGTGGCAGGTGGGTACTAGAATTATCGGCGGGGCCATTCTGTAAAATATGTGATTGTCTAATCACTATGCTCTGCACCTCAAACTGATAGAATAATACTGAATGTAACCTGTAATTGAGAGATAATAATTTAAAAAAGGAAAAAAATAGTAATAAAGTCTGGTGAAGTTAATATATATTTAAATTTATAATTAACAATCAAACAATAAATGTTTAAGTACTCCAAAAGAAGATGGAGAAAACCAAAGTACAATAAAACATGGAACAGACAGAAAATAAATAGTAAAATAGTAGACTTAGGCCCAAATATATGAGTTTTTATTAAATTAAACAAAAGAGATTATGCCAGCTAAAAGTCAAAGACTGCTAAATATAAAAAAAAAAAACACCACCACCACCCTATTCTGTTTACAAGACATATTTTTCAAATATAAGGATGTAAAAAGGTTGAAAGTAGAAAGACTGAAAACAGTGTAACATGCAAACACTAAGCCTGGATTTATTTATTTATTTATTCATTCATTTTTAGAGAGGAGAAAGAGAGGGAGAGAGAGAGACAGAGAAGGAGAGAGAGGAGAGAGAGACAGAGAGAGAGAGAAAGGGGGAGGAGCTGGAAGTATCAACTCCCATATGTGCCTTGACCAGGCAAGCCCAGGGTTTAGAACCGACGACCTCAGCATTTCCAGGTCGACGCTTTATCCACTGCGCCACCACAGGTCAGGCCAACCTGGATTTTTTTTATAGCAATAAACCCAGGGCTCACAGATAGCTTTTGCCTGTGGCCCCATCACAGAGAGCAAGGTATTCTCTGAGATCAGAATCTCAGCACAAGCGCACCCTGGAAAGTGTACAGGACAAAGAAGCAAATTATTCACTAGTTTGGAAACAATGTCTCCCATTATATATTATTAAATTTTTCAAAAGGAAATGAGGGGACAAATAGGCCGGAGGCAGAATTAATGGTAGAGGATATGGATGATCTAGACATATCTGCTTCAACAGATACTAGCCGAAAAAAGATCAGTAAGAATTGTGGTTGTACAGCAATGTTCAAGCTGAATTATCATGGATAAAATAGTAATATATAAAAACCAAAGCTTAATTTTTTTAATGAAAAAGTTGAATTTTTTTAAGCAAAATTAAATATTTTTTAAATAATTGACTATTTAAAAATTATTAAAAGTACATCTATTAGAATGGTGTATATCCCCTTACATATAAAATAAATGACTGTTTTAACCTATCCCCATTTTTTTTAAACTTAAGGATAGTTCATTATGGTTCAGATACCCCTAGTTCTCTTTAGGGAAGAAAGCTATCCCCACAGCTTCATTACAGGTGAACTGTTGGATTTAGACCTTGGTACTAGGAAGCGACAAGCGGTAAACCTGTTCAGTTAGAAACTTCCAGGGCCAGCTGACTTGTGCAGCTGCACACAGATCCTTCGGATTCAAAAAGGAAAAGATGTGGAGAGAAAGGAAGCGTGGTAACACTGTACAGAAATCCACTTTGGCCACGTGCATCCTTTCTGCAAACCAGTCTTGGACAACCCTGAGAAGAAAGAGGCAGAAATTTAGTTCAGAACTCGAGTACCTATGGAATTTACAAAACAACTATTGACACTGTTGAACATATGGGTATAAAATTGAAAATTATCTTTTATTACCTTTTTAATGTTTGTAGGATCTAGAGCAAGAGCCCCTTTTTCACTCCTGATACTGGATAATTTGTGTTGTTTTTTTTCTCTCTCTCTCTCTCTCTCTTTTTTTGGTTACTTTTGCTAGGAATTAATTTTATTACTGCTTTCAAAAAACAGCTTTTTTTTTCCTCCATAGATTTCTTTCTATCGTTTGTCCATTTTCTATTTTCTTGATTTTTACTATTCATTATTTCTTTCCTTTTACTTTGGGTATTATTTGATATTCTTTCTAGTTTCTTTAGGTAGAGATTAAGGTTTAATTTAAAGCCCCTTTTATTCTCTAATATAAGCTTTTAAATGATATGTTTCCTTCTAAGATGTGCTTTAGCTGCATCTCACACACTTAGACACATCTTGTATTTCATTATCATTCAGTTTAAAATATTTTCTAATTTCCTTTGTGATCTTTTTCTTTAACCTTAGGTTATAAGTGAGTTAGTTTCCAAATATTTGGGGATTTTTTTGATATTTTAACTGATCTCAATTGTATTCTATTAAAAATATATTTAAGATTTCAACAATTTTGAAATGTATTAACTCTGATTGCTTCTTACACGTGCCTTGATGGGAGAGGGGCTCAGGCCGAGCCAGAGATCCCTTGCTCAAACCAGCAACCATGGGGTCATTTCAGTGACCCCACACTCAAGCCAATAATCCAGTGCTCAAGCTGGTCAGCCTGTGCTCAAGGGAGATGAACCCGTGCTCAAACTGATGACTTTGGGTTTTTGGACCTGGTACATCAATGTCCCTGGTTGTTATTCTATGCAGTGCACCATCACCAGTCAGGCATCATCAAGAAAAGTTCTAGGCCCTGGCCAGTGGCTCAGTGGATAGAACATCAGCCTGGCATATGGATGTCCCAGGTTCAATTCCCGGTCGGGTCACACAGGAGAAGTGACCCTCTAATTTATTCTCCCTCTCCCCCTTATCTCTCTCTTTCCTTCCCACAGCCAGTGGCTCAATTGGTCTTAGCATCGGTTTTGGGCTCTGAGGATAGCTCTTCAAGCATGTCAGCCTCAGGCACTAAAAATAGCTCGGTACTCAAGCAATGGCCCCAGATAGGGGTTGCCAGGTGGATCCTAGTCAGGATACATGCCTCACAATCTGCCTCACTATCACCCCTCCTCTCACCTAAAAAAAGAGAAAACTTCTTACATTGCATTTCAAACTAAGCACAGATGGATCTTGAATAAATACAAAATTCAAGCCCTATCAAAGAGATTGTCTTGGCACTAAGAGACATTTGACAGCCCATGAAAGATACACTGCTGGCCCTGTAGCCACCAACTATAAAAACAAACAAGCAAGCAAACAAACAAAAAGATTACCTTCTTGAGATATTAGCAATAAACATCTGCTACAGTCCCAAGCCACCAGATAGGTGGTTATTGCTAAATAAAGAATCACTAGGACAAGAAAGCTGTGACCAATTTCATAGCTGATCGGAAACTTTGGCAATAAGAACCTATCAGACTCATTTACCTCAAGTCACTAAGACTATAGAACTTTTTATTACTGCTAAGTGGCTACTTCTGCCCTGTTACTGGATCCTAATGGACACAGATGAACTCACTGAAAGAAATCAAAGTCATGACTCCGGATAGATTTCATTCTGCAAATTTAAGTCTCTGACCTAAATTCCCATAGAGTGGGTTGAGCCTCAGAAAGTTTCAATTTGAAATTAAAATGGCACCTCCAGTTAGGGACCAAAAGGACCTTAGTTACATTCATGAACAGGTTGCTAAAGACCTATTAGACCCAGAGAGAGTCTTGACCTTGAATATACTAAAAATGCTGGCTTACCTAGAGCCTCATCTACAAGTCTTGGGAGGAGGATAAGTTCTACCTTGCAACAGAACACCAACTAATATATATAAAAGGAATTAAATTAGAAAATCACCAGTTGGTAGCTATTAAAGTAATAATTGCTTCAGATAAGAATCTTCAATGGATGCATCAAACTTGTTATCAAAGAGGATATTTGCATAGATTTAAACATTTCAAATTAATTTAAAAGTAATCATTCAAATAATTTTTAGTTATCTATTTTTGTTTAGATAAATTTAACAGGGTAACATTGGTCAACTAGAATATGTACATAGATTTAGTTATTAAATACTTCATAATCCATCATTTTAACCAAGTGGTAAAGCCAACACCACGAGCAATGGGACAAATTGACACAGTTGGCCCTTAATACGAGCCACTGAGAAGAACACAGCATCATTTCTGAGTTATCCCTGCCAAGATTGTAATAACCCAAATGTAATCTTGAAGAACGATCAGCCAACCGCAAAATGAAGGTCATTCAATAAAGGAACACATCTGTGCTCTTCAAGGGTCAAGTAAGAAAAGATAAGGAAACACTGAGCAATTGAAGGTGGCAATAGAGACATGAAAATTAAATGCAGTAGGTGACTGTGGATTGGATTCTGGACTGAAAAGGAAAAGACAATTATAAGGGACATTGTTGGCACAATCAGGAATATTGAATGGAGTCTGTGGGTTGGATGGCAGTGCTCTATCAGTGCTGATTTCCTGCTACTATTGGTGGAGGTACGTTGATTTTTCAGCAGACTGTCCTTGATTTTTAGGACACAGTGATATTCTTAAGGTTAGTGGGGCATCATGTTTACAACCTATGCTCAAATGCTTTGGAATAACATAGCAAAAGATGGTAAAATGTTAACAATTGAGGACTTCAGGCAAACAATATAAAGTTATTTATACCATTTTTGCAACTTTTCTGTAAGTTAAAAATTATTGCAGAGCAAAAATGTTTTACTTGGGTGGGAACACACAATACAATATACAGATGATATATTATAGAATTGTACCCCTGAATCCTATATAATTTTATCAACCAATGTCACCCCAATAAATTCAATGACAAAATAAAAGAAACCTAACTTCAAAAACAGGGTTGTTGTTGTTTTAAAAAGAGGTTACTGCTTTAGTTCCAAGGTCTAATGATTACCTATTATTTTGTGTGTTATCCTCCCCTGCCTTTATTTAAGTCACTGCTCTCTTTTGATCCCTGTTCATGCTGCCTTGTCACAACCTGAGACAGAACAGAGTGGTTTTAAAATGAACCTGTTGGCATGTGAGTCTGGGGAAAGTGTGCGTGTGTGTGTGTGTATGTTTGTGTGTGGGTGTGTGTGTGTAATAGAAGCAGGAGGGCAAAGACTGGAATTGTACATGTCCTGGCAGCTTATAGTGTCCACAAACAAACTCGTCACTTGAGGAATCAATCGTCTTAGTATTGGTAGAGATTAACTGAATGAAACTGGGCCAACACCCAGAACAGTTCATCCCAATGGAATCTTGACTTAACTCATTACTGTCAGAGGTAGGCTTCACAATCATTTCACCGGCCCTGGACAGACAATTTGCTCTCACTGGACTTACAAAACAGATCAATAAAACAAGATGCAGAACAGGAATGTTTTCAGCCTCTTTTTCAAAGATGGGTGAAACTCTTTGGAGTGGTCGTCCTCCTCCCCCTCTCCACCTGACCGCCTCTCCTGTTCTATCTCAGCAGAGCAAAATAGAAGAACTGAGTGAGAGTGACTTTTTAAAGAAAACCTCAATTATATATATTTTATATTTGTTCCTAGTCTGTGCTGCTACAAGGACTCATTCAAGTATAATGAATCTTAAGCAAGAAGGAAAGAAAATGTTTCAGTCACATTAAAAAAAAATCAGTACACGAGCAGCAGAACTCGGGTGGTTTGCGGTAATAACACTGGCTCATTGCATTTCAGTTAATTTTGCAAAGTAAGAAATCTGTGAAGAGAAATAACAACATGTAAGGAGACAATGAACAAAATGTGCTTGCTCATTTATTGTGACAAGGATAGCTTTAAATAATTCATGATAATGCTTTGCAGTGTGCTACTGAACGTACAATGTGTACTTTGCAAAAATAACAAGGCTTAGTAATATGGGACTTGAATCTCATTCTCTGCTCTTAAATTTCTGATAAGAAGGGGAAAGAAGCTGCCAAAATTGTGATGAAAGTGACTGGGAGAGCAGCTTGGAGAGGGGCAAGTGGGTTCGGCGGAGGTACCTGATTTCTAGGTTCCGAGGTAGCACCTCTTTAGTCTTGTCCGGTGGCTTTGCAAACACTCTGTGGCATGGTAAGGGTCTGTATTAGATGGGGTTCCAGGTGGATACCGATGTCACACAGAATAATGACTGGGACTTGGGTATAAAGGAATAGAAAACTGGGTGCTGAATCTTCAGTGAATAAGAGAACAAAGCTGGATATGGTTAAAGCCATAAGAAGGGAAGATTGAAGAGTTTTGTATTATATATATATATGTATGTATTTTAAGTGAGAGGAGCAGAGATAGTGAGATAGACTCCTACATGTGCCCGGATCCACCTGGCAACTCCCATCTGGGGCTGATGTTCGTAACTGTGCTATTTTTAGCACCTGAGGCAAGGTTATATGGAGCCATCCTCAGTGCCCAGGGCCAACATACTTGAATCAGTCAAACCATGACTGCAAGAGGAGAAGAGAGAGAAAGAGAAGGAGAATCAGGAGGAGTGGAGAAGCATATGGTCACTTCTCCTGTGTGCCCTGACCAGGAATCAAACCCGGAACTTTCATATGCCAGGTTGATGCTTTTATCATTGAGCCAACCGACCAGGGCTGATTAAAGAGTTTCTTAAAAAATGTAAAAGTAATTTGTATATTCCAATTCATAGTTATATGGATGCATGTACACACAGAAATTAGAAGGTTATATCTGTGTGGTAGGATTAGGGGTGATTGGTATTGTCCTCTTTTAGTTCATCCCCATTTTCCAATGCTTCTGCAAGCCTGGCACTACTCTTGGATAGGCCAAAAAGGCCCAAGGCTTTCCTACATGTTCCCTCCAGCTGGAACACGCATCCTTGGCGTCTTTGCTTGTCTAACTCCTACTCCAAACCTCAAATCCTCAGACAAGGCTTTCCTGATCCCCTGGACTAGGGGGATCGTGACTTTTTCTTTGCCACTTTTCCTTTGTTGTAGCTATTTATTTGATGTCTCTCAAGCTAGCCAGGCCAGACTCAGGTTGTGGAAAATGCAGAGTAATGCATGCACGAAGACTTGGCAGTTTTGTTTAGTTGCAGTATGACTCTCTCGGTTATTATATATATAACCGTGGCCAATGAGAAAACAGGGTACTGGGGAAGGAGCAGGACGTTTTATCTGGAACCAGCATGGTAGATCCAAGTCAGGTAACGAGTAAAAAGCTATTTTTTTGGCAACAATATTGGTAACTATTTAAAGTGATAGTGGCTTTTTTAGGGTGCTATTTCTGGGGTACTGCCAGAACCCTCCTCCTGTCAGGCTGACCGTTCCTGCTGCCCAAACACTTTCTTGTGCAAGGCTACTTACTGTCTCTCACTGAGCACTCCCTAGTTAATGCCACCTCCTATCTTTTTGCTGAAACTTACATTCTTTATACTTGATGTGCACTGTCGTGTAATCTAAGGACTATTTTTGTGTTTCCATTCGTGTCTTGTGTAGTCTACCACACCGCTCTGACTTCTGAGACATGGAAAACACCCCCAAATATTTACAAAAGTGGTGTTAACTTGCACTGTCAAATATCAAAGATAGGCATGGGCATTCCCCTTTTTCCATTTACAACAAGCCTTAGTCTATAAGATAGGAACTTCAGAGGGCAGGAACCCTTTCTACTCTGTTTAATGTCGAATCCCGTGCACCCAGAACTGTGCCTCATACACAGTAGGCTCTCAGTAAATATTTGTTGAATGATGAATGAATAGACTTTAGCTTTTGCCACTGATCATTTACTCCCCCTTCTTGAGACTTGTTTGGAAGTTCTAGCAGGGGAGCGCAGCTACTCGTATACCCTTGACCGAAGAACGGTCCTCTCCTCTAGAGGGGAAGGTCGTCCTCCTCGACCGAGAGCGCAGCTTCGGGAGGGACACACATGGAGCAGTGAGTGAGGAAGGGGACACCCGCCTAGCCAGCCAGATCAGCTGAATCAACCCTGGCGATCAATGGGGTGACAGATGTCGCAGCCAGATCGCCCTCACATCCAACTCCCCCTTCTTTAGGTAAAATAATCTCAGTTCGGTGGTCCACGTGGTTCCATGGAAGCTGACTCCATCCCTGCCTCTGCAAAGCACAGGACAGAGGCTACATCAATCCCTGTGGGTCAGTCCCCTGGCCACAGCAATTAGTCGGAAGTGGGCATGGACCTAAACTAGTCCAATCAGAGTACAGCCCAAAAAAAGGAACTCTATTTTCATCAGGACACAATAGAGGAAAGGTGAGAATGAAGCCACACCTGCTGAAGGCGGAATAGAGGGACAACAAGAAACGAATTACTGGTGTTATTACTAAACCTCTGAATCGGGCTTCAACTGCAGCCAAACCCACCTCTGGATTTTTCATTTATATGAGGATAAACGATGTCCTCTATTATGTGTGTCAAGTTTAGTGTTAGTTACAATGAAACACACTGTAAAAGCATTAAGTGGAATCACAAGTGAAAAACGAAAAAAGGCAGCTGTAGAATGTGAACCAATCATTTTGTTCCATTGCGTTGAGAACAAGAGGTGGGACACTCATGGGTCTGTTTTTCTGCCTCCGAGGAGGAGTAGAATCAGGAGGTGGAAGAAGACTTTGGGGCTGTGTTGGGCAGATAAAATGTATTATGCTCACTTTGTTAAAGTGGCACTGCCCACGTGGAGGCCGTTGCCCAGGTGATATTAATGTGTGTCTCTGGGCAGGCAGAATCCTTGTAGCCTGGGGCTTGGTTTTGGGATTAAGCCTTTCCCACTCTTTTTTGATGTGGGGTGGTACAATCCCATCATGCCTCAGAGAAGTGACTTTGTATTAGAGACTTCCCTATTTTGTATATTGGATTAAGAGTTTGGATTTCTACACTGTAAAATGGGGACGGAGCGGGAGCTTGCGCTCTTGGTTCCTGGGATGATTAGCATGAGAGAGCAGAGGGAGCAGAGCAGAGAGCAGAAAGAGGCCATGTGGCCAGGAGAAGCAGCCAAGATGGCGGAGTGCTGAGTGAGATGCCAGTTTGTGCAGTTTGACACTGGAGAAGGATGGGGAACTGAGGAGAATAAGGCTGGTGAGCTAGAAACCTTTGATTCTAGGAAACTCGGATAAGTCAGTGGCTTTGTGAGCACTGAATGTGAGTGGGTTTTGGAGCCCAGTGTGTATTTTTACTTGCCCGCCGGGTGCAAGCTAGAATTAAAGAAAATGGCCTATCAGTTTTTGGCTCCATTGTTTCTTTACCGACTGTCCGAATCCAATGCGAACCTGCATGGGCCAGGAGGCTGCTGTGATGGTGTCCCTGGCCTTGGCTTCTGGCTTTACAGGCTGTCAGTTCACATAGGCCTTGTGTCTTACGCTTGGCTGTTCCCTATCACCCTGGGAACATGACAATGATGAGTTCCTCACCCCCCTCCCAGGTGTATTAAGCCCAAGTCTCTGTGGGCTAAAACTCAAAGTCTGTGTTTTTACAGACTTCCAGAATTCTGATGGGCCTACCCCTTCTCAATGTCGGTGAACTCGAGTTCCCACTGGTAGAAGAGGCAGCCTAGCAGACCCAGATGCTGACCCCAAAGTCAGGTACAAAGGGTTGAATGCATGTGTGGTGGTTTTGAGAGTATGTGTAACTCCTTTTGAAGCCCTGATTTAATTAACTACCTAGACTCTGACAGAGGATCTGAAAGGCTCTTCTGAGTGTAAAAGACATCTGTTTGACTATTACATGCTTTTCTGTTTTCCCAAATCTAGCTAGATTCTGGAGAGCTGATAGGACCGGAGAAGTAACAACTAGATAAAGGGACCATTTTAAAGCACATTTATCTTCTGTTCACTTTTATTTTTAAAAAAAATTATTGAATTTTTTGATTAACAAAGTTATACAGGTTTCGAGTGTATAATTCTATATGTCATCTGTATATTGTCTTATGTGTTCATCCAAAGTCAAGTCTCCTTCCATCCCATTTACCCCTCTACTCTCTTCTACACCCCCCCCCCACCTTTCACGCTGGTCATCACCATACTGTTGTCTGTGTCTATGACTTTTTGTTGCTTAATCCCTTCACTTTTTACTCAGCCCCCTGACAAGCCTGTCCGTCTGTTTTCTTTATCTATGAGTATATTTTGTTTGTTTATTTTGTTCATTAGATTCCACATATAAGTGAAATTATATGGTATTTGTCTTTCTGTGACTGGTTTGTTTCACTTAGTAGAATACTGTTCAGGCCCATACATGCTATCCCAGAAAGTAAAATTTCCTGCTTTTTTACATCCGAGTAGTATTCCATTGTGTAAACAAGCCACAGCTTTTTTATCCTCTCATTTGCTGATGGGCACTCAGGCTGCTTCCAAATCTTAGCTATAATAAATAACACTGAATGAACACAGGGGGTACATAGCTTCTCTCGAATCAGTGTTTCAGGTTGTTTTGGGTATATTCCCAGAAGTGGGATTGCCGGGTCATAAGGCAGTTCCATTTTTAACTTTTTGAGGAAACTCCATACTGTTTTCCACGGTGGCTGTACCAGTCTGCATTCCTACCAGCAGCACAGGAGGGTTCCCTATTCTCCACACGCTCACCAACACTGCTTGTTGATTTGATAATAGACATTGTTTCAGATGTGAAGTGACATCTTATTGTGGTTTTAATATGCATTTTTCTGATGATTCAGGGCATCAAGCATTTACTCATATGTCTATTGGCCATCCATATGTCCTCTTTAGAAAAGTGTCTATTCAGGTCCTTTGCCCATTTTTTAGTGTTGAGTTGTATCATTTCTTCATAAATTGGGATATTAACCGCTTATCAATTTCATCTTTGGTGAATATGTTCTTCCATTCAGTGTCTTTTCATTCTGCTGATGGTTTCCTTTGCTGTGCAAAAACTTTTAGTTTGACATAGTCCCATTTGTTTATTATTTCTTTTGTTCCCCTTGCCTGAAGAGATATATCAGAAAAAATTATTGCCATGAGATGAGATTTTACTGCCTATGTTTTCTTCTAGGAATTTTATGGTTTCAAGTCTTACATTTAAGTCTTTAATCCATTTTTGGTTTATTCTTTTACATTATAAGAAAGTGGTCTAGTTTCATTGTTTTGTACACACCTGTCCAATTTTCCCAACACCATTTATTGAATAGACTGTCTTTACCCTATTGTATCTTCTTGCCTACTTCATCAAATAGTAATTGACCATAAAGGTATGGGTTTATTTCTGGGCTCTCTATTCTGTCCCATTGTTCTATATGTCTGTTTTTATGCCAACACCATGCTATTTGGATTACTATGACCTTGTAGTATAGTTTGTTATCAGGTAGCATGAGTCCTCCCACTTTGTTCTTCTTTTTCAAGATTGCTGTGATTATTCAGGGTCTTTTGTGGTTCTATAAATTTTTGGAATAATTGCTCTAGTTTTATGAAATACACTATAGGTATCTTGATAGAAATTGCTTTGAATCTATAGATTGCTTTGGGCAGTGTGGACATTTGAATGATGTTAACTCTTCTTATCCATGAACAGGGTAAATGCTCCCGTTTACTTGTTTCTTCTTCAATTTCTTTAAGTGTGTCTTATAATTTTCCCAAGTACAGGTGTTTTACATCATTGGTTAAATTTATTCCTAGGGTGTTTTTCTTTTAACGCAATTGCAAATGGAATTGTTTTCTCAGTTTCCTTTTCTGATAGTTCATTATTGGTATATAAAAATGCAACCAATTTCTGGATACTTATTTTGTATCCTGCTACTTTACCAAGTTCATTTATCAGTTCTAGTAGTTTTTGATAGAACTTTAGGGTTCTCTATATAGAGTATCATGTCATCTGCAAATAGTAACAGTTTGTTGTTGTTTTTTAAGTGAGATGAGGGGAGGCAGAGAGACAGAGTTCTGTATGTGCCCCAACCGACCGGGATCCACCTGGCAAATTCCCTACTGGGTGATGCTCTGCCTATCTGGGGCCATTGCTTGGTAACTGAGCCATTTTAGCACCTGAAGTGATGCCGTGGAGCCATCCTCAGCACCCAGGGCCAATTTGTTCGAACAATTTTGAGCCATGGCTGCAGGAGGGGAAGAGAGAAAGAAAGGGGAGGGGGAGGGGTGGAGAAGCAGATGGTCACTTCCTCTGTGTGCCCTGACCAGGAATCAAACCTGGGACATCTACATGCTGGGCTGACACAAATAGTGACAGTTTTACTTTTTCCATTCCAATTTGGATGCCTTTTATTTCTTTTTCTTGTCTGATTGCTATGGCTAGAACTTCCAGTACTACATTGAATAAGAGTGTTGAAAGCAGACATCCCTGTTTTGTTCCTGATCTAAGAGAAACAATTGCAGTTCTTGTCTACTGAGTATGATGTTAGCTGTGGTTTTGCCATAGATGGCCTTTTCTTTCACTTTTCTTAAACAATAAGGAAAATCAGGGGAGCTCTGGGGCTAGTGAAGTCAAGGACTCAGTGATGTCATCAAGGCCAAAGATTTTCATATTTTCACTTGGCTTACTCAATAGTTTGCTTTGGTCCTCAGGCTTATCCCTTGAGGTGGTGCCCAAGTGACTATTATGAGCATAACTCTCACACAACAGAGATCATAGACTAGGAGATTGGAAGAGGGTATGTCCCTTCCTCACATCCCTTTTTAAGTCCCTTTGAGAGTGAAGAAAACACTCCCAGAAGCTTAATACCAGCCACTCTCTTAGGTCTCTTTGCACAGAATTAATATATACATACCCTTTTCTAAACCACACATGGCCAAGGGGGGTGGACTTATCATGATTCTGTCTAACCCTGAGTCACCCTTGGTGGGGTGGGGGAACCAGATACTCCTGAAGCACATGGTACTTGGAGAAAAATAGGGCTTCTGTCAGGAAGAAGAAGAAGGGAAAATGGTGAATGGCATGGGCAGGTGGGTAATCAACAGTGAGCAGTCTACTAAGTAGGCATTGAAGAAAGAAGAGGAAAAATTGATCCCACTGCCTAAGTGTCTGACCAACCCAACCTTTGTGGATGCCAATCCCTTTCCTTTAAAGTTTTTTTTTTTGTTTGTTTGTTTTTTTTTGTATTTTTCTTAAGCTAGAAACGGGGAGAGACAGTCAGACAGACTCCCGCATACGCCCGACCGGGATCCACCCGGCACGCCCACCAGGGGCGATGCTCTGCCCACCAGGAGGCGATGCTCTGCCCCTCCAGGGCGTCGCTCTGCTGTGACCAGAGCCACTCTAGTGCCTGGGGCAGAGGCCAAGGATCCAGCCCCAGCGCCCGGGCCATCTTTGCTCCAATGGAGCCTTGGCTGCAGGAGGGGAAGAGAGAGACAGAGAGGAAGGGGGAGGTGGAGAAGCAAATGGGCGCTTCTCCTATGTGCCCTGGCTGGGAATCAAACCTGGGTCCCCCACACGCCAGGCCGATGCTCTACCGCTGAGCCAACCAGCCAGGGCCTAAAGCTCTTCTTTATCTCAGTCCTGTTCCTCTTTACGTTTAAGATGTCACTTGGGGGGATTTCTTTTTCTTTTTCTAAGGTCATTTTATTTTTTTCAGTAAGACCTAAAAGTTTTTTTAAAGTTTTTTATTAAAGCATAGTTGGCATATAATATTGTATTAGTTTGAGGTATACAACATGGTGATTTGGCATTTGTATATGTTATGGTGTGATCAGCACAGTAAGTCTATTAATCATCTGTTGCCATGTGAAATTACTACAATTTTGTTGACTATGTTCCCTGTATTTTATATGACATCACCCTGGTTTATTTATTTCATAACAGGAAATTGTACCTCTTCTTCCTCCTTCACCTTTTCCACTTATTTCCCCACTCCCCTACTCTGGCAGCCAAAAGTTTGTTCTCTGCATCTGACTCTGTTTCTGTCTTGTGTGTTTTTTTGTCCATTTATTTTGTTCATTAGAGTCCACATATAAGTGAAATCATATGGTATTTGTCTTTCTCTGTCTGGCTTATTCCAATTAGCTTAACATTCTCTATCTCCATCCATGTTGTTGCAAATGGCAAGACTATATCACTGAGTAATGTTTTATTGAATATATATACTGCATCTTTATCTATTCATCTATTGATAGATACCTAAGTTGCTTCCATATCTTGGCTATTTTAAATAATTCTGCAATGAATATAGGGGTGTAATATCTATTGAAATTGGTGTTTTTGTTTTCTTCACATTACCCAAAACTGAAATTTATGGGTTATAAGGACTGTTTATTAAGTGGACAGAGTTGTTTTATAATCTGGCAAAGCAACTCTTACTCATTTTAAAATTTTTAATTTATATATTTCTTAGGCATTGTCCATTTTCTTTTCTAGATTAGCTTTAGAATTAGTTTCTCAAGGTCCATAAGGAAATCCCATTTGGGGATTTGTACTGAGATTAAATTGAACTTGAAGACTTATTTGGAGAAAATTGGCATTTTTAAACATGGCATATCTATCTACTTATCCAGGGTTATTTTTTATTCTATTCTTTAAATTTTTTAATTTATTTTTTCTTCTTTTTCCAAGTGAGAGGAGGGGAGGTAGAGAGACAGACTTCTGCATGCACCCTGACCACGATCCACATGGTGACCTCGCTCTGGGGCAGAAGCTCTGCCCATAAGGGGCCATGCTTGCAACTGAACTATTTAGCACCTGAGGTGGAAGCTCCAGAGCCATCCTCAGTGCCTGGGACCGATGCACTTGAACCAATCAAGCCATGGCTGCAGGAGGGAAAGAGAGAGAGAGAATGGAAAGGGAAGGTGTGGAGAAGCAATGGTTGCTTCTCCTCAGTGCCCTGACCAGGAATCACACCCAGGACATCCACATGCTGGGTCAACACTCTACCACTGAGCCAACTGGCCAGGGCTATTTTTTATTATTCTTTTTTTTTTTTTTTTTTTTTTTTATTTCTGAAGCTGGAAACAGGGAGAGACAGTCAGACAGACTCCCGCATGCGCCCAACCAGGATCCACCCGGCACGCCCACCATGGGGCGATGCTCTGCCCATCCTGGGCGTCGCCATGTTGCGACCAGAGCCACTCTAGAGCCTGGGGCGGAGGCCACAGAGCCATCCCCAGCGCCCGGGCCATCTTTGCTCCAATGGAGCCTTGGCTGCGGGAGGGGAAGAGAGAGACAGAGAGGAAGGCGCGGCGGAGGGGTGGAGAAGCAAATGGGCGCTTCTCCTGTGTGCCCTGGCCGGGAATCGAACCCGGGTCCTCCGCACGCTAGGCCGTTATTATTCTTTAATACAAATTTATAATTTCCTTATTAACAGTCTTACACTTATTTTTTTAATTTTATACAAACAGGGAAGCAGAGCTGAGAGAAGGGAGAGAAAGAGAAGGGGAGAATAGGGAAGGATGGGAGGAGAGGAAGGGAGGGAGAGAAGAAGGGAGGGGAGAGAAGAGAGAGAGAGAGAGAGAGAAAGAGACCTACAAACATTGTTAGATTATAAGGATCTAGTGCAGCCTGAAGTTAGACAAATCTTACATCAAGAATTCACATTTTTGCCTGACCAGGTGGTGGAACAGTGGATAGAGTGTCAGACTGGGATGCAGAGGACCCAGGTTCGAGACCCTGAGGTCACCAGCTTGAGCCCAAGGTCGCTGGCTTGAGCAAGGGATCACTCAGTCTGCTGAAGGCCCATGGTCAAGGCACATATGAGAAAGCAATCAATGAACAACTAAGGTGTCGCAACGAAAAACTGATGATTGATGCTTCTCATCTCTCTCCGTTCCTGTCTGTCCCTATCTATCCCTCTCTCTGACTCTGTCTCTGTGTAAAAAAAAAAAAAAAAGAATTCACATTTCTTCTTAAGCAGGTTTGAACTCCATTTCTGCTATTTGCACTAGAAAGCATTCTGACCGTGAAATCAAAAGAATCATAGAACAGGAAGAAAGATGACAAACATCAAGGAATGCTTACTGTGTACAACAGGCATGCTACATCTGCTTCTCAGACTTGCTAGGCCATTAGGTCCCCCGGCAGCCATTCTACACTAATTCTGCTCTAACCCTCTGCACAGTTCCTAAAGGGTTTCTTAAATACTGACTATAGACAGTCTCTTAGAACCTTGTCTCCATTCTCCCCCGAACTATCTGTGAGTTTGACTCCTCCTATGCAGAGATTAAAAAGACACTTGGTAGATCTGAAAGGCAGTATTACATATTTTATAAATGGCTGGTATATTATCTAGGCCAGGGGTCCCCAAACTACAGCTCGCGGGCCACATGCGGCCCCCTGAGGCCATTTATCGGGCCCCCGCCGCACTTCTGGAAGGGACACCTCTTTCATTGGTGGTCAGTGAGAGTACTGTATGTGGCGGTGCCACAAAGCGCCGCGTCCCTCACGTACAGTACTACTTCCGGTGATGCGGGACACATGCGTCAGGGCTCCAGAAGCGCGTCATATCACTTGTTACAGCTAGCAGTGACAAATATGGAACCGGACATTGTCCATCTCGTTAGCCAAAAGCAGGCCCATAGTTCCCATTGAAATACTGGTCAGTTTGTTGATTTAAATTTACTTGTTCTTTATTTTAAATATTGTATTTGTTCCCATTTTGTTTTTTTACTTTAAAATAAGATATGTGCAGTGTGCATAGGGATTTGTTCATAGTTTTTTTGATAGTCCGGCCCTCCAATGGTCTGAGGGAGAGTGAACTGGCCCCCTGTGTAAAAAGTTTGGGGACTCCTGATCTAGGCTGCTGCATTTGGGAGTAGTGCAATGAACTTTGGAAGGTGCCATTCACACAGATGACAGTGTGAAATGGCAGCCCCTGGACTTGTGTCACATGGACCCTTAGGTGTTATTACAGTGCAAGATTCCCTTTAGATTTCCTTATAGAGGTCTTGAATTAATTAATTAAAAGTCTTGTATGGAACAAAGTAATTGCCTCTATTGAAAAACTTGTAATATCTTGAAAAAGTTATTCTTCCTGAGAACTATCAAAAGAAAACATTTTTTTTTCTGATTTTTTTTTTGTTATTGTTGTAACAGGAGTGTTTTAGACTTTTATATTCATTCAACAAACATTTACTGAGTGGCCATTGTGTAGCTGGTATTGCTTTAAGTGCCAGAGACAGAGAATCACCAGAAGAAGTCCTTACATTCTAGTGGACAGGTGAAGAGTAAGTATACCAACAAGTACAAGATATAACATAATGTCAGGTGCTGCTAAGTGCTGTAAAGGTAAGTTGAGCATTATTCAGTAGAGAGACACCATTTACAAAACGGAAGTAAGAACTCCAAATGCAAGGGTTTGCTTAAGATAAGCCGATGAATTTCTCACCCTCCACTCTCCTTCAGTCCCTGCCCCCATCCAATTAGACAGCTTTGAGTTTTTAAGTGGGTTTCCCCTTTTCTTTTAAACTTAAGGGGTTTTTCCCCCTTAGCTTCATCCTCCCCTAAAAACCACCTCAACAACAAATGCTGACATTTCACACGAGCCTCTGACTATCTGATCTATGTGGAAGGACAGGAACATGTCCAGACGAGGAGCTGAGGGGAAGGAAGAGTCAGGATGACCCGAATTTCAAGACTGTTAGATATTTAGAACCCCAGTGTGCATCTGAATACTCCTCTCTCCTCTCCACTGCCTCCACGCAGAATACTCTTTCGAGTGGACGTCCAGTCACTCACAGTGATGTAGCTGTTCTATATTCAAAATTAACCCAGAAGTATGTTGTCTCTGAAAAATTTATGTACAAGATTTCCTCACAGCTCCCAACTGAGAGACACATCCTCAACTGAGCACCTGCCCTGCCCCAGGGCTACTTGGGAAAAGTGGTGGTGGAGGGGGGGAGCTGAAGTGGGAGCTGAGGGCGGGGTGCTTTCTTAACTGCATGTTGGTCTAGTACATTTCCTCCCATTTCCAGGGGGCGCTGAGGGAGATAAATAATGAGAATGAATCCTTCACTGATCATTCTCTACACACACACACACACACACACACACACACACACACACACAAAATCCATCCAACTCTCGGGAATGAATTTGCGTGAGTGTTGCCCGGCCCAGCTGGGAAAGCTACGAGTTTGAACAGCTCCTGCTTGGGGACTGAAGGGCCTTTGTGTGGGGGCGTTCCCGGTACTGAGCAGAGGCAACCTGAAACCGGTCTCACCAGTGTGGCTGGGGGGACAGAGGCAAACTTCTCAGAGGTTTCTTCAAGTGTGACAGATACAAACAGCTCCGTTTCCTTTATGGAGTCACAGGAAAGTTCAGCCTAGTCAAGCGGCAGGGGTACAAGGCCACTGGGAAGCCATTAGACATGTGGCCATGTAAGTGTGATATACTGGGGGAAAAGCCATGACAGAGGTTGGTAAAAACAGCTGCAGGGAAGGCTTTCCACAGGAGGCGACATTTAAGTTGAGGTGAGAGGGAGAAGTTGCCAAAGGGATGGTTTCAGAAGCTGAACTTATGAAAAATGTCTTAAACATCATAAAACACCATTTAAGAAATCTTAAGTTGTAAAAATATAGAATATCTATTTGGAAAGAAAAATCTTAGATATTTTAATATATCTCATAGAGATTAAGAAGAGACCTTTAAGGGAAATTGTGATAGCATATTTCTGACCAAAACTACAATATCTTGTTTAAGCTTTATAGCTGTAACTGCCTGAATGAAAACAATATTATTCAGAAATTAAAAAACAAAACATCTAAAACAATAGCTTCTCTGCCTTGAAAACAAGGTATTTTGCACAAATATAGTTTGGCTTATGTGTAAAGATTTCAGGCATTCAAACACTGCTAAATTCTCTCATTTATTCACAAGCTTATTCACAGTTATCAGGAAACAGGGACTCTAGGAATAAATATGATTCAAAAGACATGCTTAATAATTAAAAGTTGATTGCCTTGTCACCACTCGACCCAGCAATTCCATTCCTAGGTATATACTTAAATAAATACATCCATATAGAAAAATTTGTATACAAGTGTTCAAAGCAGTATTATTCACAGTAACCAAAATGTATAAAGAACCCAAATGCCCATCAGCTGATGAATGAATAAATAAAAGATGGCATCTCCATACAACAGTATGTTATTTGGCAATAAAAAGGAGAGATGGGCTGATACATGCTACGAAATCGATGAACCTTAAGAATATTGTAATACATGAAAGTAGCCAGTCACACAAAGAACAACAACACATAGTATATGATTACATATGTGAAAAGTCCGGAAAAGACAAATTTGTAGAAACAGAAGGTGGATTAGTAGTTTCCTAGCGCTGGGAGGTGGCGATGAGGAATGACTGCTAATGAGTAGGGGGATTCTTTTTGGGATGATGAAAATGTCCTCAACTTAGACTGTGGTGGTAGTGGCCCAACTTTGAATTTACCAAAACCGTTGAACCTTTAATTGGGTGAATTTTATTGTATGTGAATTACCTCTCAATAAATATGTTTAAAAGAAAGTTGACTGCACTAACTTTAATCTAAAAACTTAAATGTGTTGGACCTTAAGACTTAATTAAAATTGAGCAGAGTTCAAACTGGATTCCACTAGGGGCGTATGGGATCTGTAGAGGTT
The DNA here is from genome assembly GCF_036850765.1 of Saccopteryx bilineata. NCBI lineage: Eukaryota > Metazoa > Chordata > Mammalia > Chiroptera > Emballonuridae > Saccopteryx > Saccopteryx bilineata. The sequence continues at coordinate 34,317,131 of NC_089501.1, read as the reverse complement.
TGTGCATGAGGAGAAATATGGCAGACTGAAAGAAATGGGGAGGAATTAGTACAAGACTTAATCCAGACTTTGAGGAGAGAACTGATCGGGATTGAACAACAAAAACCACCACTACACATTAAATATGGGTTCAGGATTCCTAATCTAGAGAGCAGAAAATGATATACAACTACGCCTAAAATCAGCAACCCAGAATATGTAATAACAGCTTTGTGGAATTATGAAATACAAACAGCTCTCCTCAGAAACACAGCTGCTAGGAAACAAAGCAAAGTAATTTCACTGAACAGATTAGTTCCATATCCTTGTCCCATAGAATGAAGAATTCAGGTACCAGACAAAGGATGCAATTTCCAGTGACAATAGGTCAGGCCTAATGTTAATAAAGCACAAAATATACACAAGTTCTCTAGTGACCTCTAGTGGTTACAAGTAAAATTGCTTGGTTTATGATATGCGAGACTACACCACAAAGCAATTATGGATGGCTTTGGTCTGTTCTTTTCCTATTTTGAAGGCTGTCAGGTTGGAGTAAATAAAAGCCTAGCCAGTGGCTACCATAAAAAATTCCCTTCCATGGTTTTTAAGCATTTACTGAAGAGCTATTTTTCTGTGGCTGGTTTTTGCAGCTTCTTTCAACACAATGAGGAAGGTATCTGTCTCCCTCCAGTGAGTCCATGACTTTCATAAGGGACAGTTGGCTGACAATCCACTATGCGCACATGGATGCAGGAGCAAGCTGACAACAGAGACGGTGAGCGAGTAGGTAGGAAAGGTGAAATGGCTGGTCCAAAGAGATGGGCAGGAAAAGATGCAAGGAAAAGTGAGAGACACTCATGTAAACCAAACTGAGTCCATCTGGTCTTGCACAACTCTCAATTACTTTTTGGTAGCTACCTAAGAAGACCAGAGTCCCCCAACGTCACCACCAGGGAGTAGGGAAAACTACTAATACCAAATGATGCCACACTTACAGTTTTACTGAGCAAAACTTAGCAAAGATGCCCAAATCAGTTCACACAGACTCTTCGGCAGGCTGATTAACTTCTCTCTGTCCTTTGGGTGAAAGGTTCACTCAATTGAGAAAGGACAAGAAACAGTACAGGTTCCAGAAATAGGGTTTTATCATTACCTTCATTGTTGACCTCAGGCCACCAGAAATCCCAGACAGGCAAGGCCATTTATTGGGGGATGAAGCCTGGGGAACCGTCCTCTCCGGCACCTCCCTCCCTCCCTCCCTCCCTCCCTCCCTCCCTCCCTCCCTCCCTCCCTCCCTCCCTCCCTTCCTCCCTTCCTTCCTTCCTTCCTTCCTTCCTTCCTTCCTTCCTTCCTTCCTTCCTTCCTTCCTTCCAGGTGTGTGTGAAGGAAAGAGAGAGCGAGGAAGAGAGAAAGATGAGAAGCATCAACTCGTAGTTGTGCCACTTTATTTGTTCACTGATTGCTTCTCATACGTGCCTTAACCTGGGGCAGGGGTTGGGGGCTCCAACCGGGCCTGTGACCCCTTGCTCAACTCAGTGGCCTTGGACTTCAAACCAGCAACCTTTGGGCTCAAGCCAGTGACCATGGGATTATGTCAATGATCCCGTGTTCAAGCCGGCGAGCCTGTGCTCAAGCTGGATGAGCTCCAGCTGAAGCCAGCGACCCCAGGGTTTCAAACCTGGGACTTTAGCATCCCAGATTGAACCTCTATCCACTGTGCCATCACTGGTCAGGATGTCCCATATCTTTAATTTCATTAAAGAGCCTCCATTTTTAACATTCACCTGAAAAATTAATAAGCCACTAGTTGATCTGATAATAACTAATGTCTGATCTTTACTACATTAATTAGCAAATATCTGCTAATAACCGAGACTATGATCTTTCCAATACAGTGCTAGCTAACTGCCCCTGAAGTACTAATTCCCAATCAGAATACTAGCTACCCCCAGTATTTCAATTAACACCTTCAAATATCATACCATCTCTGCTGGAGTATTTCAACATAAATTGTAGACATAAAAGGAAGGGAGAGTAAGAACAAGAACAAGGACCCACTGACAATCAGTGACCACTGCAGTAGAAGTCTTGCCCTTATTCCTAAATGCTGCTACTGTGGTTACTTTTCAGATATTTTTAGATCCATCCATTCATGTAACAAAGATTTATGGAGTGCCTACCTCTGTGCCAGAAATCTACTTGATATATCTTGTCTGTCTGAAAATTCCAAGGATTTAATATACTAAAAGAATGTTAAAAATTCACCAGCTGAAGCTATTTACAAGATTTTGCAAAAACTAAACATCCCACTGTGTTATGAAGATGTAAAGTCCCAGAATCTCTTTTCTACCCTCAAGGAAAAAGAAGCAGAAAAATCTGTTTATAAACCTTAAAATATCAATAGCTTTGTTTTGTTTTTTCCTAGAGAAATAAAGCTCTTAAGGTTATATAAACATTATACTATATTTTATTTTCTTTAAGAACCAATGATAATTACAGCAACAGTTTACATTTACCTTAATTGTGATTTAGTGCATCGTAAAAATATCATGAATAAGAATTCTTGACGTTGCTTGTTAGTCCAGAGGTCAAACCAATGACTTATAAGAGCAACTCTTTCCTGAAAGAGCTTATAGAGAGGGAAAATAACATTTTTCTGTATGGTTTCATATATTCTTAGTTGCTAAGCAAGCCTTAGGCAATATAACAACCTCACAGCTCATGTTTGCCCAACAGTTTACAGCTCACAAAGCACTTTCACATTACTCGTAGTAAGACGAGGTCTTTCCCTTCAGTTCAACCTGCTGTTATCCAGGGCTACAGACAGGCCCAGGCTTGTTGGGTGGGCTGGTGGGAAAGGCAGGTGGGAGATATAATTACACAAGGGGCCCGAGGAGGCCACTTTCAAAACAAAGAGGTAAAGAATCCTGGCTCTCGTTTCTACCTTAGCTAAGTGGCCTGGGGAAATGGATTCCAAATATTTCATCTTGAAAACACAGGAAGGCTACCCTTGTTGAATTGCAAAAACAAGGCCGTTTGTAGCAGCTATGATTTTACTAACGCACAGTCCTAGATCCTCACGGCACCAACCAATATGAAAGTTAGCAAATATTGCTAAGATGCTATTGTTAGATGCGTCTCTAGGAGAGACATACACCAAGAATCAGCATCCCCCAAACCTGGGTTTCAGTCCAGCTTTGCTCAAATGACATGTACGAACTCACTGGCTTTTTTACTCAGCCGGGCCTCCATCCCTGCCCGACTCCTTCCATTGTGAACGGGCCTGAACCACTCCTGGGCTCTGAGGGCCCAGCCAGCCTTCCCCATTAAGGTCTGACGGAGCCAGGGAAGGACTGCTTCCTGCACTACCTTTCAAAGGGGACATCCCCAGGCCATTGAACCACCCAGTTGCCACAGGAGGGAAGAGTGGATGAAAGAAATATACAGAGAAATATACAGGCCCTGGCCGGTTGGCTCAGCGGTAGAGCGTCGGCCTGGTGTGCGGGGGACCCGGGTTCAATTCCTGGCCAGGGCACATAGGAGAAACCCCCATTTGCTTCTCCACCCCACCCCCCTTCCTGTCTGTCTCTCTCTTCCCCTCCCGCAGCCAAGGCTCCATTGGAGCAAAGATAGCCTGGGCGCTGGGGATGGCTCCTTGGCCTCTGCCCCAGGCACTAGAGTGGCTCTGGTTGTGGCAGAGCGATGCCCCAGAGGGGCAGAGCATCACCCCCTGGTGGGCAGAGCGTTGCCCCCTGGTGGGTTTGCTGGGTGGATCCCAGTTGGGCGCATGCGGGAGTCTGTCTGACTGTCTCTCCTCGTTTCCAGCTTCGGAAAAATACAAAAAAAAAAAAAAAAAAAAAAAAAAGAAAGAAATATACAGAGAAATATACAGGGATGAGTTCAATGACCAGCCATCATTACCTAAACGCTAAGACATAAGTAAGGGTACAAAATAACAACAATAGTAATAACAGTAAGACAAATAAGACAAATAAATAATGCAATAATAAATAAATAATACAAGGATGAACGGTTTTGCATGCTCACACCTGTAAACCTACTTTTGCTCACCCCGGTGCATTAACACTCTCCACACCACTAAAGGCACCTCGTCTCTTCTCCTCTTTATTGCAGTAAACAGTGGTGTTCTGGGGGTTTCTTTTTTGTCCCTGGAGGTGCAGAGGAAAGGGGAAACATATCTGGATCTTCCCATAAGGTAGGTGTTGGGGACGGACGTTAGAAGAAATCGTCTTTGGTACAGACAGATGTAGGTTTGTTTTTGTTTACAGTGATTCAAAATCTAAATTCTTTTCGGGGTATTATTTTTTTAATATATGGCAACATGAGACCCAATATATCATATCATAGTAAAATTAGCCTTTCACATTAAACTTTGTTATTTTAGAGTATGTTACTCACCTGTCTGTTTAATGACTTGTTGCTAAATGGTGTCCAAGCACTGAATCTTGTGTGGAAGCTCTCCATTTCCAGGGTTTTCCTGGAAGAATCCCCAGCTGACATCTCAGCAAATGATTTTTTTTCTAGTCCTAGAAGCTATAGGTTCATTTCAATAGATGTTTAGTTAAGATGACCTAGAAACACCCAATATATTAATATCATCCTTATAGGAATTATATAATTATAGTGATTCGTTTACATATATATCCAGGGAAGATAAGCCATGCAAATATGCAGAAGGAGGTCGTGTACTCCGAGTCATCGTCATTTACTCTGTCCTCATCTAATTGCACCCAAATGTGAATCCAAACCAGAGTTGTTTTCACTTTGTTGGGAAGGTGCCTTGGAAATGGAAATGATTCTGTATCAGCCAGGAATATTGACTTGACTTTTTTCCCCTGGAAAGTAAGAATCTGAAGGGCACAAAGGTGGCCACTCCACCTGCCTGTCTTTTGAGGACACAGGTCAAAGAGAATGCAGAGGAAAATATCATGTATTAGTTTTCCATTGCTGCATAACAAGTTACCCTAAAACTTAACAGCTAAAAACAACAAACTTGTCTCAGAGTTTTGATGGGTCAGGATTCCAGCTTAGTGGAGCTCTGTATTAGTCTCTGCTAGGGCTGCTGTAACAAAATGCCACAGACCAGCTGGCTTGAACAACAACAATTTATCTGCTCACTTCTGAAAGCTAGAAGTTCAAGATCGAAGAAGGGCTGTCAGGGCTGGTTCCTGGTGAGACCTCTCTTTCCGGTTTGTTAATGGCCACCTTCTCATTGTGTTCTCACAAGGCCTTTCTTTTGTGCACATATTGGGAGGGAGAGACAGAGAGAGAGGAAAGGAGAGAAAGGAGAGAGAGAGAGAGAGAGAGAGAGAGAGAGAGAGATATCGTGTTTCTTCTTCTTATAGGGACACCAGCCCTGTGAAGCCCCACCCTTACAAACTTCTTTAACTTTCATTACCTCTTTATAGGCCCTGTTTCCAAATATAGTCACATTGGGGGTTAGGGCTTCATCATATGAGTTTTGAGGGGACACAGTTAAGTCCATAACAGGTACCTCTGTTTCAAGGTCTCTCATAAGGCTGCTGTCCAGGTGTTGGCCGGGGCTCCAGTCTCATCTGTCACCTGCAGATTTGAAGCTCCTTCCTGTGGTTGTGGGCAGGACTCAGTTGCTCATGGGCTGTTGAACGAAAGGCCTCAGCTCTCTCTCTGGCTGTTGGCTGGTGGCCCCCTTCGCCTTCCTCACCACGTGAGCTTCTCCACAGGCCAGTTCAATGGCAGCTGGCTCCCATCAGAGTGAGTAAATGAAAACACAAGAGGGCACACAAGAGAAAAGCTGTGGTCTCTTTGTAATCTAATCTCAGAAGTGTATCCCATCACCTTTGCTCTATTCTATTAGAAAAACAAGTCCCCAGGTCCAGCCTACACTCACGGGGAAAGGATTTCACGAGAGCACAGAGTTACACGATCTAGCGCAATTCACCCTTTGGGTCAGTTCCCTTCTTTTCCCACATGCAAAACACTTTCGCCTACTTTTTCTTGGAGACAACCCAGAAGTTTCAGGTCATCAGTATTTTTAGTTTAGGTCGAGGAAAAATGAATGATTCATAATAGTCTCTACAGATCCAGACATAGCCCCTCTTGACCTAGAGATCTCTTAACTAAAAAGATAAGTTTTCTAAATAAGAGTCTACATCTCTATAGATATTGGTTCTACCAAACCAATCTACAGTGTGTCTGTAAAGTTGTGGTGTACTTTTGACCAGTCACAGGAAAGCAACAAAAGACAATAGAAATGTGAAATCTGCCCCAAATAAAAGGAAAACCCTCCCAGTTTCTGTAGGATGATGTGGCAGTATGTGCGCATGCGCAGATAATGACATAACACCATGTATACAGCGGAGCAGCCCACAGCCATGCCAGTCGAGATGTGGACGGCACAGAGGAAAGTCCAGTGTGTTCTGTGGCTCGCTAAATTCGAATCCATGACCAAATGGATGCAACATGAATATCAGCATGTTTATAACGAAGCGCCACCACATAGGAATAACATTACTCAGTGGGATAAGCAGTTGAAGGAAACCGGTAGTTTGGTGGAGAAACCCCGTTCTGGTAGGCCATCAGTCAGTGACGAGTCTGTAGAGGCTATACAGGATAGCTACCTAAGGAGCCCTAAAAAATCTGTGTGTGAGCCCACATCGAACTGCACTGAATAGATATTAAACTGGGAGAGTTTTCCTTTTATTTGGTGCAGATTTCACATTTCTATCGTCTTTTGATGCTTTCCTGTGACCGGTCAAAAGTGCACCATGACTTTACAGACACACTGTATAACTCAACACAATCTCTTTTGTTTGTTTATTTGTTTTTTCTTTTAGTAGGGGAGGCAGAGAGACTGACTCCTATATGTACCCCAACTAGAAAGCTCCCTATGGGACAATACTCTGCCTATCCGGGGTGTTGCTCCATTGCTTGGCAACTGAGCTATTTTTAGCACCTGAAGCAGAGGCCATAGAGCCATCCTCAGTGCTCAGGGTCAACTTGCTCAAACCAATGGAGTTATGGCTGTAGGAGTAGAAGAGAGAGAGAAGGGGGGAGGGGTGGAGAAGCAGATGGTCATCTCTGCTGTGTGCCCTGACTGGGAATTGAACCTGGGACATTCACACACCAGGCCAATGCTCTAACATTGAGCTAACCAGCCAGGGCCAACTCAATACAATCTCAATCAAAACCCAACAAACTGATGTTTCTCTCTTTCTCTCTCAAATCAATAAATAATAAAAAAGAAAACTTGAGCAGATCAGTGTGTGTTTGAAAAACTCACTATAAAAAAGTATATAGAGGGCCTGACCTGTGGTGGCGTAGTGGATAAAGCGTCGACCTGGAATGCTGAGGTCGCTAGTTCAAAACCCTGCACTTGTCTAGTCAAGGCACATATGGGAGTTGATACTTCCTGCTCCTCCCCCCTTTCTCTCTCTCTCTCTCTTTCCTCTCTAAAAATGAATAATACAAAAAGTATATAGAAATGCAAAGAGTCAAGAATATCAAAGACAGCTTTAAAAAGAACAAAGTGGTAGGACTTACTCTACATGATATCAGGACTTCTTTATTATACAGCTAGTGGATATAAGAGCATGAGATATTGGCACAGGAATAGACAAACAGAAAGGCTCAATGAAACAGAATCACATAGATGGCCAGCTGAGTTAGGACAAAGGTGGCCTTCAGAGCAGTGGGGAAGGAATAGTCTAGAGAGCAACTTAAGGAGTAGAGCAACTGTCCATTTGGGCCCAAGTGACCCTCAGACTCATGGGAAATAATCAATAAGTATTGTTTTAGGCCTCTCAGTTTTGGGTGGTTTGTTACTCAGCAATAAAAACTGATACCAAAGTGGTACCAGGAAGAAGAGGATTGCCACAGCGTAATTCCTGGCACGTGACGTTGACTTCAGCCATCAGCACTAGTGCTGCCTTGTTTTAATCAGCCGGATGTTGTGAAAGTGAAGATGTGCACCTGTTGGGTCTGGGCCTTAAGAAGATTTGCAGTTTCTATTTTTGCACTCCTGAGATCTAGCTGATAGCAAATAAATCAGGTTGGGCTAGTCAGTGGTCGGCAAACTCATTAGTCAACAGAGCCAAACATCTTACATCAAGAATTCACATTTTTGCCTGACCAGGTGGTGGCGCAGTGGATAGAGCGTCGGACTGGGATGCGGAGAACCTAGGTTCGAGAGGCTGAGGTCGCCAGCTTGAGCACGGGCTCATCTGGCTTGAGCAAAGCTCACCAGCTTGGACCCAAGGTCACTGGCTCGAGCAAGGGGTTACTCGGTCTGCTGCAGCCCCGAGGTCAAGGCACACATGAGAAAGCAATCAATGAACAACTAAGGTGTCACAACGAAAAACTAATGATTGATGCTTCTCATCTCTCTCCATTCCTGTCTGTCCCTATCTATCCCTGTCTCTGACTCTGTCTCTGTAAAAACAAAACAAAAAAACTGGTTGGTGCTATTTCCTAAAGTTGAACATGTGCATATACTTGACCCAACAGGAAAACATAAACATGTGAACCAGATATATCCTAAACAGTATTTACAGCTGCAGCAGATAGCTCCAATCTGGAAAAAGCCCAAGCATTCACCTACAGTTGGATAACTATGTTGTCATATATTCATGTAATTGAATGCTATACATCAATGAACAGACTGCTGCTACACACAAAATATATGGAGGGCTCACACACATAAGACGTTAAATGAAACAAACTGGAAACAAAATTATAGATTATGCTCTAGTTTAAACAGAGTGCTACATTCTAGTGTTGTAAGTTATGATAGTGATTACCTTTGGGGAGGAAAAGGAGGGTAATGACAGGGAGGGACATAAGAGGTGACTCTGAGATGCTGATCTAGTGTTGGGATCCCAGCTGAGTCACTCTTTCATTCACTGAGTTCTACACTTACGATTTGCTTGTATTTTATATCTTCTCTTTCAATCAAGATGTTTTAGAAAAGATGCAATTTATAATATCAAAAATTATGAACTACCTAGAAAAAAAGAACAGACTTTATGAAGAAAATTATAAAATTTTATTGAAAAACAATTTAAAGACCAAAATAAATGGAGAGATGTGTTTTATTTATGAATTAGAGACTTAGAAGAATAGATAAATTCTCTTCAAATTGATATACAGAGTCAATGCAGACTCAATTAAAAATATCCCAAGAGATATTGTGGTGTGTGTGTGTGTGTGTGAGTGTGTGTGTACCTGAAAAGCTGATTCTAAAATATTTATGAAAATATATTGTAGAATTGTGCACTTGAAACCTCTATAATTTTGTTAACCAGTGTCACCCCAATAAATTCAACAAGAAACAATTAAAAAATAAAATATTGCCGTGGCTGGTTGGCTCAGTGGTAGAGCGTCGGCCTGGCGTGCGGGGGAACCGGGTTCAATCCCGGCCAGGGCACACAGGAGAAGCGCCCATTTGCTTCTCCATCCCCCTCCTTCCTCTCTGTCTCTCTCTTTTCCTCCCGCTGCCAAGGCTCCATTGGAGCAAAGATGGCCCCCGGGCGCTGGGGATGGCTCCTTGGCCTCTGCCCCAGGCGCTAGATGGCTCTGGTCGTGGCAGAGCGATGCTCCGGAGGGGCAGAGCATCGCCCCTGGTGGGCAGAGCGTCGCCCCTGGTGGGCATGCCGGGTGGATCCCGGTGCGGCGCATGCGGGAGTCTGTCTATCTCTCCCCGTTTCCAGCTTCAGAAAAATACAAAATACAAAAAAAAAAAAAAATTATGAAAGTTTAAAGGGCCAAAAATAGGTAAGACAGTCTGGAAGAACAAGGGAGGGAGACATGTTTCTAGATATGGAGACTCGCTATGCAGCTGGAGCCATAGGGTGGCGTGGTGACAGAACGGAGACAGATCTCTAAACTAGGGGAACAAAAGGAAACATCGCAGGCAGACTCATGTCTATATCAACACTAGATGATAATTCAAAGCGGAAGAGATAGATTTTTCCATTTATAGAAAACAAAGTATCTGTTTAAAAAAAGAGAAAAGAAATAGGACCCCTTGAGCGCGCGCGCACACACACACATACACACACACACCATCTGAAGGTTTTTATATATAAAACCAATCACATATGGTTTGCGAATCCCCAGAAGACAAAACAGGAACAATGGGTGATGTCAGACAGATTTTGGTTCAATCTAAGTGGGAAAACAACCACTGCAGCTTCTTAGCTGTCTCAGGGGTTATGTCCATAACTGAAGATGTGTGTGTGTGTGTGTGTGTGTGTGTGTGTGTGTGTGTGTGTCTAAGCAAGTCTTTATTCTTTTATTTATTTATTAATTTTAATGCAGTGACATTGATAAATCAGGGTACATATGTTCAGAGAAAACATCTCCAGATTATTTTAACATTTGATTATGTTTGCATACTCCTCACCCAAAGTCAAATTGTCTTCTGTCGGCGAGGAAGGAGAGAGAGGGGTTGGGGGATGGGAGGGGCATAACTGGAGATTTTAAAACACAAATTCACTGACCACTTGTCAGTGAAATTCTAGCTGGGATTCAAGCATCAGAAATGTCTGTTTCCAAACAACCATCTGTTGCTATAAATTCCAAGGAGAGAACAATGGGGTCTGGACTCGGTGAGAAAACTTGATTGGAGGGCAAGAAGATTTCAAGAATAAGACACATGGCCTAGCGTGCGGAGGACCCGGGTTTGATTCCGGCCAGGGCACACAGGAGAAGCGCCCATTTGCTTCTCCACCCCTCCGCCACGCCTTCCTTTCTGTCTCTCTCTTCCCCTCCCGCAGCCAAGGCTCCATCGGAGCAAAGATGGCCCGGGCGCTGGGGATGGCTCTGTGGCCTCTGCCTCAGGCGCTAGAGTGGTTCTGGTCGCAACATGGCGATGCCCAGGATGGGCAGAGCATTGCCCCCTGGTGGGCAGAGCGTGCCCCTGGTGGGTGTGCCGGGTGGATCCCGGTCCGGTCCGGCGCATGCGGGAGTCTGTCTGACTGTCTCTCCCTGTTTCCAGCTTCAAAAAAATGCAAAAAAAAAAAAAAAAAAAAAAAAAAAAAAGAGTAAGACACATTCGCAATGCCTCTACTCTTATTATACAGCAATAAGCTAGAAGCACATTTTGAAAATTAATATTTTGAAAAGACATATACCATATTAGGAACAATTTTAGAGATATTACAAGGGCACTATGACAGCACCAATTTTTTTTTAATTTTTATTTATTTATTTTTTTACTTTTCCGAAGCTGGAAACGGGGAGGCAGTCAGACTCCCGCATGCGCCCGACTGGGATCCACCCGGCACGCCCACCAGGGGGCGATGCTCTGCCTATCTGGGGCATCGCTCTGTCGTGACCAGAGCCACTCTAACACCTGGGGCAGAGGCCAAGGGGCCATCCCCAGTGCCCGGGCCATCTTTTTGCTCCAATGGAGCCTGGGCTGCGGGAGGGGAAGAGAGAGACAGAGAGGAAGGAGGGGGGGTGGGGAAGCAGATGGGCGCTTCTCCTGTGTGCCCTGGTCGGGAATCGAACCCAGGACTCCTTCATGCCAGGCGATGCTCTACCACTGAGCCAACCGGCCAGGGCAACAGCACCAAATTTGAAACCCTCCTCTGACTGCCCCCAAACTGAAGTTTTACAAATAATTTACTCTGAGCCTCGGTTTCCTCATCTGTAAAGCAAGGCAGTGATGTATCTTGGCAAAGTATAGTGTAATAATGTATAGTTCAGATAAAAACCTCATGGCAATGTGGGAAATTAAATACCTACTTCTGAATCAACATTAAATCAAAACAAATCATCAGTTTCCTCAGATGCCCAGTTATTGTTATGTGAAATTCTCCACCAGCCAACATAAAGGATTTTTATTTAGCAAGTTCTCAGAATTATTATCCTTCATGTTAAGGGATTACTGAGTTACATAATGAGCTGAACATTGCTGATGTACAGTATGTCACATATAGATACAAATATTATAACTATAGATATGGATAGATGAGATATAAATTTCCACTGGGGATTATCTTTATTCTTTAAGATATCAACTTTACTGACTAGTTATTCAGTCCTGGTAGACAAGGCACGCTGACAATTAACTAGTTCTTTAAATGGAATGACTTCTTTTCATATTCAAGCATTTTCTATTCCTCCAAATAGTAGTTCCATAAGGTATTAACAGTTGTTTCCCAGGAAAACAGGATCCATGGTTCAATATGCTTGGGAAAGTTTTGACTGAACAAAATTAAACATGTTTCTTTTTCTAGGATATTTTGAAAACTTTAATATTTAATAGTTCCAAGAGGAGGAAATAGTATGCATCATTTCTTTTGTTCATTGTTATAGGAGTCTATCATAGTGTGTATTGGTTATCTCTGTGGTTGTAACAGAGTGCTGTATAATAAGTAGTCCCAGAATTTAGTGGCTTCAAAACAAAATATTATTTCACAGTTTCTGTCAGGAGAGAAGGCATGGCTTAACTGGGTTCCTTGGTTCAGGCTTTCTCAAGATCCAAGTGTCAGCAGAGGTTGAAGTCATCCCAAAGCCAGAATGGGGAATGACCCACTTCCAAGCTCATGAGAGTGGTTGTTGACAAGATTCAGTTCCTGACAAACTGTTGGAACAAGCACCTCAGTTCCTTGCTAGCTGTTGGCTGGCCCCCTTCCTATGGGGGCTTCTCCCATAGCTTAGCTCACAAAAGGGCATCTGGCCAAGTGAGTGAGTGAAAGAGCAAGAGAGGATAGGCAAGTTGGAAGCCAGAGTCTTTGTGTCGCATGGTCTCAGAAATGATATACTATCACTTTTGATTAGTCAGAACAGGGGTCGACAAACTTGGTCAGCAGGCCTTAACTGCCTGCCAGTCATATTTGTAAATAGTTTTTTTGGAACACAGCCAATCACAATAACTACAACGGCACAGGTTGAGTGATGAGGAGAGACCACATGGCCCACAAAGCCAAACATATTTACTTACCTGGACCTTTACAGAAAAGTTTGGCACTCCTGCATTAGAAGCAAGTCCAGCCCACACTTGAGGGGAGGGGTTCACAGGGTCATGGACACCAGGAAGTGGGGGCCATTGGGAACTATTTTAAAAGTGCCGACCACATAGCGCCTGCCAACGAATAGGCATTTGATGCATATTTGCCGAGTAAATAAATAATTGTTAACATTCTACCAACTTTCCAGATTCAAGGGCTTCAAACAAATTACTAGCTAAGAAAAAAGCCAAATTCTTTCACTGATTATTAGGATTTGACAACTGTGTCACCACTGTGACAATTTGTCAACTTATATGATCTTATTAGTAATTTCCATCATTATGTTAAATGAGTTCTATGATAAAATAAGCTTAGAATTGAAGTATGAGGTAGATCTGACAGATTATTCTCTCATGACATTAGTGAATTGGAAGATAGGGAAGTATTTTAGGGCACTTATTAGAGATGAGAACTCAACCTGGGGCAAGAAGACAGATTGTGAATTATGCTTTAAATATTGGCAGTCACCAATATCTTCTAATTCCTTTAGAAATAGGGACCTGGCATTTCTTCCTTAAGAAACTTTTAGATTCTATGCATTGGAAAAAAATCTATTAGCGAGTCTTCCTGCTAAAGCATGAAGAAGGAATAAAATACTAGGGGTGTAGAAAAAAAAAATTGAAGCCCTTAAATTTGCCTCCCAAGAGGTAATCTGGTTCTAAAGATCATAGGAAAGAACCCGGGTAAAAGAAAAGTACATGTGATTAATGAAAAAGCAGAAATTAAAGACTATTTCAGTTAAATAAAATGTCCTATTCAGGCCACGTAAAAACATGGCTTGTTTTTAACATAAACCAGTAGATAATTTTTATTAAATGCACACATATAAAAAAAGCGATAGCATGGGCCTTGTCCGATTGGCTCAGTGGTAGAGCATTGGCCTGGCGTGTAGAAGTCCCGGGTTTGATTCAAGGCCAGGGCACACAGGAGAAGGGCCTGTCTGCTTCTCCACCCTTCCCTGTCTCCTTTCTCTCTCTTTCTTCCCCTCCTGCAGCCAAGGCTTAATTGGAGCAAAGTTGGCCCAGGCTCTGAGGCTGGCTCCATGGCTTCCGCCTCAGGTGCTAGAATGGCTCGGACCACTACAGAGCAACATCCCAGATGGGCAGAGCATCGCCCCCTGGTGGACATGCCAGGTGGATCCCAGTCGGTGCATGAGGGAGTCTGTCTGACTGCCTCCCCACTTCTAACTTCGGGGGGGGGGGCGGAAGCAATAGAACATTTTGAGGAAATCTGTGTTATCAGCTAGCACAGGAGGTGCCAGGAAACGCCATACTTGTAAGCCGAAACTGAACATAATCAAATGCTGGATTTGTTAGTGTAAAGCTATAAAGTTAAAGCTGTAACAGTCAGCACAATTTAAATTCATTCAGGAAAAATAACCAGTTATGTTGCTCTAAAACTTCCAAATTCCTAACCCCTACTTTCTCTCACTGAAATATTTAGAGCCTAATATTTGAGGTTCCCGAGGTGCACAAATGTCAAGATGGGCCGGAAAACAACTGCCTGGGTTGTGCTGAACTTGAATACAGATGATGTCAGGATATTCTGCTCTGATGCTTAGGCAAACTTTATTAACAAGCACAGCATATGTACTTTTAGAAATATAAATAGGAATATATTTCTAAGTACCACGGTTTATGATTTGTCCTATCCGTCAACTCTTAGTGTAGAAACTCAGAGCTATAGAATTATAACCACCAACTGTATCCGCGGTAGATTCTATTTCTCCTTCACCACCCTCCCAGCAGGGCACAGGGCTCCCCACCCAGGGCCGTGGAGAATCTGAGGAGTTTCACATTCTCCCAAAAGACTGAGCGCCGCTGGGGAGACACAGAACTATCCCTGCTTTGGGTCAGGTTTGGGCTGGGCTGTGACAAGCGAACTCTTCCCTAGTCCCGGGTACTCATCCGGGATGGGGTGAGGGGATCCCCTCCCCTCCCCACCCTACTGCCCACGTTTTGGACTCAGGAAAGAGGGTGAGAACTGGCAGATGCCGGGAGTTGGATGGTGTAAGCCACTCTGGAGTCCTGTGAAAATCAGTGTTTTCCACGGTGTCCCATAACTTGACTTGATTTCCATCCCAAATGAGTGCTCGGGAGAGGTCAGCATTTACTTGCCTCAGCCCAGCCTGTCCCTCCCTACTCTGATCATTGCTTTATTTCTCCCCAGCGCCACTTCAGTCTTGGATAGTAGCAGTTGCTCGGGTTCACCACGGTCCGCAGAGACGCTGCCCTGTCTCAGTCCGGCTCAGGATCGTCCTGCGGCTACGCGAGGAAACTCAAACGGCCCGAGCGCTGTGCCCGTGGCGTCCCGAGAAAAAGACGAAGCCCAGAAAGAAGCCAAGGGCTTTACCTCCGGGAGGTGGCCGAGAGACCCGGCACAGGGCGGCTGTCTCCTCTTGGGACCGTGTAGTGACAATCAGAAGCAAGACCTCTGCAGCAGCCTGGGGTGGAGGGTGGAGAAGGTGGCCCCGGGCCGTCTCCATAGCGACCTGACAACAGGGCCCAGCGCCCCGCCCTGCTGGGCCGGGCGCCTAGGGTCCCGGGCTCGCCAGGACCAGGCTGCGGGCGGGATCCGCATGACCACTGGGCTGTCCCAGCCCGAGAGCCCATAAGCCCGGGTAAGACGCCACACTGCCGGGCTCTGAGCGAAGACATGGATACCAAAGCCAAAGTCTGCTTGGTCTCAAAGAAAGCTAGCGATTTTAAGGCCAAGTGATGGGAAAGGTGGGGTTTATGTTCAATAAATCCTCAGAATATTTTAATACTTATTGTCAATTTAAGAATTATACAGGAGGTACCAAAACCAATACCCAAAAGCACCCTTCCTGGTTGGTTTCTAATGCTTCTGGTCAAAATATCTTTATTATTATTTTTTTTTTCATTTTTTCATTTTTCTGAAGCTGGAAACGGGGAGAGACAGTCAGACAGACTCCCGCATGCGCCCGACCGGGATCCACCCGGCACGCCCACCAGGGGCGACGCTCTGCCCACCAGGGGCGATGCTCTGCCCATCCTGGGCGTCGCCATATTGCGACCAGAGCCACTCTAGCGCCTGAGGCAGAGGCCACAGAGCCATCCCCAGCGCCTGGGCCATCTCTGCTCCAATGGAGCCTTGGCTGCGGGAGGGGAAGAGAGAGACAGAGAGGAAAGCGCGGCGGAGGGGTGGAGAAGCAAATGGGCGCTTCTCCTGTGTGCCCTGGCCGGGAATCGAACCCGGGTCCTCCGCACGCTAGGCCGACGCTCTACCGCTGAGCCAACCGGCCAGGGCAAAATATCTTTAAATGGTTATTGTGAAGTCTTTTTTTTTTTCTTCTTCTCCTTCCTGTGTAATAGTTATCACCATGGAAAGATAATTCCTAATATGAAAAGCAGGTTAGAAAACCATATGAATAGCATGATCTAATTTTTGTAAAGACACAAGTTTAAGAAGTCTGGAAGTTGGTTTGCTCTGGGATTTCTTAAAAGTCACCTGTAAATGAAAATTTACCTACAAGGAATATGCAACATCTGAATGATAAATTTTATTCTAAGCCTTTAACTTGTTTGTGTAAAAGGATACAAATAGGATAAACTAAAATTCTGTTATCTGGACACACATGGGGTCCCTTGACACGGACAAATGAACAAACAAGGCCAATGGCTGCTGGGTCACTAACCCACAGGAAACAGCTTTGCTTTACTGTCTCAGAATCCATCCAAGAAAAACATGTCGCATGGCAGTTTCTTTACTGTCAGACCCTAGAGAGCTCCTTCCCCCTCCAATCCCTATCCTCTCAACCCACTGACATGGTTCCCAGGTTGTGCTGAATGCTCTAGTGATTTTCTCATTTTCTTTTCTTTTTTTTTTTTTTTTTTTTGTATTTTTCTGAAGCTAGAAACTGGGAGAGAGTCAGACAGACTTCCGCATGCGCCCGACCGGGATCCATCCGGCACGCCCACCAGGGGGCGATGCTCTGCCGAGACCAGAGCCACTCTAGTGCCTGGGGCAGAGGCCAAGGAGCCATCCCCAGCGCCGGGCCATCTTTGCTCCAATGGAGCCTCGGCTGCGGGAGGGGAAGAGAGAGACAGAGAGGAAGGAGAGGGGGAGGGGTGGAGAAGCAGATGGGCGTTTCTCCTGTGTGCCCTGGCCGGGAATCGAACCCGGGACTTCTACACGCCAGGCTGACGCTCTACCACTGAGCCAACTGGCCAGGGCCTGATTTTCTCATTTTCAAAAGGGACATTAAAAAGACCAATTAGATAAATTGATCAAAATTCTTTTAATTCATAATCCCCAAAATTACTAGAACCAAGATTTTATTTTTATCGTCATTCAATGGGTCCCCACTCTCCCCTCCCCCAATTAGGTGCTGGTTTCTATGGCTTGGAAACCAGAAGACCGAGGCATGGAGGCCTCTTCTCTAGGGCAAAGGCCACTGAGCTCCAAATTGATAAACAGAATGTGCTCTGCCCATACAATAGAGTACCTTTCGGCTGTGAAGAGATGAGGTACTGATACATTCTCCAACACAAGTGAACTCTGAAAACATTCTACTGAGTAAGAGAAACCAGTCACAAAAGACTGTGTATTGTCTGATTCCATTTGTAGACAATGTCCAAAATAGGCAAATTCATAGAGACAGAAGGTCGATTACTGGGTACCAAGTGCTGGGGGGTTAGGATGATGGGAGTGACAGCTAAAGGCTTTCTTTTTGGAGAGATGAATTAGATTATGCCGGAGGGTGCACAACTCTCTGAATGCACTGAAAACCACTGAATTGTGCACTTGAAAATGGTAACTTTATGATATATGGGTGATTTCAATTAATCTGTTTGAAAACAGTAAATGAAGCTAATGTTTGCTGAACATTACTGGTGTCAGCTATTGTGCTAAGCACCTTAGTGCACACTTGACTTCCTCATAACCACCACTAGGAGTTGGTCACCTACCTCTTCTAGATGAAAAATTAGACAAACCCGCAACTGTACACGAACACAGAGCTAAGGAGCAGAACGGGGACTCCAACCAAGGTCTAACTGGAAAACCCATGCTCCTTTCATTACATCCCCACTGAAGGTGCACACTTGCCAGAAACACACAGAACCCCCCAGTTTATGAGCACAGTCTACTTTTGAGAACTTTGACAGACTACAGGTGTATTCAAAATAGACAACAGAGACAAATTTAAAATGATCACTTTATTAAAAATAGCAAATTTCACAGATACTCATTTAACATCTGGTTATCACTGGCCACTGGAAAACACACTGGCGTGTGTACTGATCGTCTAACGTAAACTGAAGCTGGGCTGCCACAAAAAGCCTGTGTGTCATCAACTTGGGATCAGCAGGGGAGGAGGTCTGTTGAGCTCAGCAAGGATGAATTCTTCAGCCCTATCAACGACATTTAGCACAATGCGATTCAAGTATAACCCTGTAAGGCAACAATAGTAAGCACAGCCGCACAACCTCTGGATCACATTTCCCGAAGAAGCCTTCACCAAGGCCTAGGCCTCCGGTACTGAATTACAGCAATTTACTAAACGCAGTAAGTGGAAACAGTCATTGCACTTGCACTTTAATTACTTAAGTTCCTTATTGTGGAAGATGATTCTGCTACTAGATTCAGCTGGAAAAGTAAAGAACGCTGCTTTTCTTCACAAGAAAGCAACGGCATTTCATTTTAGCTGGTAGAAGTATTCGGAACATCTTGTGCATCTGCCAAATGGAGCTTCTGTCTGAATTCGTCAGTTAAGAAGATTTTCATTCTATAATAATATTTCTTTAAAATTTCTGGAAATGACACTCAGAAGCTAAACAGAGGCATTAATAAAAAATAAATATGTTTAAAGGGAAACTGCTTTTGCTGCTATTGAGAAACTCAGAAGTGGTTAAGATAATTGTAACTGTGGTGAAGTAATTATACTACGCCTGGAATTTGAAGACTTTCAAAAAAAATCACTGACTCAAGATTATGTTTTTTTAATGCAACTAGAATCATTTTCATGATTTAAGGCAACATAATCAAAATTACTGGATTAAAAATATTCACTTGAGGCCCTGGCTGGTTGGCTCAGTGGTAGAGTGTCGGCCTGGCATGCAGGAGTCCCGGGTTTGATTCCTGGCCAGGGCACACAGGAGAAGCGCCCATCTGCTTCTCCACCCCTCCCCCTCTCCTTCCTCTCTGTCCCCCCGCCCCCCCCGCAACCAAGTCTCCATTGGAGCAAAGTTGGCCCGGGCGCTGGGGATGGCTCCATGGCCTCTGCCTCAGGTGCTAGAATGGCCCTGGTTGCAACAGAGCAACGCCCCAGATGGGCAGAGCATTGCCCCCTGGTGGGCATGCCGGGTGGATCCCGGTCGGGCGCATGCAGGAGTCTGTCTGACTGCCTCCCTGTTTCCAACTGCAGAAAAATACAAAAAAAAAAAAAAAAATTTCACTTGAGAAGACAACACCACTTTATAATCCTTGGGAATCTTCTTGGCTCTAAAACCTTTTCTGTAATTCTCTGAATTATTCTTTAATCGAAAATAGATGGACTTCCTGCACCTATTAGTCCCTTCTCATTATCATTGCCTTTCATTTTCCTCTTCATCTAGATCAGTGGTAGTCAACCTGGTCCCTACTGCCCACTAGGGGGCGTTCCAGCTTTCATGGCGGGCGGTAACGGAGCAACCAAAATATAAATAGATAGATTTTAACTATAGTAAATTATTTTATAAAGATTTATTCTGCCAAACTTAGTGAAAATCCGACATAAAGTACTTGGTAAGTAATTATTATGTGCTTTAACTTGCTGTAACTCTGCTTTATAAATTTTTTTTTCCAAATTTTTAAATTATTTATTTATTCATTTTAGAGAGGAGAGGGAGAGACAGAGAGAGAGAGAGGAGAGACAGAGAGAGAAGGGGGGAGGAGCTGGAAGCATCAACTCCCATATGTGCCTTAACCAGGCAAGCCCAGGGTTTCGAACCACCGACCTCAGCATTCCCAGGTTGACGCTTTATCCACTGCGCCATCACAGGTCAGGCCTCTGCTTTATAAATTTTATAAAGTAAAGTTACTTCCCTACTTTATAAATCATCATTACTGTGGAACCGGTGGGCGGTTAGAAAATGTTACTACTAACAGAGATACAAAAGTGGGCGGTAGGTATAAAAAGGTTGACTACCCCTGATCTAAATGATCTATCTATAACCTATTTTTAAAAACTTTTATTAATTGATTTTAAAGAGAGAGAAAGGAAGAAAGACAGAAACATTGATTTGTTGTGATGTCATTCCACTCATTGGTTGATCCTTATGTGTCCTGACCAGGGGCCAAACCCACAACCTTGGCACATCGGGACGATGCTCCAACCAAATGAGCTACCCCAGCTGCCCAGGGTACCCATTTCTCAATACCCAATTCAAACAATGACAGGGAGACACCGAGAACTAAATGCTAGAAATCCATGTATGGGAGAGGCTGCCAAAACGTACAGACATGAGCACTGCCATCAGACATTCCTGGCCAGTTGGAAGGCTGAGATTCAACACAATTAAAGATGAATAGATAATGAAAAAAAAGCAGAATGCTAGTTTGAGGTACAAACAAAATGCTTTATGGAAGAGGTCAGCTTCAGTGGTATTTGATAAGGAGAAGGGGAGGCCAGGGTCTAGGGAGGAAGTACAACCCGAACAAAGGCATACATAAAGGTGAACACGAACAGGATGTGCTCTCTCTCGGGCAGCAGAGAACCAACTAGCGGGAATAAAAACTGTAACGGGATGCACAGGCTGTGATCAAATTATTGAGAGCCTTTAGTCTGACATGGTAAAGAGGCTGGTAAGGAACAGGAATGGCACGAGGAAAGTGCTGTTTTAGGAAGGATAATTCAGTGGCAGCATCTAAAGTCTACAGCAGCACTGCCCAGCAGAAGCAGAATGTGAACCACAGATGCAGCTCTTAAAAATATCTTTTATTTATACTAATATATAAAAAATAATCATTTCAGCATGTCATTATAAAAATATTGAGATACTTTATATCCTTTTTTTATACTAAATCTTGTAACCATATTACCCTTACAATCCCTTCTAAGCCAGATTAGCCACATTCCACATGCTCACCAGCTACGTGGCTGGTGGCGCCCATGCTGGGCAGTGCGGCTTGAGTTCAAATAGAATTCTGAAAGGTTATGAATCAGGTGAGGAGGATGGAGAATGAAGGAAGACGAAAAGGCAGAACCAATGATGCCTGAGAGCTAAAGTATAATTCAGAGATGGCAAGCAGTGTCATGTCCGTGTCCAGGCTCAACGGCAGAAAGCCTCATGACTGATTAGCAATATCTGCTATGGTCACCAATGGAGTCTTTAAAAATTTTGGAGACTGGCCTGGCCTGTGGTGGCGCAGTGGATAAAGCGTCGACCTGGAAATGCTGAGGTTGCCGGTTCGAAGCCCTGGGCTTGCCTGGTCAAGGCACATATGGGAGTTGATGCTTCCTGCTCCTCCCCGTTCTCTCTCTCTCTTTCCCTCTCTCTCTCTCCCCTCTCTCTCTAATAAAAATGAATAAATAAAATCTAAAAAAAATAAAATAAAAAACAATTTGGAGACTGAAATAACTGAGGCACGGGTGACAGAGAGGGGATGAGGAGGAAAGTCTGAGCACAGAGAGGACAGTTACGACAGTAAGGAAACTGAAGTGGCCAGGCCTTGCTCCAGGTTGCGCAGCTGCTTACGAAGACTTGGAAGCAAGCAATCCAGAGCCCACGCTGTCACGTGCTACCACATTGCCTGTGTAACCGTGGCGGCTGAACTGAGGGAAGTGGTGAGACAAATCAGCCTGAACGTTTAGTAAAAACTCAGGTTAGGATAGGAGACCCTTCGTGTCACGTGCCTGGAAAGAATAAAGCTTGGAACAAATATAAAGAACAAAGAACCAGGAACTACTTCTAAGAAGAGCCCCCTAATTAATTCCTATCTTCCCCTGTATTTGAGCCTTTCTTAAGTGATGATGACAATGATACCTTACGTTAACATCCCCCCCCCCCCCAGTTTATGTGGCTTCTCAAAATTTTCTATAAAATGGGGAGTATAACACCGCCTACTGGGGAGTATAACACTGCCTACTTCCAAGAGTAGGCCCGAGTGAGACAGTGTGTGGTAAATCCTTCATGGGATACTTGGCAACCTGTAAGTATTCAATAAAGATCAGCTATTAACTGTGATTACTGAATCTGAATATACCTCCCTACCCACTGTTGTTACTGTACAATTTAGCAATCAATAGAATATATTATAATAGTAATTACATATATATGTAAATATAAATATATATAAATACATACCTTATATATAAGTATGTGGTTTGAAAAATTTCACATACACAACATTACTTGTAGCAATTATCACATATTACAGAGGACACTGAGATGGTACACAATTTGCCCAAGGTTACATTACCAAAACATGGGACCAAATTTCAAACATTAAATCCCTTGACTCTACAATATCCTCTCTAGTACCTCACTATTTGGTTCACAAGGGATGTCTTATATCTCAAATGAAATTATTTTATAGAAAGGATTTCCTCATTGTTCTTATGTACCTCACATCATGCCTATCACTATGTAAAAAAACTCCAAAAATACATTTTAAAAACTTCCTGAAACAACTGTTCTAAATTGAAATGTCAAAACCTGAATAGTCTACATCTACCTTGGTGATTTCATTTAAGCTAATCTTATACTACACTTTGTACACTTAATTATGAAAATGTCATTTCACAAGCTATGTAGGTATGTATCCCTTGAATGTCTCTCATTTTAAAGTTTATGCATTTAAAGTACTTTATATAATAATATTAAATTAAGCATAGTATATTTGGATAGCCAACTGCCATTAAGCCTCAGGATTTATGATACAGAATAATTTATATGGCAACTAGCCTAAACCTTAATTCTCATAATTAAAAAATATTTTTGTTTTAAAAACAATAAAAATATAAAGTAGAAAAAAACAGAAACGAGAAAAATTCCATTTGAAAACCAAAGGTGAAGAGATGACCCCAGTAAATAATAGTAGATGTCTTTGTTTACTACATCTGAAGATTACATCTTTCTAAAACATGACTTGGCCCTGGCCAGTTGGCTCAGTGGATAGTGTGTTGGCCTGGCATATGGACGTTCCGGATTCGATTCCTGGTCAAGGCACATGTGAGAAGTGACCATCTGCTTCTCTTCCCACCCTCCTTCACCCTTTCTTCCCCTCCAGCAACCAGTGGCTCAATTGGTACGAATATCAGCCTGGGCGCTAAGTAAAGCTTGGGTGGTCTGAGAGTGGCAGCCTCAGGTGCTAAAAATAGCTCAGTTGATTGGAGCATCAACCCAGACAGGGGTTGCAGGTGCATCCTGGTTGGGGCACATGTGGGAGCAGTCTCTCTCACTATCTCCCCTCCTCTCACTTAAGAACAAAATAGCCCCCCCAAAAGAAACCCCCAGAAAAACAAAAACATGACTGGGACTGTACAGAAATAATTTATAGACTTTCCACTGTTGATATTAGGCAAAGGATACATTGAAGAATTCAATTCTTCTAACTGTAACACAAAGAAATATGTTTAATTTTAATTTTTATAACTATCAATAAATATTATAACAATACATCTTTACATAAATTATTTTTTATGTAAGCTTTTTTTAAATGAAAGAGCAAAATATTAAAGAAAATCCTTAAAAAAAATTCCAGACTGGGAAATTCACTAATGGAAAATTATTATAAAGTAACTGTAGCAAGTATTAAGAATATCAGAAGAGAATTAAACCAGATGATAAAAACTGGAATTTTATAAGTATGCTTAAAATCATGCATAACTGTAATCATCTCTAATAACAGTTTTTAAAAGAAATAAAGTGGCCATTTTAATGATCAAAATCTTTAAAACCTTTATGGATTACAAAAAGATTTCACGTGACATTCAGTTTTTAGTATGAGGTAGAATTAATCACCACTAGAGGGAAAAATCTGAGTTACAGAAATGTTAAATTGCTCAAAGTTACAAATGCAGACTAACAAAGGATTTCTGGTTTCAAAATTGGTGTTATTTTCAGCATACCACAGTCACTCTCCTAAATGTACTACAAAATAAGCTTATATTTGTTAAGAGAACGAGTAAAAGGAAATAGTTGCAATGCTGAACACAGCAGGCTTGAGATAGGAAGTAGAGGCTTGACCTTTTTCAAGCATGGCATGTAACTTCCCTCACATACACTTCTCCAACAGAGAAAAGCAATAGCATGTCACTGGTGACTATGGAAACTGGTCCGAAACTAAAGTACGTGGAATTGGATTTTTATTCCAAAAAAGATTTAAAGAAGCAAATTTAGTTAACACTTCTCAGTATAAGAATCACAGGTGGTGTTATGGGGCTAAATTATGTCCTTCCAAAATTTGTGGTTGAGTCCTATCCCCTCCCTAGTACCTTAGAATATGAGAGTATCTGGAGATAGGGTCTTTAAAGAGGTAATTCAGTTAAAATGCAGTAACTAGGGTGGGCCCTGATCCAGTATGACAAGAGGAAGAAATCTGGACATAGGTAGCCATGCACAGAGGGAGAATGCCATGTGAACGTGAAGATGGCTGCCTACAAGCCAAAGGGAGAGGCCGCAGAAGAAACCGACCCTGGCAACACCTCACCTTCAACTCAGCCTTCAGTACTGTGACAAAATAAATTTCTGTTGTTTAAGCCAGTGGTCCCCAACCTTTTTTGGGCCACGGACCAATTTAATGTCAGAAAATATTTTCACGGACTGGCCTTTAGGGTGGGACGGATAAATGTATCACGTGACCGAGACAAGCGTCAAGAGTGAGTCTAGACGGATGTAACAGAGGGAATCTGGTCATTTTTAAAAAATAAAACATTGTTCAGACTTAAATATAAATAAAATGGAAATAATGTAAGTTATTTATTCTTTCTCTGCAGACCGGTACCAAATGGCCCATGGACCTGTACTGGTCCGCGGCCCAGCGGTTGGGGACCACTGGCTTAAGCCACCCAGTCTGCAGTTCTTTGTTATGACAAATCTAGCAAACCAGTCAGTATACATGGAACTGTATTAAATTACCATAAATACCAGACATAGTTCTGTATTTAAAAATAAGTAACCACCCGAATAAATAATGCAATATGTATTAATCATGTCAGGAATTTTTGATATCCCAACTTCTAGATCTTAAGATCTTATTTATCATATATGTACAGACACTAATATTTTGTTTTAGGATTTGCTAGCATTCTCAGAATACATGCATAATATCTTCGGACTATATTTCTTTTTTTAAAAAAAAAGTAAAATACAACATGAATAAAACCTGAAAACATGACATTAAGTGAAAGAAGCCCAACAAAAAGTCACATGTGTGTGATCTCACTATATGAAATGTCCAGTATAGGCAAATTCACAGAGACAGAAAGTAGATCAGTGGTTGCCGGGGGCCGGGGGGAGGGGAAGATGGAGTTTCTTTTTGGAGTGATGAAAATGTTCAGAACTTACAGAGAGGTGATGTCTGCACACTGTCAATATACTAAAAACCACTGAATTGTGTACTTTAAAACAGTTAAAACAAGACATTTGATCTCAATAAAGGTATTTATTAAGAAAAGAATAGAGAAAAGGAACTATACTCACATCAGACAGAAGCCTATCCAGATTAGAGTCACTAGCTGTTTTTCTCTTCTCCTCAGGAAGTTCCTCTAACTCCCCATAAAGCTCCAAATTCAGGCGAGCTAGTTTCTCCTGCATTCCCCGAACGTGTTCCATCTGTTCAATGGAACATTCGTTTCCTGGGGGAACATTCCAGAACATTAGTAAAGATTTAGATAGTTCAAACTAACTGCCTAAGGGAAATACTTTTAAACTATAGGTGCTGCAAAAGAAATTGATTATCTTCTTTTGTAAATAACTCTGTTAATGATTGCCTATTTTCTGGATATAATAAATCACATATCTGATCAGGAAAACAATCTAAGAAATGATTGTGGGCACTAAACAAATCAGATAGGAAAGCTTTAAAAAAAAATTATCCCTTAGATAAAAAAGATTTTTTTTCAATAGTAATATATATAAGAAGCAAGAGCATCATCTAATCCAAGGGTAGTCAACCTTTTTATACCTACCGCCCACTTTTGTATCTCTGTTAGTAGTAAAATTTTCTAACCGCCCACCGGTTCCACAGTCATGGTGATTTATAAAGTAGGGAAGTAACTTTATAAATTTTATAAAGCAGAGTTACAGCAAGTTAAAGCATATAATAATAATTACTTACCAAGTACTTTATGTTGGATTTTCATTAAGTTTGGCAGAATAAATCTTTATAAAACAACTTACTATAGTTAAGTCTATCTTTTTATTTATACTTTGGTTGCTCTGCTACCACCCACCATGAAAGCTGCAATGCCCACTAGTGGGCGGTAGGGACCAGGTTGACTACCACTGATCTAATCAATCATCCCCAATTTAGCAACTGTCATTTGAATGAAGTGATCCAATATTTTATAATAATCTCAATGAAATTAAGAGTCATATTAGGGACTTCAAGCACAAATCATTTGCAATCAATTATGTATTCTTTTAAGAAATATATATAAAAATATTTGTGAGGCATGTAGAATATTATGAAGCATGAAAAGCACAATGTAATACTTTCAATTGTACAGCCAGTAGTACAACTTAATTGATAAATAAAATCTAAGATGATTGCATTTTATATCTCTGGACTCTTTGTCCTTTAAACAAAATAAAATGACACTTTTAAGAGGAATAGCAAAATCCATGCAGAAAATAGGATGTAAACATCTTGAAAAGAAAAATGGTAAATACAAACATCTGCTTACCAAACGCCTGAAGTCTTCCAGAGTGGAAATCATTCAAAAGGCTGAGAAGGCCCTTCTCCATCTCCTGGACGTCTGAGACGTCGGTGAGAAAGGAGTGCTGGATCGGAGTCGACTGGGCGCCTTTCCCTTCTCCACCCTGAGGCTTCGCCTTTTCTTTCATCACTCTGCAAATAAGATGCAATGAAAACGTAATTGCATGTAACTGTCTTCAAAAAGAGATTGCCTGAACAGGTGGTGGCGCAGTGGATAGAGCATCGGACTGGGATGCGGAGGACCCAGGTTCGAGACCCTGAGGTCGCCAGCTTAAGTGCGGGCTCATCTGGTTTGAGCAAAGGTCACCAGCTTGGACTCAAGGTTGCTGGCTTGAGCAAGGAGTTACTCGGTCTGCTGCACAGAGGTCAAGGCACACATGAGAAAGCAATCAATGAACAACTAAGGTGTTGCAACGAAAAACTAAACTAATGATTGATGCTTCTCATCTCTCTCTTCCTCTCTGTCCCTATCTATCCCTCTCTCTGACTCTCTGTCTCTGAAAAAAAAAAGATGATTATTTGCAGACTGTTCTAGGTTAAGCAAAATTAGTAAAATGAATGGGATTTCCCCTTAAAAAGAAGAAGTCAGGCCCTGGCTGGTTTGCTTAGTGGATAGAGTGTTGGCCCACATGTGGATGTACCAGGTTTGATACCTGGCCAGGGCACACAATAAGCAACAATCTGCTTCCTCCCCCCTCCCTCTCCTCCTTCTCTGTTTCTTCCCCTTCCACAGCTACTGGCTCCAATGGTTTGACCATCGGCACAAGGTACTGAGAATGACTCAGTTCATTTGAGAATTGGCCCCAGATGGGGGTTGCCGGGTTGATCCCAGTCAGGGTGTATGTGGGAGTCTATCTGCCCTCCTCTCATTTTAAAAAAATAAATAAATAAAAATAAATAAATAAATCAAAACAAATGCAATACTAGATAAAACCAGTAATTTCAAGCCAGAAAACAAAGAACAGGCTGTGAAAAGTCTCAAACAAATGTATAAAATAGAACTACAAAGGTATATAAAAAGTTTGGTCAGTTATATATCACAATATCTAATTCTTTCAACTACAAAATATTGAAAAGAGAATTATATATTTACGATCCCACGTTTCATATATATATATTTTTTTCATTTTTCTGAAGCTGGAAACAGGGAGAGACAGTCAGACAGACTCCCACATGCGCCCGACCGGGATCCACCCGGCACGCCCACCAGGGGCGACGCTCTGGCCACCAGGGGGCGATGCTCTGCCCCTCCGGGGCGTCGCCATGTTGCGACCAGAGCCACTCTAGCGCCTGAGGTGAGGCCACAGAGCCATCCCCAGCGCCCGGGCCATCTTTGCTCCAATGGAGCCTCGCTGCGGGAGGTGAAGAGAGAGACAGAGAGGAAAGTGCGGCGGAGGGGTGGAGAAGCAAATGGGCGCTTCTCCTGTGTGCCCTGGCCGGGAATCGAACCCGGGTCCTCCGCACGCTAGGCCGACGCTCTACCGCTGAGCCAACCGGCCAGGGCCCACGTTTCATATTTTATTCCTCAGTAAACATGTACACCTTTCCCTTCTAAACCTGACCCTGTTCGTTTCTTGAACAAGTGGTTATGGAGCCCGTACTCTGTAGCTGACACTATGCCAGACACGGCTTATAAAGATGCACAGAACGTCAGGCATTGCACAGAGTGCCCAGACTAGGAGAAAGGAAGACATAAATTCACAATCATCATATGATGGAATACTAAAAAACGGTTATATTTTAAAGATCTTATTTATTGACTTGAGAGAGAGAGAGAGAGAGAGAGAGAGAGAGAGAGAGAAATGGGTGGGGGAGGAGCAGGAAGCATCAACTCGTAGTTGCTTTTCATATGTGCCTTGACTTGGCAAGCCGGGGCTTTGAACAGGCGATGTCAGTATTCCAGGTCAATGCTTTACCGACTGTGCCACCACAGGTCAGGCTAAAAGCCTGCTATTAACCACTGCCTCCTCCAACTTCCTAAGACCCCCACATGCAGTCATGAAGTTCTATGATTATAACCATAGATATACGCTATCTCTAATCTGTCTAGTTCTCTTCTCCTCTGCCACTGAGCTGTCTCATGACTGAGCCACTCTAACATCTTCCCGACTGGTTTGCCTGTCTCTGTGTGTTGTCTCTGTTCCCCTTTCCTCCCCACAGTGCAGCCAAGTCAATTTTTTAAAAAAAGTAAAATCAGATCATATAATTTCCTTAATTCAAACCCTTCAGTAGCTTTGCACTGCCTGCTGGATAAAGCCCTATAGCTTTAAGAAACCCTATCCTCTCTTGTCTATACCAGGGGTCTCCAACCTTTTTTGGGCCATGGTCCGGTTTAATGTCAGAAAATATTTTCACGGACCAGCCTTTAGGGTGGGACGGATAAATGCACAAAATATAATTACGCGACTGGCGTAAAAACTGGTATTTTAAAATATAATTGTCAAACTTACGAGATAAGGGTCAAGAGTGAGTCTTAGATGGATGTAACAGAGGGAATCTGGTCATTTTTTATTTTATTTATTTATTTATTTTTTCATTTTTCTGAAGCTGGAAACAGGGAGAGACAGTCAGACAGACTCCCGCATGCGCCCGACCGGGATCCACCCGGCACGCCCACCAGGGGCGACGCTCTGCCCACCAGGGGGCGATGCTCTGCCCATCCTGGGCGTCGCCATGTTGCGACCAGAGCCACTCTAGCGCCTGAGGCAGAGGCCACAGAGCCATCCCCAGCGCCCGGGCCATCTTTGCTCCAATGGAGCCTTGGCTGCGGGAGGGGAAGAGAGAGACAGAGAGGAAAGCGCGGCGGAGGGGTGGAGAAGCAAATGGGCGCTTCTCCTGTGTGCCCTGGCCGGGAATCGAACCTGGGTCCTCCGCACGCTAGGCGGACGCTCTACCGCTGAGCCAACCGGCCAGGGCCATTTTTTAAAACTAAAATATCGTTCAGACTTAAATATAAATAAAACGGAAATAATGTAAGTTACTTATTCTGTCTCTGTGGACCGGTACCGGTCCGTGGCCCGGGTGTTGGGGACCACTGCTCTACACATTCTGAATCTCTTTTGCTTCCTAGAATTCCATTCTCTTGCTTAACTACCTGCTAATCCTCTGCCTACAATAGCATTCATCTCCTTACTGCCATCTTTGTCAAGCTACCTCCCACACATCCTTCAAGGCTCCAGTAGAATGCTATTTCCTCAGGAAGGTCTTTTTAGAAGTCCTAGACTAGATTTGTTCCTATTACACATACCTAGGATATACTGGGCTCTCAAACACTTGCGATGGTGCTATACACACCGTAGTTATGGTAACAGAGAAAGAGTTCTTCACTCAGTCTAGGGGCAGCCAGAGAAAAGTTTAAAGATGATATGTGAGTGAAGCCTTAAAGAATAAGTAGGAGTTCCCCATGCAAAAAAATAAAGAAAGAAGGGGATATATATTATCTGTATAACCCCAACAGGTATTATGGATCTTGACATACACATATATTCAGTACTCAATTTCTCTGTTCCCAGGTCGACGCTTTATCCACTGCGCCACCACAGGTCAGGCCAGTACTCAATTTCTTTGTAATGTTGCATGAAGATATCTTTTCTACAAGTATACCCACCACAATAAAGATAAGAGGAACAGATTACATAGCAAGAAACTAATACTCTTGGCCTTTTCCGGTTGGCTCAGTGGTAGAGTGTCAGCCTGGTGAGTGGATGTCCATGGTTCAATTCCCGGCCAGGGCACACAGGAGAAACGCCCATCTGCTTCTCCATCCTTCCTCCTCTCCTTTATGTCTCTCCTCCCCTCCCACAGCCAAGGCTTCATTGGAGCAAAATTGGCTTGGATGCTGAAGATGGCTCCATGGCCTCCGCCTCAGGTGCTAGAATGGCTCTGGTTGCAATGGAGCAACGCCCCAGAGGGGCAGAGCATTGGCCCCTAGTGGGCATACCCAGTGGATCCTGGTCAGGTGCATGTGGAAGTCTATCTCTCTGCTTCCCTGCTTCTCATTCAGAAAAATAAAAAATAAAGAAACTACTACTTTTAACAAGAAAGCAACTTAGAACACACAGGCTGCTGACAGTAGGTAACAGCTCTGCACAAAGCAAGCTCTGTATCTTATGTACATATTAGGTTTAATGGTATTTAGTACCTTGCCACTCAAAGTTCTAAGACCCATAGCATCAACATCATCTGTGAGCTTATTAGTATCTGAAGCCCTATCCCAGATTAATTTATTTGAAATCTGCATTTTAAAAAGATTCCTGAGACATCCACATTCACATTAAAATCTGAAGGTTTTAGTATATCACATGTATACCTTTTCTTTCACATTAGAAGTTTATCTAAAAAGTAAATGAAAAGCTGTTTATTTCTACTTCAGTGTTTCTTGTTTGTTTTTTTTGAGAGAGGCAGGGAGAGAGCCAGGAACATCAAGCTGCTCCCGTATGCGCCCTGACAGGAATTAAACCCACAACCTTGTCGTTTTGGGACAATGCTCTAACCGATGGAGCTAACTGGACAGGGCAACTTCAACGTTTTTGATCGGGCCATACTGTCTCATTTTATATTAAAATAATTCAACAACAAAAAAGCACTCATTGAAAGTCCAGTAGGGGCAAAGCCCCACTGTAAATACTGTCTGACAAAAAGGATTATCAATCTAGTCCCCGTCACGAGGAAGCTTACATTCTACAAGAGGGTAGAGAAATGTAAGCACAAGGTAGAAATGACAATGAGATATAAACAAACTGCTGTAAGAATTTAGAAAAAGGAGTGATTACCTTTAAAATCTCTTGGCTTTCTTTTGTCAACAACCCTAACCAAAATTTGACTGTAAATTAAACTCCAGAAGGAAAACCCCTTTCCAATCTGATAATTTATTCAAAGCAAACCCTAGTAACTCTTGCTGTTTGTCCTTTAATCCTTATTGGAATGTACCCTTTATCCTTACTGACTGTGTCCCTTTTGTGTCCTCAGAGTGTGAGACCATCCCCAAGGAGAGAACCTCATTTCTTCTTTTGTGGGGACCCAAGAGCTCCAGAGTGCCCCAGCCATCACTTCCTTACCTGACTCTCCACGGTGCGCTCGCAATCGGAAGGAAGTTTATTTCATCATAATTAGAAAGAGAATTATGGTTATGAACTGCTTTTTCTCTAGAAAATGTTATCCTGCTTTCCAAATATTTAATTCTACAAAATATTCACACTTCTGCAACAGTAATCTGTAACACATTTAAACTTGGCATTCCTGTTTCCTTTAGTGCATGAAGACAAATGATGCTCACCAAATATTAATGATTACTTCCAGGGGATGAAATTTCAGTGTTTTAAACCACTGTTTTCAATTCTTCCCGTGTTTGAATTTTTATAATACATAAAAGGTCACTGGCTCGAGCAAGGGGTTACTCGGTCTGCTGAAGGCCCTTGGTCAAGCACATATGAGAAAGCAATCAATGAACTAAGGTGTTGCAACGAAACACTGATGATTGATACTTCTCATCTCTCCGTTCCTGCCTGTCTGTCCCTATCTATCCCTCTTTCTGACTCTCTCTCTGTCCCTGTAAAAAGAAAAAAAAAAAAAAGACAGGATTCAATATTTACTTTAATAGCATTTTGCTGTGATAATATGAAAGAAAAATATTTACCTTTTTAACTTTGGTCGCTGTGATGTTGACTGCGATGCAGGATTTGAAAACCCTGTGCTTTTACTAACTGGAATGGCATTTTTTTTGGCATTAGCAACCTGAGTAGAGTGAGCACTAAAAGACTTAGGACTCCTCCTCTTCACCTTCCGCTCCTCCATTTCTTTTAGTTCCTTATTGTACCAAAGCCAGCTTCTTATGACCTAAAGAAATAAAGCAAAATTATACATGTATGTTATATTATATGCCAAAATGAAAAAGGCTCAAACACCCACCTCATAGGCAGAAAGATAAAAAATTTCAGAGGTTGCCTGAC
The DNA here is from genome assembly GCF_036850765.1 of Saccopteryx bilineata. Lineage (NCBI taxonomy): Eukaryota > Metazoa > Chordata > Mammalia > Chiroptera > Emballonuridae > Saccopteryx > Saccopteryx bilineata. The sequence goes on along the minus strand of NC_089501.1, from coordinate 34,284,304 downwards.
CAGGCAGTGGCGCAGTGGATAGAGCGTCTGACTGGGATGCCGAGGACCCAGGTTCGAGACTCCAAGGTTGCCAGCTTGAGCGTGGGTTCATCTGGTTTTAGCAAAAGTTCACCAGCTTAGACCCAAGGTCGCTGGCTTGAGCAAGGGGTTATTCCACCTGCTGAAGGCCCGTGGTCAAGGCACATATAAGAAAGCAATAGGCGGTGGCGCAGTGGATAAAGCGTTGGACTGGGATGCAGAGGACCCAGGTTCAAGACCCTGAGCTCACCAGCTTGGACCCAAGGTCGCTGGCTCGAGCAAGGGGTTACTCAGTCTGCTGAAGGCCCACGGTCAAGGCACATATGAAAAAGCAATCAATGAACAACTAAGGTGTTGCAACACGCAATGAAAAAACTAATGATTGATGCTTCTCATCTCTCTCTGTTCCTGTCTGTCTGTCCCTGTCTATCCCTCTCTCTGACTCTCTCTGTCTCTGTAAAAATAAATAAATAAATAAATAAATAAATAAAGCAATCAATGAACAACTAAGGTGTCGCAATGCGCAACGAAAGCTAATGATTGATGCTTCTCATCTCTCCGTTCCTGTCTGTCCCTGTCTATCCCTTTCTCTGACTCTCTCTCTCTCTGTCTCTGTAAAGAAAAATTAAAAAAAAAAAAATTTCAGAGGTTGTTAGAGAAAGTTAGAATAAGAATGTCTTAAATTTAATCTACTGACTTGTACACAGAAGCCCTAAACCAAATTGTCAATTTTTTTCCACCATTTTCTTTATTCACTCATCCCACAAATATTAACTCTCTTCCAATTGCTTGGCATTATTCTGGGCATTGAGGAGATGGCACTGAACAAGACAAAGTCCCTGCCCTCAAAAAGCCTACATTATCAAAGGGGAACAACACATTAAAAAACAAAACACATGGTATTCCCAGTCTGACTCAAGTGTCAGGTGGCCTTTAGGTCTCCCCCCCCCGCTTTTTTTTTCTGTACTTTTCTGAAGCCGGAAACGGGGAGAGACAGTCAGACAGACTCCCGCATGCGCCCCACCAGATCCACCCAGCACGCCCACCAGGGGGCGATGCTCTGCCCACCAGGGGGCGATGCTCTGCCCCTCCAGGGCGTCGCTCTGTTGCGACCAGAGCCACTCTAGAGCCTGGGGCAGAGGCTGAGGAGCCATCCCCAGCGCCCGGGCCATCTTTGCTCCAGTGGAGCCTCGGCTGCAGGAGGGGAAGAGAGAGACAGAGAGGAAGGAGAGGGGTAGGGGTGGAGAAGCAGATGGGTGCTTCTCCTGTGTGCCCTGGCCGGGAATCAAACCCGGGGCTTCTGCACGCCAGGCCGACGCTCTACCACTGAGCAAACCGGCCAGGACCTAGGTCTCCCTTTTAAAATGTATTCTTAGAAGAACCAACAAGATTCAAATAGACGTATAATTGACAGGGTATCTGCATTATAACTAGTGACTAGAATCCTTATTTCAATTACCAAACAGAAACTGTGTTTGCCTAGGGATAATACCGATTCTAATTCTTTCACCAAGTGAAGTTATGTAAAATTAAACTTATTCTGTAACTTTTAAAATATACTTTACCTACTTCCATGGAAACATGAAACTACTATATGTTTAATTTTGCTAACATCAAAGGTGTTCCACTATGAAGTTACAGCTGGCCCTACTAGAGAGAGTACATGTAAGGTCTTCTGATTATCCAATACTTTCCTTTTACTTTATACTGTATATTAACCAGCTTTATTTTCCTAAGTCATCCATTTAAAAATATTCCCTTATGTTTACTTTGTATTTACCCATAATATTAAGTTCTTAATTATATTGCTTCATATATCTTAGGATGACAAATTTAGAGGCCATTTACCTCATCAGATAGTAAAATGCCTTAGGAGCATCAGGCCATTTTTCGTTTGTTTAGTTGCATTTAATCATGCTATGACTGTTCAAAAAGATTCAAATCCACTGACATCACTCCTATAATAATTAATTGAGAATTATAATAAAAACAGGTATTTTGCCATTGTCTGGAATCCAGTGTCCCTAGCACTGGAATTTAAATCACGGAGCTCAGGTGGCTCAGGCTGACTCCTTAGACGCTCATAATTGGAGCTACCACGCCTCCAAAGGCAAGGTTTTAAAGGAAAGACTCTAGGGCCAAGTCTCTAATCCCAGCTACTAAGTGAAAATCCCGACATCTTGGCTAAAGATTGTTCCTTTAAAGAAGCATTTTGAGTAACAGAACAGACATGTTGGCGTAGTTTCAGCATGCAAAACAAATTAAATGGAACTTTAAAAAACTGAACAGACACGATGGGATTTAAGTTCTCCAAAGTGGCAAGGAGCTGTATAAAATTATGATACATATAAACACACTGGCTTCTGAATTTAATGCTGATACACATTTGGTGAAGCTAGAAAAAGACGGAAACCTCAGGAAGTACAGCAATGCAAATAAACCAACAGTGGTCTAAACTAAGAGAAGCTAAAAATTTATCCGTTTTTCGAAGGTAACATCTCCTCTGTCACGAGAGCACTGAAATCCTTATTGAATACCAAGAAGCAAGAAACCCTTTAGAAAAGGCCTTCGTAAAGAGCTGGTAATTTACTCACAGTGGTTTTCAGAGACAGGAACCCACCGCCTCCAAGCAGGACCACTAGGAGTCCCTCTTGACTTCACTTCAGTCCGCGTCCCCAATCTGCCCACCCTTCACCGCCGGGGAACCAGCTGAGCCAGAGAGGGTGCTGGGAGGGGTCTAAAGAGGGACGTCGTGTAAGCCTTTGCTACACTTCATACCTGAGAAAGGAGGGATCCGGTCCTCTTCCTCCACCTGTGAAGACGCAGGAGCCCAAAAGCCACTGCCGCAGCTGCAGCCGCTGAAACTACTGCTGCAGCTTGAGCCGGGGTCCCATCGCAGACCCCGAGCCGTCACAGCGCCCTTTGTTTACGGAAGTGACGTAAGGAGGCGGGGTCTCCGTGCACCAGGCGGGAACCTCGCCTCTTCCGGCTGTACCAGTCCCGCGCGGGTGCCCGCCCTCGACACCGCGTTGCCTCGCCTGGACACCCTTCAGCCGTACCATCGGCGGGCGGGGAAAGGAGGACACACTGCTGGGTTTTCATTTTGGGTTCCGTGACCCAAAAGCAGGGAAGGATTAGGGGTGGCAGTGGAGGCAGGAACGAGAAAGATAGTAACCTTTCCGGAAGCTGCCCCGCCCCTTCGGTGAGTGTCGGCTTCTACGCACTACAGTTCCCAGCGTGCTCGTCGAGCAAGTTCCGAGGTGGAGCCAGAGTGTCGCCATAGCAACCGTTTCTGGATTGTTTCCAATACATCGTCGGGACCTGGCAAGGTAAAATAAACCAAGTTGTACTTGAAAGGCAGCGTGACAAACTGTGATGCTGAGCTTAATAAGGCCCTAAATGCGATTCTGTTACTATTATTAATAGCTACTCTTTTCAGGCACTGGACTTAGGTTTTCGCTAAACGTCACTAACAGTTTTGTGGGGTAGGTGTTATAATTCCCGTTTTAGAAAAGAGGACTCTTAACACTCAGAAAGGCTGAAAAATCCACGCCTCTGTCGCCAGGTTTTCCAGTCCACAGCCTGGCTCTGTGGAAGGAATTGCGATTTGAGAGAGATGGAACTGCCCTGAATGAGGGCAGACAAGTTTCATTTCCTAGTTTGGACAGCCTTCCCGTACAGGGTTGGGTGAGGGTGGGGGGTTCAAACTCCGTTAGGTTGAGGAGACTTAGGAGAGCACCACACTTTTTCACATTTGCTAATGAGAAAATGGGAAACTGAATCTAGAGATTATAGCAATGTCAGGGAGGCAGAGCAACGAAGAGCCCAGTTATCCGTATTTTAAGATTCTGAAATGTTTTAAAAAGAATAACAGAAAAAACAGTCATGAACCCACTATCCAGAATGAGTGAGTGTTACATTTTGTTGTTTTATATTTTTAAATAAAATAAATGGAACCTTACAGATAAAGCAGTAGCCACCTACTTACCTTCTGAGAGGCAACCACGATCTTAAATTGGATATGTATTTTCTGATCGAAGTTTCGTATGCTCTCGCTATTACTATGTATTTCTAAACAATATAGAGAATGACTTTGGGCTCTTGAAGTTTTACATGAGTGCTGTTATATTTTGTGTATTGATCTAAAACTTAACTTTTTCATACAATTCTGTGTTTTGGAAATCTACACCAGGGGTCCCCAAACTGAGACCCGCTGAGGCCATTTATCCGGCCCGTCGCACTTCCGGAAGGGGCACCTCTTTCATTGGTGGTCAGTGAGAGAAGCATAGTTCCCATTGAAATACTGGTCACTTTGTTGATTTAAATTTACTTGTTCTTTATTTTAAATATTGTATTTGTTCCTGTTTTGTTATTTTACTTTAAAATAAGATATGTGCAGTGTGCATAGGGATTTGTTCATAGTTTTTTTTTTTTATAGTCCAGCCCTCCAATGGTCTGAGGGACAGTGAACTGGCCCCCTGTGTAAAAAGTTTGGGGACCCCTGATCTATACACACACACACACACACACACACACACCCCTGGACTTCATTTAACTAGTATTAAGTAATTTTGCTGCAAATTACTATTTTTTTAATATATTATTTATTTATTTTTTCACGTTAGAGAAGAGAGAGAGAAAGAGAGAGAGAGAGAAGGGGGGAGGAGCAGAAAGCGTCAACTCCCCCCTTCTTGTGCCTTGACCAGGCAAGCCCAGGGTTTTGAACCAGCGACCTCAGCGTTCCAGGTCAATGCTTGATCCACTGCGCCACCACAGGCCAGGCGCTACAAATTATTTTAATAGGAATTTTTATAGTGGTGGATATTTAGGCTATTTCTTATTTTTCACTATTACAAACAATGTGGTAGGATATAATTTTCCATTATCTTTTCTTGAAACTAATCTTGTCTCCTAACTAATCTGTGAATTGTCTTATTTGTATAAGTATAGCTTGCAAACTGGCGATTTACATGCTATTTTAATATTTTTCACATTGGTTGCTAACAGTTAAAATTAGAGGAATAAAAAAATGAATGTCATCCCATCCATTTGGCATCCCAGTAATGATGGGAAACTCTGCCCACACTGTATCTGCACCGTAGCCTGTCAACAACAGTTCAAGCTGGAGAGCAGCTGCCTCCTTTAGATCAGTTCCAGTTATCCCTAGTTTTTCCCTAAATTGCTCTACCTTTAGGCCCCATCGAACCCTGTGGTATTTGAGTTTGCAACCCTCAATATAAAGTAGGGACACAAGAAAGTAACCTTCAAAATGTACGTATTTCAGGTATTCACAGTTCCGTATTGAGCCCCAATGAGAGACCAGACACTCTCATAGGAGGTCAGGAGGCATCCACAAACAAGATGGATAAGAACCTTACAGCTAGGCCCTGGCCGGTTGGCTCAGTGGTAGAGCGTCGGCCTGGTGTGCAGGGGTCCCAGGTTCGATTCCCAGCCGGGCCACACAGGAGAGGCGCCCATCTGCTTCTCCACCCCTCCTTTCTCTATGTCTCTCTTCCCCTCCCGCAGCCGAGGCTCCATTGGAGCAAAGATGGCCCAGGCGCTGGGGATGGCTCCTTGGCCTCTGCCCCAGGCGCTAGAGTGGCTCTGGTCGCGGCAGAGCGATGCCCCGGAGGGGCAGAGCATCGCCCCCTGGTGGGCAGAGCGTCGCCCCCTGGTGCGCGTGCCGGGGTGGATCCCAGTCGGGCGCATGCGGGACTCTGTCTGACTGTCTCTCCCCGTTTCTAGCTTCAGAAAAATACAAAAAAAAAAAAAAAAAGAAAAAAAAAAAAGAATCTTACAGCTAGCTATCTTATATTCTTGATGAGGTAGATGAACAATAAATTAGTAAACAAATAAAACAGTTTCATTTAGTGATAAGTGCCTGAGTGAAATAACAGTTTAAGGTCCTAGGGATTTGTTGTAAGGGGTGGGGTACTGAAGAGGGTGTGTCAGGGAAGGCCTTCCTGAAAGGGGAACTCTGGGGGTTGAGCTATGAGTGAAAGATAGGAGCCAGCCATGGAATGATCTAGGGGCAGAGCATTCTTTGGCAAAACAGGGCTCAACCATAGGCCTTCAGGCACAAATGAATTTGGCAGGTTTGCGGAAGCAAGAGGTTGGTATGGCTGGATTGTGTTGACTTAGGGACAGTGTGGTATGAGATTGTCACAGAGGCACAATTTCAAGTGTGATTTCTTTACTTGAAATCCAGAGTGCTTCCCGAAAGAATTTTTGTTCTTTGAGATTTACTAGATTTTTTTTTCTCAACACCATTCCTCCTTTGGATTAACTGTTAAATGCACAGCTTGTGTTAATTAATCAGATGCTTTCTTTCCAAGGATGATGTTTAGAGAATAAGAGCTTTGATCGACAAGACTTTTGCCCTCCGTGCTAACACACTGTTGCATAGGTAGGCAAGGAGGAACACTGGTGTGAATCTGCTGGCAGTGATGGTGAAACAAATGTGTAGATTCACAGACTTTAGACCAACAAAGCCAGAATCTCTTGGAGACCCAGGAATCTCTATCTTTTAAAATATGTTTTTTCTTATAGATAATTTTAAACATATTCCAAAGAAGACAGAATAGTATATTAAACCCCCCAGTACCCATCCATCCATCTATTGACTCATGGCCAGTCATGTTTCACTTAAACCCTTCTCCCAGCATTCCCCCATCTACATTGAAGCAAATCCCAGAAATCATTTCATCTATAATATTTCAGTATAGAGTGTGAAAGATAGAAAAAATTAGAGAGAGAAAAAAGTTAACCACGGCCCTAGCCGGTTGGCTCAGTGGTAGAATGTTGGCCTGGTGTGCAGGAGTCCTGGGTTCGATTCCTGGCCAGAGCACACAGGAGAAGCACCCATCTGCTTCTCCACCCCTCCCCCTCTCCTTCCTCTCTGTCTCTCTCTTCCCCTCCTGCAGCCAAGGCTCCATTGGAGCAATGTTGGCCTGGGTGCTGAGGATGGCTCCATGGCCTCTGCCTCAGGCGCTGGAATGGCCCTGGTTGAAACAGGGCAACGCCCCAGATGGGCAGAGCATTGCCCCCTGGTGGGCATGCTGGGTGGATCCCAGTCGGGTGCATGCGGGAGTCTGTCTGACTGCCTCCCCATTTCCAACTTCAGAAAAATACAAAAAAATTAAAAAAAAAAAAGTTAACCGCGTCACTGTAATTCCTAGAACAGTAATAATAACTTAATACAGAATGGGACAAAAGTAATGCTTTCCATATGAACAACTGTAAACCTACGTTTGCCCTACCCTATCTTATTAAATATCCAGTCAGTGTTGAAATTTCCAATATCATCATAAGTATCACAATTTTTTTCACATTTCATTTGAATCATAAAAGCTTTTCTCATTAAGATTCTCAAGTGGTCAATGGGTTTGGAAGCCACTGTACGTCCTCGTTTGTTAAGCTACAAACATGCATGGTTCTTTCCCTTGAGAAGCTGACACTCTAAAGAAGGCAGGTATCTCCACCCAAAGCAAGTAGCTATTCTACCTCGGTGCTTGTAAAACAGCTGTCTCCTAGTTGTCCTTTGTGGTTCTTTTATTTTTTTGACAGAGACAGAGAGAGGGACAGATAGCGACAGACAGGAAGGGAGAGAGATGAGAATCATCAATTCTTTGTTGCAGCTCCTTAGTTGTTCACTGATTGCTTTCTCATATGTGCCTTGACCAGGGGGCTGCAGCAGACCAAGTAACCCCTTGCTCAAGCCAGTGACCTTGGGCTCAAGCTGTCGAGCCTTGCTCAAACCAAATGAGCCTGCGCTCAAGCTGGCGACCTCGGGGTTTCGAACCTGGGTCCTCCGTGTCCCAGATCGATACTCTATCCACTGTGCCACCGCCTGGTCAAGCTCCTTTGTGGTTCTTACAGGGAAGAGGCTTTCAGTTTTTGTTTCTTTAACTTAGAAGCCTATAACTTATTTACTAAGTGTTCCTCACCCCCCCACCCCATACCAGAATGCCTAATCTAAGGTAAATCAGGTGCAATGTTTTTTTTGCATGTCTAGCTCAGGAAACATCTAGTAAAAACAACACCACCTGAGAGCATAAATGAGTTTGGCATGTTCACAGAACTAACAGAATGCCAGTGTACTGGTCTAGCTTTTTGGTCTATGTTGGTTAAATAAGTTTGTAAATATGATAAATATGTTTGCTTGCTTATAGTTTGCATTGGGTGTGGGGGACAGGCTGTAAGCAGGCAGGGTCATTATATTATAGCTAAGGCTGTTTTAAGACTAAGCCTTTCCCACCCTAAGTGACTTTGTATCAGAGACTTCCCTGTTTGTATATTGGATTAAAGGTTTTGATTTCTACACTATAAAATGAGGCAGAGGAGCCCATGCTGAGGAGAGCTGAGAAAGGCCATGTGGAGGAGAGGAGAAGCAGCCAAGATGGCAGAATGCTGAAGGATAAGCCAGTTTGTGCAGAATTTTTGCAGAGTTTGTGCAGAGAGAAGGAGATGGGAAACAGAGGTGAATAAGGCTGGTGAGCTAGAAACCTTTGATTCTAGGAAACTTGGATAAGTCAGTGGCTTTGAGAGCCCTGAATGGAAAGGGAAGTGTTTTCCCACTGTGTGTATTTCTTGCCCACCGGTTGCACGCTAGGATTAAAGGTAATGGCCCACCAGTTCTTGGCTCCATTGTTTCATTACCGTCTGTCTGAATCAAATGCGAACCTGCATGGGACAGGAGGTTGTGATAGTGGCCGTGGCTATTGGCTTTACAGTATAAGATGTGTATCTTAAGGATTAGCAAAGGGACCAACAATAAATATAGAGACCATTATAATTGTGCTTTACTGCTAACTGCTTTGGAAAAAGCAAATGAGGTAACAACAGACTTGAAAAATTACAAAGATTTAGACATTTATTGATATATTTATGTTCTTCATTAAACTCTAAGTTCCTTGAGAGCACTTATATTTTTTTTATTTTGAATCTAAGCACATTGCATAGGACAAGACACAAGGCAGGTGTTCAATAAATATATGTATAATATTTTGAATGAATGAAGTTCTCGTTGGTCAAATAAGTTTGTCAATGTGATGTATATGTTTGCTCACTTGTGGTTTGCATTGGGTGCTGGGCAACACCAGATACAGTGGTCTGTGAGCTTGCAGGTTGCCTTCCTGCTTGGGAGGGGCCATTGTCTTGCTAATGTTTACTGGGAGAGAGATTCCGCCCACCAGGGAGAGGTGCAGGAGGATTTCTGCTTTCTCTCCTCCCTGATCCCTTGCCCTCCATGGGAAAAGCTTTTCCCTTGGATTTTCTTGTGGCTCGCCGGTCTTAGTGAGACACCAATAAACAGAATGGCCCACCATCCTCCGACTCTGCTGTTTTGTTACCGTCTGCCCGGATTCATTGAGAACCTGCATGTGCATGGCCACGATGGCGGCGGCGGCCCCTGGCCTTAGGCCTCTGATTTTATTTCTGGAAGTGAAGTAGTTCATGCATTCTCTCCTTAAACCCCAGTGTCCAAAGATACAGGCCCAGTTGCAGTGCCAATCAGATGGCATCACTCATGCCCAGACAAGGTTTTATGTTAACATCAGCCTTCATGTCAAGGAGATCTAATGGTGGAATTAATCCAAAAGTGTAGAAAAATTGTTGACTGATTTTTTTAAATGTTACTAGAAGCCCTGGCTGGTTAGTTCAGTCGGTTAGAGCATCGTACCAAAACACTAAGGTTGCAAAGTTTGATCCCAGGTCAGGGCACATACAGGAGGTGACCAATGAATGCACAACTAAGTGGAACAACAAATGAATGCTTCCCTCCCTCTCTCTCTCTAAAATCAATCAATTAAAAAAATTTTTAACTGCATACTTAAAAAATATTAGAAACAGATATACAGAGAACATAATAATGGTTGACAGAGTGGGGAGGGGTTGGGGGCTGGGTGAAAAAGGTGAAGAGATTAAGAAGGACAAATTGGTAGTTGCAGAATAGTCACAGGGATGTAAATGGCAGCATAGAGAACATAGTCAATAATATTTTGATAACTATGTATGGTGCCAGGTGGGTACTGGAAGTATTAGGGGATCAATTTGATAAGGATACAATTGACCACTATGCTGTACATCTGAAACTAAAACACAATAATATTGAATGTAAACTGTAATTGCGTGATTGTTTTTAAATTTAATGTCTGAGATAGTTTCAGTTTATGATTCTACAAAATTGATGGTTTAATCCGATTTCACATTCACACTTCCTTTTTAAGGCCAAGGGTCGTTAACAGGATTAGGGAACAATTATCAGCAAGATAGAATGGTTCATTTTACCAATATTCTTTCTTGAAGCTCTTGTCATAGGAATACTCCAGCTTTTATTTATTTATTTATTTATTTTTATAATTTTATTTTTTTAATGGGGTGACATCAATAAATCAGGATACATATATTCAAAGATAACAAGTCCGGGTTATCTTGTCATTCAATTATGTTGCATACCCATCACCCAAAGTCAGATTGTCCTCTGTCACCTTCTATCTTGTTTTCTTTGTGCCCCTCCCCCTCCCCCTTTCCCTCTCCCATTCCCCCCTCCTTCCCGTAACCACCACACTCTTATCAATGTCTCTTAGTTTCACTTTTATGTCCCACCTACGTATGGAATAATGCAGTTCCTGGTTTTTTCTGATTTACTTATTTCGCTTCGTATCATGTTATCAAGATCCCACCATTTTGCTGTAAATGTTCCGATGTCATCATTTCTTATGGCTGAGTAGTATTCCATAGTGTATATGTGCCACATCTTCTTTATCCAGTCATCTATTGACGGGCTTTTTGGTTGTTTCCATGTCCTGGCCACTGTGAACAATGCTGCAATAAACATGGGGCTGCATGTGTCTTTACGTATCAATGTTTCTGAGTTTTTGGGGTATATACCCAGTAGAGGGATTGCTGGGTCATAAGGTAGTTCTATTTTCAGTTTTTTGAGGAACCACCATACTTTCTTCCATAATGGTTGTACTACTTTACATTCCCACCAACAGTGTATGAGGGTTCCTTTTTCTCCACAGCCTCTCCAACATTTGCTATTACCTGTCTTGCTAATAATAGCTAATCGAACAGGTGTGAGGTGGTATCTCATTGCCGTTTTGATTTGCATTTCTCTAATAGCTAAAGAAGATGAGCATCTTTTCATATATCTGTTGGCCATTTGTATTTCTTCCTGGGAGAAGTGTCTGTTCATATCCTCTTCCCATTTTTTTATTGGATTGTTTGTTTGTTTGTTGTTGAGTTTTATGAGTTCTTTGTATATTTTGGATATTAGGCCCTTATCTGAGCTGTTGTTTGAAAATATCATTTCCCATTTAGTTGGCTTTCTGTTTATTTTGTTATCAGTTTCTCTTGCTGAGCAAAAACTTCTTAGTCTGATGTAGTCCCATTCATTAATTTTTGCCTTCACTTCTCTTGCCTGTGGAGTCAAATTCATAAAATGCTCTTTAAAACCCAGGTCCATGAGTTGAGTACCTATGTCTTCTTCTATGTACTTAATTGTTTCAGGTCTTATGTTTAGATCTTTGATCCATTTTGAGTTAATTTTTGTACAGGGGGAGAGACTGTAGTCCAGTTTCATTCTTTTGCATGTGGCTTTCCAGTTTTCCCAGCACCATTTATTGAAGAGGCTTTCTTTTCTCCATTGTGTGTTGTTGGCCCCTTTATCAAAAATTATTTGATTATATATATGTGGTTTTATTTCTGGACTTTCTATTCTGTTCCATTGGTCTGAGTGTCTATTTTTCTGCCAATACCATGCTGTTTTGATTGTCGTGGCCCTATAATATAGTTTGAAGTCAGGTATTGTAATGCCCCCAGCTTCATTCTTTTTCTTTAGGATTGCTTTGGCTATTCGGGGTTTTTTATAGTTCCATATAAATCTGATGATTTTTTGCTCTATTTCTTTAAAAAACGTCATTGGAAGTTTGATGGGAATTGCATTAAATTTGTATATTGCTTTGGGTAATATAGCCATCTTGATTATATTTATTCTTCCTAGCCAAGAACAAGGTATATTCTTCCATCTCATTATATCTTTTTCGATTTCCCTTAACAATGGTTTATAGTTTTCATTATATAAGTCCTTTACATTCTTTGTTATGTTTATTCCTAAGTATTTTATTTTTTTTGTTGCAATCGTGAAGGGGATTATTCTTTTGAGTTCGTTCTCAATTGCTTCATTGTTGGCATATAGAAAGGCTATTGACTTCTGTATGTTAATTTTGTATCCTGCGACCTTACTATATTGGCTTATTGTTTCTAGTAGTCTTTTTGTGGATTCTTTGGGGTTTTCGATGTATAGGATCATATCATCTGCAAAAAGTGATACCTTTACTTCTTCTTTTCTGATATGGATGCCTTTTATTTCTTTGTCTTGTCTGATTGCTCTGGCTAGAACCTCTAGTACCACATTAAATAAGAGTGGAGAGAGTGGACAACCCTGTCTTGTTCCTGATTTAAGGGAGAAAGCCTTCAGTTTAGTGCCATTTAATATGATGTTAGCTGATGGTTTATCATATATGGCCTTTATCATATTGAGATATTTTCCTTCTATACCCATTTTGTTGAGAGTCTTAAACATAAAATTGTGTTGTATTTTATCGAAAGCCTTTTCTGCGTCTATTGATAAGATCATGTGGTTTTTGTTCTTTGTTTTGTTGATATGGTGTATTACGTTAACCGTTTTACGTATGTTGAACCATCCTTGAGATTCTGGGATGAATCCCACTTGATCATGATGTATTATTTTTTTAATATGTTGTTGTATTCGATTTGCTAGTATTTTGTTTAGTATTTTAGCATCTGTATTCATTAGAGATATTGGTGTGTAGTTTTCTTTTTTTGTGCCATCCTTGCCTGGTTTTGGTATGAGGGTTATGTTGGCCTCATAAAATGTGTTTGGAAGTATTGCTTCTTCTTCAATTTTTTGGAAGACTTTGAGTAGAATAGGAACCAAGTCTTCTTTGAATGTTTGATAAAATTCGCTGGTATAGCCGTCAGGGCCTGGACTTTTATTTTTGGGGAGGTTTTTAATGGTTTTTTCTATTTCTTCTCTACTGATAAGTCTGTTTAGGCTTTCTGCTTCTTCTTGACTCAGTCTAGGAAGGTTGTATTGTTCTAGGAATTTATCCATTTCTTCTAGGTTGTTGAATTTAGTGGCATAAAGTTTTTCATAGTATTCTACAATAATTCTTTGTATATCTACGGTGTCCGTGGTGATTTCTCCTCTTTCATTTTGGATTTTGTTTATATGAGTTCTTTCTCTTTTTTCCTTGGTAAGTCTTGCCAAGGGTTTGTCAATTTTGTTGATCTTTTCAAAGAACCAGCTCCTTGTTCTATTAATTTTTTCTATAGTTTTTCTGTTCTCTAATTCATTTATTTCTGCTCTGATTTTTATTATCTCCTTTCTTCGGCTGGTTTTGGGTTGTCTTTGTTCTTCTTTTTCTAGTTCCTTAAGGTGGGAAGTTAAGTGGTTCACTTGGGCTCTCTCTTGTTTGTTCATATATGCCTGAAGTGATATGAACTTCCCTCTTATCACTGCTTTTGCTGCATCCCATAGATTCTGATATGTCGTATTGTCATTTTCATTAGTCTGTATATATCTTGATCTCTGCACTTATTTCTTCTTTGACCCATTCATTTTTTAAAAGTATGTTGTTTAGTTTCCACATTTTTGTGGTTTTGTTTATCTCTTTTTTGCAGTTGAATTCTAGTTTCAAGGCTTTATGATCAGAAAATATGCTTGGTACAACTTCACTTTTTCTGAATTTGCGGATGTTATTTTTGTGGCCCAACATATGGTCAATTCTTGAGAATGATCCATGTGCACTGGAGAAAAATGTATACTCAGTCACTTTGGGATGAAATGTCCTATAGATGTCTATCATATCCAGGTGCTCTAGTGTTTTGTTTAAGGCCACTATGTCTTTGTTGATTCTCTGTTTGGATGACCGATCTAGAGCCGTCAGTGGTGTATTGAGGTCTCCAAGTATGATTGTGTTTTTGTCAGTTTTTGTTTTTAAGATCAATAAGTAGCTGTCTTATATATTTTGGTGCTCCTTGGTTTGGTGCATATATATTAAGAATTGTTATGTCTTCTTGATTCAGTGTCCCCTTAGCCATTATGAAATGGCCATTTTTGTCTCTGAGTACTTTTCCTGTCTTGTAGTCAGCATTATCCGATATGAGTATTGCTACACCTGCTTTTTTTTTGGATGTTATTTGCTTGGAGTATTGTTTTCCAGCCTTTCACTTTGAATTTGTTTTTATCCTTGTTACTTAGATGAGTTTCCTGTAGGCAGCATGCAGTTGGATTTTTTTTTAATCCATTCTGCTACTCTGTGCCTTTTTATTGGTGAGTTTAATCCGTTTACATTTTAGTGTAATTATTGATACTTGTGAGTTCCCTATTGCCATTTTATATCTTGCTTTCTGTTAGTTTTGTGTCTTGTTTGATCCTTCTCTTTCGTTTTTCTATCTTTTGTTTTTATTTGGTTGTATTCCATACATCTTTCCTCTGTTGCTATCTTTTTTATCTCATGTGCTTCTGTGGTGGTTTTTTCAATGGTGGTTACCTTTGAGTAATGAAAAGGGTCCCTACCCTGTTCATTGTAGCGAACTATTTTGTGAGTACTTTTGCACTCCATCGTCCTTTGCTACTGTTAATCTCCATCTTCTCCCCCTCTTTCTTTTTGTTGTTGTCACAGTTTAAATTTGGTTTATTGTGTTCTTCTTGGAGCTTTTACTTGTGGCTCTGTTTTTTTTTTTTCTTTGTATCTGATTGGAGAACCCCCTTTAGTAATTCCTGGAGTGGGGGTTTTCTGATGATAAATTCCCTCATCTTTTCTGTATCTGTGAATATTTTTATTTCTCCTTCGTATTTGAAGGATAGCTTTGATGGGTATAGTATTCGTGGCTGAAGGTTCCTCTCTTTCAGGACTTTAAATATTGGGGTCCACTCTCTTCTAGCTTGTAGAGTTTCTGCTGAGAAATCTGATGATAATCTAATGGGCCTTCCTTTATATGTTGTATTCTTCTTTTCCCTGGCTGCCTTGAGAATTTTTTCTTTGCCGTTGGTTTGTGCCAATTTCATTATGATGTGCCTTGGAGTAGGTTTGTTGGGGTTAAGAAAACTCGGAGTTCTGTTTGCTTCTTGAATTTGAGGCTTTAGTTCTTTCCACAGGCTTGGGAAGTTCTCATCTATTATTTGTTTGAGTATGTTCTCCATTCCATTTTCTCTCTCTTCTCCCTCTGATATACCTATTATTCTTATGTTATTCTTTTTGATGGAGTCAGATAATTCTTGTAGGGCTATCTCATTTTTTTAAATTTTTGAGTCTCTTTCTTCTTCTCTCTGTTGTGCCTCAAGTTGCTTGTCTTCTATTTCACTAATCCTCTCTTCTATCTGACCTGTTCTATTAGCTAAGCTTGTTACTTCGTTTTTCAGCTCGTGAATTGAGTTTTTCATCTCTGTTTGATTTGTTTTTATAGTTTCAATTTCCTTGGACATATATTCTTTGTGTTCATTGAGTTGTTTTCTGAGCTCCCTAAATTGCCTTTCTGTGTTTTCTTGTATATCTCAGAGGATTTTTAGGATTTCTATCTTGAATTCTCTGTTATTTAGCTCCAAGGTTTCCAATATATTAAATTTTTTCTCCATAGATTTTTCCTCATCTAGCTGTGTTACCTCTCTTTCTTTTGTATCCATGATATTTGATTTTCTCTTCCTTAATGGCATCTGAGGGTGGTTTTGTTGAGAAATACTCCAGCTTTTGAAGAAGGCTTGTATTATAGGTTTAACCAGACAACAAAGTACCATATGTCATGGACCATCCAGTTAGTTATACTGTATTACAACCCTTCCATCAATTTCTCTCCATTGTTTTGAATTTTAGTTCAAGTTCAGTAGTATTACCATGGAGTACTAGAAGACTGCCAAGAAGTACCTGTTAGGATGACTTATAGCAGTAATCCCTAACCCCCGGGCCGCTGACCGGTACAGGTTTGTGGGCCATTTGGTACCGGTCTGCAGAGAAAGAATAAATAACTTACATTATTTCCGTTTTATTTATATTTAAATCTGAACGATGTTTTATTTTAAAAAAATGACCGGATTCCCTCTGTTACATCCGTCTAAGACTCACTCTTGACGCTTGTCTCGGTCACGTGATACATTTATCCGTCCCACCCTAAAGGCTGGTCTGTGAAAATATTTTCTGACATTAAACCGGTCCATGGCCCAAAAAAGGTTGGGGACCACTGCTTTATAGTATAGCAGAGAAAGTAGAGGAAGGGGAGGAGGGAGGGAGGAGTAGGAAGGGCTCCTATAATAGTCTGTTTATATCTATCTAAGCAGGAAATTTTTAAATGTTATTAAAAACTTAGACTGTTACCACTGTCTTTTAAGGGGTTGTCATAATTCCTGTCAGTGTAGAAAGGAATCTTTATATAGGGGCAAGAAAAGTAATGAGACTCAGCCCTCAGTAGATGGTCCATTGTGTGCCATAGTACAGCGTATGCACATGTAGGTAGGAGGCTGAGTTTGGGGATATGAGATTGAGAAGTTGAATTGTCTTGTATAATATATAAAAAGGGAAGAATTATTCACTGGTAGAGGGTGGAGTGGGGAAAAAGAACAAAAAAGGAGGCAGAGTAGGAGAGGAGAGCAAAAAGGTGGGAAGGACTTTGAAAAGAGTAATGAAGTCTATTACTCCATTTGTAATGGTTAGTGTTGCTGTAAACACACACACACACACACACACACATACACACACACACACACCCCTACCTTCTATGTTTCCAAACACCAAGATGAGTTCCCTGAAAGCTCAAAGTTTTGTGTGAATTAATCATGGAAAGCAAGGAAAAAGTGTCATACTCTATGTGTGTAGGAGCTTTAGTGACAAACAAGGGCAATCTGTGTATAACAATAAAGTAATCCATAAAAGGCACTATGTCCGATGAAGCAGGAGTTTAGAGTCCAGGGTAAATGGGAAAATTACAAATCGTCATCTAGCCTGCAGTCTTTAAAAAGAAAGATACGAGTTTTCTACCATTTGGATTTTTGGCTTATATTTAATTCACTTTACGCTTAAAGGGCTAAGGTGCCTGGGATGACGTCTGATAATCTGCTGGTATCTCCCACTGGTTTGTAGCTACACAAAGGAACAAGGTTTTATACATCTTTATTCTCCAAAGCCTAGTATAGTCTGTGGCATACAGTAGAAATGTAGCAAATGTTCATTAAGTGAATGACTAAATGAGAAAAAAAATTAGATTCAAATGATGGCAAGTGGCAGAATGGCTATTAATTAGAGCAGCTGTCACCATAACTCAGATGTTTTATTCAGGAATAAGAAATCAGGTTGATTCTTAGTCATACCTGCCTCTGATCTTTAGGTGGCAGTATTATCTCATGTTAAATTGTTTTGAGACCAGATTCCATTTAACTTTAGTGAACAAATATGAATTAAAATAAAAACTCAATTCTATTGCTTATTTTTGTAATTGTACAGAGCCAACTATGAACTAAAGTGTAATTACATGAGAGGGATTTCCTCCCCAATTTAAACACAAATGAGAACTACTGGTAGTTCTCTATTTATTTCAAGCAATTTCCAAACCATGAAGGTAATTACAAATGAGTGTGCTTTATTTACAAAACGCATGTATTTCTTCAGAGTATGAAAACCTGTGTGTGTGTGAGAGAGAGAAAGAGAGAGTGTGCATGCAAGAAGAGGAGCACTGTATGTGGCGGCCCTCCAACGGTCTGAGGGACAGTGAACTGGCCCCCTGTGTAAAAAGTTTGGGGACCTCTGGTAAGGCTTAGTTTTAAGACTAAGCCTTTTCTCCCTTCTAATACTAAGATCTTTTCAACATTCTTCTAATACTAAGATCTTCTCAAAACTAAGCTTTTCCCCACACCCTTGACTGTTGCATGATAAGGGGTTGGTGCACTCTTATGAGGAATCTCAATTATGCCTCAGATAAGTGGCTTTGTATCAGAGACTTCCTTATCTGTATATTGGCTTAAAGCAGGGGTCCCCAAACTTTTTACACAGGGGGCTAGTTCACTGTCCCTCAGACCGTTGGAGGGCCAGACTATAAAAAAAAACTATGGCCTGACCTAGGCGGTGGCACAGTGGATAGGGTGTTGGACTGGGATGTGGAGGACCCAGGTT
Organism: Saccopteryx bilineata; assembly: GCF_036850765.1. NCBI lineage: Eukaryota > Metazoa > Chordata > Mammalia > Chiroptera > Emballonuridae > Saccopteryx > Saccopteryx bilineata. The sequence continues at coordinate 34,266,101 of NC_089501.1, read as the reverse complement.
CGAGACCCTGAGGTTGCCAGCTTGAGTATGGGTTCATCTGGTTTGAGCAAGGCTCACCAGCTTGAGCCCAAGGTCGCTGGCTCGAGCCCCCAGTCAAGGCACATATGAGAAATCAATCAATGAACAACTAAGGAACCACAATGAAGAATTGATGTTTCTCATCTCCCTCCCTTCCTGTCTCTCTGTCCCTGTCTATCCCTCTCTCTGACTCTCTCTCTGTCTCTGCCACAAAAACAAACAAAACTATGAACAAATCCCTCTGCACACTGCACATATCTTATTTTAAAGTAAAAAAACAAAACAGGAACAAATACAATATTTAAAATAAAGAACAAGTAAATTTTTTTTTTTTTGTATTTTTCTGAAGTTGGAAACGGGGAGGCAGTCAGACAGACTCCCACATGCGCCTGACCGGGATCCACCCAGCATGCCCACCAGGGGGTGATGCTCTGCCCATCTGGGGTGTTGCTCTGTTTCAACCAGGGCCATTCTAGCACCTGAGGCAGAGGCCATTGAGCCATCCTCAGCGCCCAGGCCAACTTTGCTCCAATGGAGCCTTGGCTGTGGGAGGAGAAGAGAGAGACAGAGAGGAAGGAGAGGGGGAGGGGTGAAGAAGCAGATGGGTGCCTCTCCTGTGTGCCCTGGCTGGGAATCGAACCCGGGACTCCTGTATGCCAGGCCGACGCTCTACCACTGAGCCAACTGGCCAGGGCCAAGAACAAGTAAATTTAAATAAACAAACTGACCAGTATTTCAATGGGAACTATGCTCCTCTCACTGACCACCAATGAAAGAGGTGCCCCTTCCGGAAGTGCGACGGGGGGCCGGATAAACGAACCAGGGCATGTGGCCCGTGGGTCGTAGTTTGGGGACCCCTGGCTTAAAGGCTTTAATTTTCTACACTGTAAAATGAAGCAGACCAGGGGCTCTCGCTCTCTCTGGGTTCCTGCATCACCATTGCAGAGGCCTTGCCCTCTATGGGAAAAGCAGGTTTTCTGCTTCTCCTTTGGCTTTTCTTGTGAGACACCAATAAACAGAATGGCCCACCATCCTCCGACTCTGCCATTTCTTTACCGTCTGCCTGAATTCAATGAGAACCTGCACGTGAATGGCCACGATGGCAGCCCCTGGCCATACAACTACATTATTTATATGTCTCGTAATATTTGGGATATACTTATGCTTAAAAAAAAATATTTTGTGTGTATCTGAATGCCAAATTTAACTGATATCCTGTGTAGTTTTTTAAAAAATATTTTATTGATTTTTAGAGAGGAAAGAGAGTGGGGAGGAGCAGGAAGCATCAACTCAGTAGTTGCTTCCCATATGTGCTTTAACTGGACAAGCCCAGGGTTTCAAACTGGTGACCTCAGCATTTCAGTCTAATGGTTTTACCCACTGTGCCACCACAGGTCAGGGCTGTGTGTGTGTGTGTGTGTGTGTTTTAACTAAATATGGCAATCTTACCAACAAATATTTTGGTGTTTTTAATCCCAAACTAAACAGGACTTCAGCAGGTTGCAGAGCACAGAGGTGTTTCCTTATTTGGAGAGATGAAAAGGAAGTAGCTGGTAGGGTTGGCTTCTTTCTCCGGCGTCTAAATTTAACGCTTTTGGTACTTTTCCTCTGCAGGTCAGTGTTCCTTAACTAGGCAATTTATCTTCAGGAAACTGACCACTCTGACGTGTGCCGATGGTACAGCCTCCGTAGTTATTTTGTACAAACATAGTATTTACGGCACTTGTGAATCTGATTGCAAGAGCCCAGCCCTGTGAGTAAGTGAGGAGGCCCTGGCCCCCTTCACCCCCGGTTTATACTTCTGAGGTGCCTGCTCCGTACCAGCTATGTCAACAGAAAAGGATGAATTGCTTATAAGTCCTACTTCAAAAAAGTAAAGAATTTTATGGTAAATCATATGTCACAGTTTTAGGTACATTTGCTTTTAACATAAGCGTTCCCTATCTTCCAAATAAAATGCATTTCAAAATTTCATTTATAAATATTTCTGAATTCAAAATAAGCTCTTCGTAGAGACAGTATTATGAGTGGTAGTGAGATCTTCAGGTTACCCAGTGAGAGTGTGTTTAACTGATCAGATGACTAAATCACTGTATTTATAGTTATAAACTGTTTTTTTTTAAAAAAAGGTTATTGTAGTCATAGTATTTTTTCTTTTTTTTAAAGATGTTTATTCATTTTTCAGAAGGCAGGAGGGAAGGAGGGTGAGAGAGAGAGAGAGGAGAGAGAGAGAGAGAGAGAGAGAGAGAGAAGACGGTAGGAGCAGTAAACACCAACTCCCATGTGTACCTTGATCAGGAAAGCCCTGGATTTTGAACCGGTGACCTCTGCATTCCAGGTAGATGCTTTATCTACTGAGTCACCACAGGTCAGGCACAAAGAATGAGATACTGTCTTTTTAAATTTTGTTTAGATTTTTTATTGATTTATTTATTTTTTATTTTTTTATTTTATTTTTTCCTTTTCTGAAGTTGGAAACGGGGAGGTAGTCAGACAGACTCCTGCATGCGCCCAACCAGGATCCACCCGGCACGCCCACCAGGGGGCAATGCTCTGCCCATCTTGGGGCGTTGCTCTGCCATAATCAGAGCCATCCTAGCACCTGAAGCAGAGGCCACAGAGCCTTCCTCAGCGCCCGGGCAGACTGCTCCAATGGAGCCTTGGCTGCCGGAGGGGAAGAGAGAGACAGAGAGGAAGGAGAGGGGGAGGGGTGGAGAAGCAGATGGGCGCTTCTCCTGTGTGCCCTGACCGGGAATCGAACCCGGGACTCCCGCATGCCTGGCCGACGCTCTACCACTGAGCCAACTGGCCAGGGCCTATTTATTGATTTTTAGAGAGAGTAGGAGAGAGAGATACAGACAGACAGGGGGTCAAGAAGCAGGAAGCATCAACTCATAGTAGTTGCTTCCCGTATGTGCCTTGACTGGGCAGCCTGGGGTTTCGAACCGGCAACCTCAGCATTCCAGGTGGACACTTGATCCACTGCACCACCATAGGTCAGGCTCATACTATTCTTTAGTGTTTATTTTATTTATTTTAGAGAAAGGAAAGAAGAGAGAGGGAGAGACAGAAACATCAACTTATTCCTATACATGTCCTGATGGGGGATAGACTGGCAGCCTGTGCGCTTCAGAACAATGCTCTAACCAACTGAGCTATCTAGCCAGGGCAATAATAGTATTTTAAAGAGTAAAAAATAGAGGAAATTTATTTTGAATATTGAATATTCAGATTTGAGGAAATAACCTGTTTCTTTGCTTACTCTGTGCCAGAAGCCATTCGAAAGGCTTTAAATTAATTAACCCATTTAATACTAATAATAACCCTAGGAGGTAGATTTCATTTTGATTCCACTTCACAGATGAAAAACTGGAGCAAAAGTTAAATAGCTGCACATAGACAGCTTCGAAGCAGTAGGGCTGGGATTTGAGCAGCCCACAGCTGCACTAACCACTGCATACCACAGCTACCCTAGTTTAGAATAAAGAGGGAAGTGAACAGTCTGGGAAGATTCTGAAGGGACATCTGCTCACTGTCTAGGGTGGCACACTGTATTGTTCACTGACCCTGGAATAGGTCAAAGTGGGCCTTTCCTTAATTTAGCTGTATTATGAATCCTATTTTGCTTCCTGACCAGAATGGAACTATTTTGGAGTTTATGAATGGAACAAAGGATGTCAGAAAGAGGGAGAGAGATTGAGCTGATGTAATGGATCAGCATGAATGAAGGCTGGCAGTGGACTAAGGAATGCATGAGTATGGGTATGAGAAAGAGATTCCTGGGGTGCAGATAGCTGAGCTGATACCTGAAGAGAAAAATCAGAGAGGGGACAGTTCAACTTTGCATAATTATCTACATGAGTAGGAAAGGAGAAGTGGGAGGGATATTATTAATTTTAACTTACTCAGATTTGTGATAACTGAGGGTCATGTATCAGCCACTGGTGGCACTAGTGGACTTCCCAAAGGCCCTGCTCAGGGTGATGGTCTCTCATGTACGAAAGGAAGGGTCAGCCTCCACTCCCCCTTTAGTTGTCTTTGTACACTGTCCACCCTTTAACCTCTCCCAAAGGGATGAGAGGGAGTGAGGGTGGAGGGGAAGAATCCTGAACTTACTGTTTGGGGACTAGAGTTCAGACCCTGCTACCAAATTAGTTCTCTAACCTTTGGCCCCTGTTTCCTAAGCTGTGAAAACAGAGATGACATCACTCACTTTGTCCTGTAAGTATCTGGCAAATATTAGCTCTGATTCCATTTAATCTTCACAACTCTATGAGGTAGCATTCCCATTTTACAGATGTGGAAAAGGAGGCTCGGGGAGGTGCAGAGTCTACGGCACTGCCTTAAAGAAACAGGCGCTTCGAGGAGGGAGCGGGGAGGAAGGGGGGCCCGAGTCCATTAGTGATTGTGTGATGCGACAGGGGAATCCATGTTAAGGAAAGCCGAGTTTCACCATCACCAGGTGCAATAGTATCCCCTGGGCCAGTGCCCTGTATGCATTATGTAATCTACAGGTGTGGCTTTCATCGCGTGAGCTGCGGACCAGGTAGGAGAGTAATGGACACTAGACTGAAGGAGGCTGGACAGGATCTTGCTGTTTCCCTCAGATAACAAGAACAGTGGGTGGGGATTTACTTTACCGCCTCTGAAAAAGAAGACCACCCAATAGTTCCTTTAAAGGGGGGGACCGGGGGGAAGATGTAATATATATATTATTATTAATATATTCCCATATCGCTTTTTGAAAAAATTAGATACAGTTTTGAATTAAGATCTTTTTCTTTCAGTCAAAACTGTCTTCTTTTTGTAACCTTATCAGTCATAGCTGCCAAAATTTTATTTTTTTCTGCATACTTCTTTAATATTTTAGTTATATCCTTTCTAATAAAACCTTGACTTTCTCAAGTTTCCCATACATTTCTCTTCCTAAAACTTGGTGTCATTTATAAATATATTATATAGCCATAATGATGTTATTTCAGTTTGTCACTGGAAGAGGACACTACAGAAAAAGAAAAGAAATATGTGTTTTCATATTGAATATTTTAGTTTTGTTTTCTTTCTTTTCTTTTTTTTTTTTTTTTTTTGTATCTCTCCGAAGCTGGAAACGGGGAGGCAGTCAGACAGACTCCCGCATGCGCCCGACCGGGATCCACCCAGCATGCCCACCAGGGGGCGATGCTCTGCCAATCTTGGGGCGTTGCTCTGCCGCAATCAGAGCCATTCTAGCGCCTGAAGCAGAGGCCACAGAGCCATCCTCAGCACCCGGGCAAACTTTGCTCCAGTGGAGCCTCAGCTGCGGGAGGGGAAGAGAGAGACAGAGAGGAAGGAGAGGGGGAGTGGTGGAGAAGCAGATGGGCGCTTCTCCTGTGTGCCCTGGCTGGGAATCGAACCCGGGACTCCTGCACACCAGGCCGATGCTCTACCACTGAGCCAACCGGCCAGGGCCTAGTTTTGTTTTCTTGATTTGCAAGAACTCATTTAGTAAGGTCTAAAAAAATAGAAATGTTTTTAAGGCCTGGTAGTAATCCAGCAGACTTCTAAGATTATTACATTTTTCAGTTTTCAGTGGGAAATTTTCTTGAAGTGATGCTATTTAGAGTATATGTTTCATGTAAGAGTTTCTGTATGTTCTTCACAGAGACTTCTCCATCCTTTCCAGTTATCACGTAACCTCCCCCAGGGATATATGCTTCCAGTCCAGGCTGACAAAGACTGGACCCTAAGGCCCTAAGCTGTAAGATAGGATAAGAGAGAGGGCGTAGAGGGCAAGAATCAGAGCTTATATTAGAAGTTGAAGAGAATCCTGATGTAAGTACCACAGTATTAAGATTAACTTTTCAATTAGGGTCTCTTTATAATCTACAAAAATCATAAAAGAGTAGCTATTTCTGTTGGTAGAGAAAAATAAGTGATGCTTTTTTATTACATAAAAGAGGGGCTTACAGGTTGTAATGAAGTATTAAAACAAGTATTTTATCATGAAGTAAACCTGCTCTTGTTTGTTTATTAGTTAATTATAAAATTATATATTCTATTTATACATGTGGAGCTATAGGCATTTAAGTTGGATGCTTTCTAATTTATTTTTGACAGAGACAATCAGAGAGAGGGACAGATAGGGACAGACGAACAGGAAGAGAGATGATGAGAAGCATCAATTCTTTTTTTTTTTTTTTTTTTTAAATAATTTTATTTTTTTAATGGGGTGACATCAATAAATCAGGATACATATATTCAAAGATAACAAGACCAGGGTATCTTGTCGTTCAATTATAAGAAGCATCAATTCTTCGTTGCAGCTTCTTAGTTGTTCAGTGGTTGCTTTCTCATATGTGCCTTGACTGGAGGGCTACAGCAGAACGAATGACCCCTCCTTGTTCAAGCCAGTGACCGTGGGCTCAAGCCAGTGACCTTGAGATCAAGACAGTGACCATGGGATCATGTCTATGATCCCATGCTCAAGCCAGCGACCCCTTGCTCAAGCCAAATGAATCTGTGCTCAAGCTGGCGACCTCGAGGTTTTGAACTTGGGTCCTCTGCATCCCAATCCAATGCTCTATCCATTGCACCACCGCCTAGTCAGGCAAATGCTTTCTAATTATGCCTTTGGTTTTAACTCATGTCCTTAGTAATTTCTCTTATTGTGTTGACTTACTTAGAAATTATTCAGTAATTCTTTTCATAAAACATTTTCAATAATTAGATGTTTGAAAAGATAATGTCTATATAAGTTAAATGAGTGTATGTTTTAATAGCATATTTTTTTGTTGCTATGAATAAGTTATATTTAACATTCAACTAACAATGTCTAGGCAACCTTACTATTAGTGCCATTATTCAAGTATTTAGAATTTTGTCTATATAAATAGAAGTCAAAAGAATAGAAAGTGGGAAACAATGAGGAAATTGAAGATCAATTATCAACGTTGTCCAGCTGAGACTGTAATTGAGAGAGAAGGAAGAAGACCAGAAATGAGTTACGAGAGGGAGCCTCTTACTATCTTCAAAGGATCAAACTTGATAAGGACTCTAGAATGTTTCCTGGACAATCTGAGAAAAGGAAGTGGGGCTCAAAGTCTCCTCTGTCACAGCAGAGTTTAGGCATTTAATGATCAACTGATGATCATTAGTCATTTAGGTAAACGAAAATGAACATATCTGACTGAGTTCCATCACATTAATTCCAGAATGTTAAATCTTTCAGAATAACCAGAGGACGACAGCTATATTAAACCTTTCATATACGAAGTTAGGCATGTAGAGTTTCCAATAATGTATTTCAGAAAAGAAGTTTCCCAGACCTGTAATAGCCCCTTGGCAGGCAAGTGTGCAGAATGATGTCAGCCTGGTTAAATGTCTTGACAAAACGAGACCTTCAGATGCAATGATAAATTTAGCCATTGTAGCCTGACCAGGCGGTGGCGCAGTGGATAGAGCGTCGGACTGGGATGCGGAAGTACCCAGGTTCGAGACTCCGAGGTCGCGCGCGGGCTTATCTGGCTTGAGCAAAGAGCTTGCCAGCTTGGACCCAAAGTCGCTGGCTCCAGCGGGGGGTTACTCGGTCTGCTGGGGGCCCACGGTCAGGGCACGTGTGAGAAAGCAATCAATGAACAACTAAGAAGTCGCAACGCGCAACGAGAAGCTGATGATTGATGCTTCTCATCTCTCTCTGTCCCTGTCTATCTCTGCCTCTGTAAAAAAAAAAAAAAAAAAAAAAAAATTTAGCCATTGTATAAATCAGTCAAGATTTTTTGAACAAGTCTGGAAACTTAAGATGCAGAGGCAGTTTTTCCTGCATAAAACAAAAAGGGAACAATAAATAGTGACAGTATTCTCTGTTCTTATTCTCTGCTCTATCCACGTCTCTATCTTGCTCAGGTGCCTCCTGTTCTCCCGTTTCTTAGAGGAGCGTCTTCCCAAATCTGTGCCGTGAACACAGGGTATCCGTGACAGTACTCGTCTTGCTGAAAAATAGATGCTAGTGGAAAATGTTTTCTAAAATATATTTTAAAATCTACATCTATAAGAAAATTTCTAAATATCTTAAAAAGTTTTTTTCCATTGATTTGAGAGAGAGAGAGAGAATGAAGGGAGAGAGAGAGAGAGAGAAAGAGAGAGAAAAGCATCAACTCATCATTCCACTTAGTTCTCCCACTTAGTTGTGCACTCATTGACTGCTTCTTGTACGTGCCCTAACCAGGGATGGAACTGCGGCCTTGGTGGCAGGGCGCTAAGTGGTTTTTTGTTTGTTTGTTTTTTATTGATTTTAACTTATTGTGTTTACACAGAGTCTAGTGTTGCCCCGGATGCATCCCCCCACCCCCCATAGGTCTAAGTGTTTTTAAGAAGTAATTAATATGGGATAACTTGCCTTTAAGAAATGGAGTGACAATTTTTGTGCAGGAAAAATCACTTTTATTTTTTTTATTTTTTTTATTTTTCTGAAGCTGGAAATGGGGAGAGACAGTCAGACAGACTCCCGCATGCGCCCGACCAGGATCCACCCGGCACGCCCACCAGGGGCAACGCTCTGCCCACCAGGGGGCGATGCTCTGCCCCTCCGGGGCGTCGCTCTGCCGAGACCAGAGCCACTCTAGCGCCTGGGGTAGAGGCCAAGGAGCCATCCCCAGCGCCCGGGCCATCTTTGCTCCAATGGAGCCTTGGCTGCGGGAGGGGAAGAGAGAGACAGAGAGGAAGGAGGGGGTGGGGGTGGAGGTGGAGAAGCAAATGGGCGCTTCTCCTGTGTGCCCTGGCCGGGAATCGAACCCGGGTCCCCCGCACGCCAAGCTGACGCTCTACCGCTGAGCCAACCTGCCAGGGCCTCACTTTTAAAAAGTTAAAAGATGGGCCTGACCAGGCAGTGGCGCAGTGGATAGAGCGTCGGACTGGGATGCAGAGGACGCGGGTTCGAGACCCCGAGGTCACCAGCTTGAGTGCAGGCTCATCTGGTTTGAGGAAAAGCCCACCAGCTTGAACCCAAGGTCGCTGGCTCCAGCAAGGGGTTACTCGGTCTGCTGAAGGCCCGCGGTCAAGGCACATATGAGAAAGCAATCAATGAACAACTAAGGTGTTGCAACGCGCAATGAAAAACTGATTGATGCTTCTCATCTCTCTCCGTTTCTATCTGTCTGTCCCTATCTATCCCTCTCTCTGACTCACTCTCTGTCTCTGTAAAAAATAAATAAATAAATAAAAATTAAAAAAAAAAGTTAAAAAATGGTAGAAACGGGAGAGGTTAGATGCTACACATATAACTGACAAAAGAATATATAAAACATATGGGCAAAAGATGTGAATTGGTAATTCACTAAGGAGAAAATAAAAATGATCAATGCATGAAAAGATGTTCAGACTGGCTTGTGGTGGCGCAGTGGATAAAGCGTTTACCTGGAATGCTGAGGTCTCCGGTTTGAGACCCTGGGCTTGCCCGGTCAAGGCTCATAACAGAAGCAACTATGAGTTGGTGCTTCCTGCTTCTCCCCACAGCCTTTCTCTCTCTCTCTCTCTCTCTCTCTAAAAATCAACAAATAAAATCCTTGGGAAAATAAAGGTATTCAAATTCTTTAGTAATCAGGTGGATGCAGATTAAAACTAAAATAAAATGGCATTTCATTCACAAATTGGCAAAAAACTAAAAAGTCTGTCAAAATTGTGAAACAGGAGGTACATACAATACAGGTGGGAACGTGCATAAGTTACACTTTGGAGAGTTGATTGGCAATAATAGTAAATTAAGAGTGCACTTCACTCATTGATTCAACAGAAATTTATTGAGTGTCTGTAGTGGCAGTGCTATTCTGGACATTGGGAATATATCAGTAAACAATGAAAATACCTGCTTTCACAGAGCTTACATTTCAATGAAAGGGAGGGAGCAGGGCGAGGAGAAGAGAGAAAAACACACACAGCCTTGGCCAGATAGCTCCGTTGGTTAGAGCTTCGTCTCAAAGCACAGAGATTGCTGGTTCGATCCCTGGTCAGATGGATGTTCTTTTCTCTCTCTCTACTTCTTCTCTCTAAAATCAATAAAACAATAATAAGGAAAAAGAACACACACACAACACACACACACACATCCAAGGAAAGTATGAGCTGTAAGAGATGGTGAGATGTGATGTGGAGAAAAAGCAGAGAAGGAGCGGGGGGGGGGGGGGGGGAGATCCCACTGCGCAAGCCCTTGAGCCCTGCAGACGTCTGGGGTGGAGCATGGGGGCACAGGAGTGAGTGCCCTGATGCGGTAAGGTGCCTGCCTGTTTAAGAAACGGCACTGCTGGGGTGGGGGCGGGGTTGCAGGTGCTTAGAGCCAGGTAGGCCAGAGCCCACTCTGAAGACCACTGCTCTAATCTGTGGGGCAGACAGTGGGCACTCCCAGTTATTCCTGTACCTTCTCAAGCTTCACACATATTTTGTTAGCTAACACAGTCATCTGAAGTCTTCTTGAGGTATTTAGCCCCGTTTCATAGATGAGGAAACCGAGCCCCAAAAAGGCTAACTCATTCCGGATCAGGACATTGTGGTGTGCTGATTGCAACCCAAGGCAACTAGCAACTCTTTGTGCTATTAGGACAGCTGCTTCTTGGGTTTGTTCTCTCAGGGTTTTTTCTCTAGTGCTTGTGTCTTTCCCACCATCACAGGCTACTTCTTGGGTCACCTGGCATCATCCACTCTTAGCACCTTGCCTTTTTGGTAGTTTTCCCTGGAACCCTGGGAGAGATGAGGCTGGGCAGTTCCTCTTTGCCCCGGCCTCCTTGTCCTTGCCAGACTAGCACTTCACGCTGTACAGGTAGGTCTGTGTAGATTTCCGCACTGAAGGGCTGAGGCAATTTCACAAGGTGGACTTTCTCTCGAGTTCCAAAAGGGAAGGCAGATAAAGACTTAGGGCATTATAAGAAGAAGCTCACCCCTTAATACTTTCAACATTCTTAACCTAGCTCCTCTATACTTCTTTTTTGAAACTTCTATTTATGCAGAATCTTGCATACACTCTTTACTGTCTGGCAATAGCTTCAAGCTTGATTAGTACATCCTACCAGGGGTCCCCAAACTTTTTACACAGGGGGCCAGTTCACTGTCCCTCAGACCGTTGGAGGGCCGCCACATACAGTGTTCCTCTCACTGACCACCAGTGAAAGAGGTGCCCCTTCCCAGAAGTGCGGCGGGAGCTGTATAAATGGTTTCAGGGGGCCACATGCGGCCCGCGGGCCGTAGTTTGGGGACGCCTGTCTAGTCACTAGTTTTCTCTCGATTTGTTGTTGTTATTGTTATTGTTCTTTTGGTGGTGGTTTCCTCTTCCATCTGCCACACATATTTATGATATTACTCCATTTCTTATATAGGTTAAACTTGTCTAACCATACACATGAATCTGAGGCTGAAAGAAGCCAGTTAAAAAACAAACACTCTCTTGAGTTTCTTGCACTTTCTGAATCCAAAAGCAAATCGCTGAATACTTCAAAGTGTAGCTGAGCAGTGGCACCAATGATTTCTAAAAAGCTGGGATGTGACTGACAAAGGCAAGGTCCACAGTGGTATGTATGAAGTGTGCTACCACTTGGGCGTAAAGATACTCTTTGCAAGGAGACACTTGAGACAGAGCAGTCACTATCTCTGGGGAGGTGAACATAGGGTACTATGGTGCAAGGGTAGGAAGTAGGGAAACTGGCTTCTCACTCTGCATTGTTTTTAACATATATGTCATGTGTGTGTGTGTGTGTACATATTTTTATTCAATGAGAGGAAGGCAGGCAGAGACAGACTCTCGCATGCACCCTGACCAAGATCTCTGCCCAGCAAGCCCACTAAGGGGCGATGCTCTGCCTATCTGGGTGTTGCTCTGTTGCTCAGCAACCAAGCTCTTCTTAGTGCCTGAAGCGGAGGCCATGGACCCAACCTTAGCACCCAAGGCCAACTTGCTTGAATTGAGCCATGGCTGTAGGAGGGGAAGAGAGAGAGTTAAAAGAGAGAGGGAGAGGTGTAGAGAAACAGATGGTCACTTCTCCTGTGTGCCCTGACCAGGAATCAAACCTGGGACATCCACATGTGAGCTGACACTCTACCACTGAGCAAACCAGCCAGGGTCACGTCATAATTTTTAAAATAATAAGAACTGAAACTAATAATTAGGAAGTGAACTATTAAAATATTATAGTGATTATTTTGGAACACCTATTTCAAAAGTACCTGGCTATTTCAAAATATTCAATACTCCCTTTGCTATGATGCACCTTGAGAAATGTAATTTTTATGTTACACAACAGTGAAAGCCACATAAAGGAGTAGACTTGATGCAGCATCTGATATGAGGACTTGAACTGCAACATTATTACTTAACATCAACATTATGGGGAGAAAGGAGCCCCATCTCATTTAAATTTTTTACATGCTATTTTATATAATAAAAATATAAAATGAGAGCTATTTAACATTAGATAGTCTTTATTAATGAAATGTTTCAAATTTTTAATAGTTGGGTCTGTTAAAAATGGGGAAATATTTCATTTTGATCATTTTTGCTGATCATCCGAGGAGGCATTTTTAGTTGCCTACTTTCATTTAGGCAGAGAGCTTATCTACTGACCTTCTGATGCTGTTTCACTATAAAGCATTTGACTCCTCATGGTCGTCCGTGAATACATTTTCATGTTAAACAGCACTCGGCGTTAGCTTGAGGAGAGGAGGAGGAGAGAACTCCTCAGCCCTGCTTGCTCTGGTCCCCACTCTTCTTCCCCCTGTGAGCTTTTCTCTGAGCCCACATATTCTAGCTTTTGTCCCCTGGTCCTGCTTTGCCTTTTACATTTTTGAGATGTTGTTTATATTCTTTCTCCCATCTGGACACCCCCCATACTTATAAAACTATGCTTTAAAAGCCAGAACAGCCTGACCAGGTGGTGGCGCAGTGGATAGAGCGTCGGACTGGGATGCCGAGGACCCAGGTTTGAGACACCTTGAGCGCGGGCTCATCTGGTTTGAGCAAAAGCTCACCAGCTTGGACCCAAGGTCGCTGGCTCGAGCAAGGGGTTACTCCGTCTGCTGTAGCCCCACAGTCAAGGCACATGTGAGAAAGCAATCAATGAACAACTCAAGTACCACAACAAAGAACTGATGATGGATGCTTCTCATCTCTCTCCGTTCCTGTCTGTCTGTCCCTGTCTATCCCTCTCTCTGGCTCTCTTTCTGTCCCTGTAAAAAAATAAATAGATAAAAGCCAGAACAAATCTCTCTTTTTCTTTAAGCTTTCCCTGACTGTCCCCAGTTGCAGTGACATGAAACACCATTGTCTTCCTGTCACATACCATTTTGTTACCTCACTTGGTCATTATCATTTACTAGGTGTAGTATGTGTAGTAATGGCCCCCACCCCCAAATGTCCATGTTCTAATCCCTAGAACCTAAGACTATGTTAGGTTGTATGGTATAGAGGAATTAAGATTGCAAATAAAGTTGTAAATCAGGTGATCTTAAAGTAGGCAGATTATCTTGGGTTATCCAGATGGGCCCAAGGTAATCATAAGATCCCTTAAAAATGGAAGAGGGAGCCTGACCAGGCGGTGGCGCAGTGGATAGAGCGTTGGACTGGGATGCGGAAGACCCAGGTTCGAGATCCCGAGGTCACCAGCTTGAGTGCGGGCTCCGAGGTTGCCAGCTTGAGCACGAGTTAATCTGGTTTGAGCAAAAGCTCACCAGCTTGGACCCAAGGTCGCTGGCTCAAGCAAAGGGTTACTTGGTCTACTGTAGCCCCACGGTCAAGGCACATATGAGAAAGCAGTCAATGAACAACTAAGGTGTCGCAACAAAAAACTGATAATTGATGCTTCTCATCTCTCTCCGTTCCCGTCTGTCTGTCCCTGTCTATCTCTCTCTCTGTCTTTGTAAAAAAAAAAAAAAAAATGGAAGAGGGAGGCAGAAGAGACAACCAGAGAGATATGGCATGAGGACTCAGCCTGACATTGTGACTTTGAAGGTTGCCACAAGCTAAGGAATGTGGGTGGCCTCTAGCAGCCAGAACAGACAAGGACACAGCTATTCCCACTAGAGCCTCCAGAAGGATAAAAACCCTGCTTGATTCTAGCTCAGTGTGATTCACTTCAGACTTCTGACCTCCAAACTGTAAGATAATAAATTTATGTTGTTTGTCACTAAGTGTGTGGTTATTTGTTAGAGCAACAATAAAAAACAAACATACTGAGATTACCTTGTTATCTTTTTACGTATTCTGACATCATCTTTTTTTCTTTTTTTTAATTTTTTTTCCTATTTATTCATTTTAGAGAGGAGAGGGAGAGACAGAGAGAGAGAGAGAGAGAGAGAGAGAGAGAGAAGGGGGGGAGGAGCTGGAAGCATCAACTCCCATATGTGCCTTGACCAGGCAAGCCCAGGGTTTCGAACCGGCGACCTCAGCATTTCCTGGTTGACGCTTTATCCACTGCGCCACCACAGGTCAGGCTTCTGACATAATCTTTTTAAGTGATTTTAAGTTCTGAGAAGATGGGTAACAAGCCTTATCCTTTTTTAAATTTTTTATTTTTGTTGATTTTAGAGAGAGCAGAAGGGAGAGAGAGAAAGACAGACAGAAACATCAATCTGTTTCTGTATGTGCCCTGACTGGAGATCGAATGAAGCAGCAACCTCTGTGCTTCAGGGTGATGCTCCAACCAGCTGAGCTATCTGGCTGGGGCAAGACTTACATATCTTTATAGGTTGACATCATAACCATGTATTGAGCACTGGAAATGTTATAATCTGATTCCAAACTTTTAGAAAGGAGAGGGGAGAGTTAACCCACTCAGAGACTGTATCCTGATTTTTAGATGTTATGTCCACACACGTTGGCTCTATTTAGCAGGGCAGCCATTCTCAGCTTTAATGGTTCTGACAGTGGCCATGAGCATTTGTACGGTCATACACCACATAAGGATGTTCTAGTCAGTGACAGCCCGCATATGTGACAGTGGTCCCATAAGATTATACTGAAACTGAAAAATTCCTATCATCTCATGACATTATAGCTGTCTTAACAGTGCAGAGCAACCCATTATTCACATGGTTGTGGTGACTCCCGTGGAAACAAGCCTACTGTGCAGCCAGTCATAGAAGAGTACAGCACATACAGTTATGTACAGTACATAACACTTGATGATAATTATAAACGATGTTACTTGTTTATGTATTTACTATACTTTTTATTGTTATTTTAGAGTGTGCTCTTTATACTGATTTTAAAAAGTCCTATTGGGTCTCTAAAAGTTTCACTGAAGTAGTAGGCCTTTGACTCTCTCTTTTTTTTTTTTAGCATTTTAATTTTATTTATTTATTTTGTGACAGAGACAGAGAGAGGGACAGACAGGAAGGGAGAGAGATGAGAAGCATCAATTCTTCATTGTGGCATCTTTGCTGTTCGTTGATTTCTTTCTGATATGTGCCTTGACTGGGTGGCTACAGCAGACTGAGTGACCCCTTGCTCAAGCCGGCGTTCTTGGGCTTAGGCTGGTGAGCCTTGCTCAAACCAGATGAGCCCGCACTCAAGCTGGCGGCCTCAGAATCTCGAACCTGGGTCTTCCGCATTCCAGTCCGATGTTCTATCCACTGTGCCACTGCCTGGTCAGGTGGCCTTTGACTCTTTGTAGTATATACCTCCCACCCTCGGGCACACAGAGGTCTTACTAGGGTATCCAGAGTAACTTTCTATTCACCTAGCACGATGTCATAGTGAGCCAGCTAGGTTTTTTGGAGTGTGTCCAGATCATCAACAGTTTTGCAGACAATATGAGGGAAGGAAGAGAATTTATAGAACCCCTAGTTAAGAGAGTAAAATGTACTACTGTTCTTCTCATGGAAAGGTAAATTTTTTTGATTCTCTTTATTATTGAGTACTAAAAAAATGTATTTGTAAGATCAAGAGACATATACCATATACCAGATGTTTGTGCTGATGTTTCTTATGAAAGATATTACATCCAGTCCATCAACTGTACTTGGAGCTATCAACTATAAATAGGTAACTGTTAAACAACGTGATCGATTTGGTTTTTGCAGGGGTCATACAGGCAAAATAAACAGGGAATAATGGAAACCAACACCTCTACATCCTTTAAATATTTAGAGTCGTGTGAATTCCTGAAATTCTTCTTGGGATAGTGTGAGTTACTGTCTTGGCACTTTGACTATGGTGGGGGTAGGGGTTGAGGGGGTAGTCTTCAAGGATTTCTTCATAGCCCTTCCTATCACAAATTTACACAGTAAGTCAGAGAGTGGGAAAATTGTGTCAAATTAATTTGTTCATTCAAATTTCATGCTTGAGAACTGGGGAAATAACCACAGAATATGTTATTTTCTATCATCCAGATTATATTCTGCAAAGTTTGGGGACTCCCTGTGACATGGACTTGAGCCAGAACTGTGTTTATCACCTGGCCTCCACAAGTTCTTACTTTACCTAGTGGCCTGTGGTAGCATTTTGGGTTTGCTTGTTTCAGTGTCAGTTCAGACCCCATCATGTAACAGAAGAGTCTGCTGGGAAGACTCCTTTCTTCAGTGTGTCGTTTCTATAGTAAATGGCTGCAAGAGCTTTGGGGGAATTTATTGTGCATACCTAAGGGGAGGTTTAGTCATTCATCAAGAACACACATACTCGTCTTTAATCATGGGCTTTGGTCTATGAACTGGCTTTATACTGTGTAGAGGCCATTGTATTTTTCTACTTTGCAGCTCATGTTCATCTTTTTAGCAGGTTTTTTTTTTTGGTAGTATGTGTTTTGGTTTTCTTTTAAGATTTTATTTATTCATTATAGAGAGGGAAGAGAGAGAAAAAGAGAGAGAGAGAGAGAGAGAGAGAGAGAGAAAGAGAGAGAAGGAGGGAGGAGCAGGAAGCATCAACTCCCATATGTGCCATGACCAGGCAAGCCCAGGGTTTTGAACCGGCAACCTCAGCGTTTCCAGGTTGACGCTTTATCCACTGCGCCACCACAGGTCGGGCTTGTTTGTTTTCTGAGGCAAATAAATCAAGTAACACTTTGGGTATCCATCTGTCTTTCTTTTTTTTTTTTTTTACAGGGACAGAGAGAGAGTCGGAGAGAGGGATAGATAGGGACAGACAGACAGGAACGGAGAGAGATGAGAAGCATCAGTCATCAGTTTTTCGATGCGACACCTTAGTTGGTTATTGATTGTTTTCTCATATGTGCCTTGACCATAGGCCTTCAGCAGACCAAGTAACCCCTTGCTTGAGCCAGTGACCTTGGGTCCAAGCTGGTGAGCTTTTTGCTCAAGCCAGATGAGCCTGTGCTGAAGCTGGCGACCTCGGGGTCTTGAACCTGGGTCCTCTGCATCCCAGTCCAACACTCTATCCACTGCGCCACCGCCCGGTCAGGCTGTCCATCTGTCTCGATGCTAGGAACATCATCATCTATTAACCATCACTGCAGATTTTTTTTTTTTTAATATGGAACGCTTCACGAATTTGCATGTCATCCTTGCACAGGGACTATGCTAATCTCTGTATCGTTCCAATTTTAGTATATGTGCTGCCAAAGCGAGCACACTACAGATTTCTTAATGCCATTCCAGTCTTCTATCTATTATAATAGTTATGTCCATATTGACACTGTCAGGTGTCACTCCCTGACCTTTGCCTTTCTAGAATCCTGCAATCTTTATTGATCCTTGAAGACTAGTTTTAAGTCAACATCTCATTGACATTTAGTGGAAATGTGTTACTCAGTTTCTCCAGGATCCCAGTGCAGACTTCTTGTGTATTCCATATGTCCTTAGGGAAGCCAGTGTCCACTAGCACTTCCTGAGGACTATAGGTAGTGGGTTCTTGGATCATATGTAATTAGTGTAATCTGTTTTTACATCTGTACCTTTCTGGGCCTTACAGCTTTCCTCAGTATTCTGCCAAAATAGTTCTGGCATCTCAACCTCATTTACAATAGTGCACCTATGGCCAAGCTTTAGGAGGCCATCTCAGCAGCTTAGTAGGATGACCCGGATGTCCTTTCCAGGGGGCTAGCCCCCAAGTCACAGGAGAGTGCTCTAAGGTCCGCATGTTCTCTGCTATGCGGATATACGAGGGGAGCAAAAGTAGGTTTACAGTTGTTTGTATGGAAAACAATACAGCAAGTAATAAATGATACAAGACTAAGCTATTTCACATACTCACAACTGTAAACCTACTTTTTCCCACCCAGCATATTCTGTCCCCTCACCACCACACTGATTGAATGCTCTCAGGATACTCTCCCACACCTTTTCCAGTTCTTGCCAGTACTTTTTATTCTGGTCCTGTCATTATTTTGATTGTATAAGCTGTTTCCTCCCGGAGTCGGAAATGTATTTTCCCAGTAGACCCTTGTTATTTCTGAGCAGTGAAGGATATGGTGGCAGATCTTGGACAGAAAACAGCATTGTCCTGAATGATGCCTGACCCAGGTGAGGTTTCTGCGTGGCTTCCAGCTATTGTGAATGCTTCTCTCCAGCAAGGGGAGAAGGCTGCTGCTTCCGGCACGGGATTCATGGGAATCAAGATATTTCGGTTTATCCACACAAATGTCACTGTCTCAGATGTCAGGACAGAACTTTTCCTGTCAGCGCCGTGACTTGGGTGGAGGAGACGCTGAGGCTGTGCCTTCCCTCTCCTCTGTAGGTGTGCCCTTTCCGGTTAAATCCTGGGCCTGGCTTTCCAGCATGGATTGCCCTACAGCTACAGGAAATGAAGGGCATTTCATTTTTTTATTTCCCCCCTCTTTTTAGTTACTTTTTATCAAGGCCTAACTTACATATATTTAAATGTGCATACATAGTATAGCAAAGTACATACATAGTAAGTGTAGAGCTTGATACATGTTTCCCTATATATGCACCTTTATAAGTACCTATCAAGATAGAGACCATCTCCAGCACAGAAGGCTTCTCCATGCCCACTTCCCAGTCAATATTTTCCCCACAATGGTATCACTGTTTGACCGCCTTCATCATAAAAGTATTATTCCTATTCTTTCCGTTTATATAAATGGATCCCCGGGTTGTATCCTTGCTCATCATTATGTGTGTGAGATGCGTTCACGTTGTGTGAAGCAGTAGTTCTTGGTCATTGCTGCTTAGCCTGCCATACATAGTACACCGTAATTCATTTATCCATGCTCCTACTGATGGGCAATGGGGTTATTTACAGTTTGTGCTATTACGATAAAACTGCTATGCACATATTTACGTGACTTTTGGTGGACCTAAACACTCATTTATTTTGGGAATAGAATTTTCCAGCAGTAGAATTATTTTGTTATTGGCCTTATTCACCCATAATTTTAGGTAAATACTGCCAAGCCGTTTATCAAAGTAGTCATCGTGATTTAAATTCCCCCACCAGCAATACCTAAGGTTCCACTTACTCCCTGTCTTCACCGGGCACTTAGTATTGACAGCTCACATGGCAGTCATTCTTCTAGGAGTGTAGTAGTGTCAAATTGTAGTTTTATTGTGCGTTTCCTTGGTGAATGGCATTAATAATCTTTACTTAGGCATTTTGCCATTTGTTTATCCTCCCTGTGAAAAGGATTTTGGGGGAAGTTTTTAAAAATTGGTCTGTATATGTTTCTTTTTTCCTATTGATTTTTTAGGAATTTTTTATGTATTCTGCATCTAAGCATGTTGACTACGCACTCCAAGTTTTTATCTTGCTTTTTCACTCTCTTAATGGTATCTTTTGATGAATAGTAGTTCTTAATTTTAATGAAGTTCAATTATCCATCTTCTCATAGTGTTTTTTATGTTCTGTTTAACCCAAAGGTCAGGACTGTGTTCTTCGGGGCTTTCTCCTAGAAGCTTTGTTGTTTAACTATTTACATAAATCATGCATCTAGAATTAATTTGGGAGTATGCTGTAAGAAGTCAAAGTTCACTTTTCCCATATAGATGTCTAATGGGTCCAGCACCAAGTATCGAAAAGATACCATTGTAGAGGACTTGATATTTTTTTTTTTTTTTAGGACTTTATCTTTTTATAGTGGGCCTTGAATTGCTAGTTGGATGACATGGGTATATCATTTTCTTTTTATCAATACCTAAAAGCAATTAACAAAAGCCAAACCATTCTATAATTCTTATTATAATTGCTATTACAATTTTAGAATCTTGTCTTGGGGCTCTTCTTTCTGTGGCCATTTCTGATACTAACTTGCATATTCTGAGTTTCCCCAAGAGCAGAGCCTGGGTCTAGGGTTTCGTGTGGGGAATTTATTTGGGATGTTATTCCAAGAAGCAGAAATGAGAGACCAAGGAAAGTCAACACTAGACTACCTTATTAGAAGACAAGTGCGTGTTACTGCTGAGACCTGCAAACTTCTGTCAAAAGGACAAAACGAGAAGCACTGCACTGCATTGTCCTTGACCAAAGCAACGGAGCGGTCCTGAGCAGGGAGCAAGAGTGTGCGGCCCACTCAGGAGCTGAGATGCTGAGAGAGAAAGGGTTGAAGCCTCTGAGGAACGTGTGTGTCGTTATCAGAGGTGAGAAAAGGAGCTGTGCACAGCAAGTGTCCAGTGCATATACTGATACAGCTCATGAGACTCGAGGGTAACCGTGCAACCCGGTATCAACAAGTACGTGAGGCGAAGTGCTCAGAACCCCATGGAGCACTCCCTGGTCTGCTCTTGTCTGTGTATTGGCTTCATTTTCAGCTCCTGGCAGTCCTGCTTTCTTTGCTTCCCAAGTGTGGGCTGGGTGAGAAATGAGAGTCCATGTCTTTTGTGTTTACATGTTTCTTACTCAATTTAAGAACTAGACCAGAAGCTGTTAGTTTCAAGTCCAGATTCCCTGAAAAGTAAATTTGATCGGTTAAGCTTGGGTCAGGTATCTAGTGCTGATCTGACATATTTGAGCCAGTGGGGCAAGATCATGTGGTTCCAATAGAGTTGCCAAGAATGCAGTCTTACGGACTGGGTATGGGGCAGGGCTGTTGGCTCCCGAGTTAAGTGGGCTCCCTTTCAGTGGGGACCACAGATTGAGGCATGTATTACATCAGTCTGATCTATTAAAACCTTATGAGATCTGTCTTTGCTGTAGTGTTAAGAAAGTCTTTCTTTAACCCCACAATTATATAGACACATGTTTTGTATTTTCTTCCAATGTTTTTATGATTTATTTTCTTTTATTCACCTGGAATCTGTTAAGGTACAAATTATGAGGTAAGGACTTAACTTTATAAATGGTTAGTCACTTATCACCAGTTATTTAATAATTCACCCTCTTCTGTATGTATGTGTGTTTATAGGTATAATGCTGTTTCTGGAGGTTCCCATTGGTTAATTCGTCTATTGCTGTTTTAAATATATATTAATATTTCAAAACTAATATGTATGCCAAGAGAAAGCATTCCTATTTGTTTTAAGTTTTTTTTAAAGAACTATTATACACACACACAAACATATACACATATAGTATTGCCTAGCACGGTTTTTTATGCATGCTAGATAATGATGATTATAATTATAGTATATATAGAACACATATGTATGATTAAATATTAAAATACATATTATTTTATAGTTCTCAGTGTGCTTTCATAAGGTATTGTACATCTTCTGGAAAGGAGCATATTGATAGATTTCTCTCTTTGATGTAGTTTATATGATAAACCGGTAGATTTTATTATTGTTCTAAATAACTTTCCTTTCTGCAAGAGGATTATTTGTCCCTTCCCATTACACCTTGCAGTGTCTCCCTTGGAAGGAGTACACCTCCTCGCTCCGTTGTTGTTGGTCTTAACCATGTGGCTTGTTTTGGCAGGGGCATGTGAGCAGATAAGTCTTGCATTGTATCCAGATAGAAGTGTTGATAAGCACTGTTGTTTTTGCCACCCCCTCTCTCTGTTCCCTCGTTAGGAGAATAGCATGACTCAGATATTGAGGAAGACACATGTAGCATGAGAGGAATTGCCATCAACTCATGGTTGATGAGCAATGTGAGTGAGAAATAATCCTTTGTTGGAGTTTCGGGTTGTTACTGCAGCCTCACCAGTAAAAGCTGTGCTAACTATTCACAATCATGGTTTGACTGCAATTATCAGTTGGGTATATCTGGTTCAGATAGATATTTTTATAACCTGAAGAAGTTCTTTAAGTCAGAGTTTTTATAAATATAGCGAAAGGATAAATTAAAATAACTAGGACCTCACTAGGGACATGTACCACATAAATTTTATTCAACAATGATCATAAATATAGTTAAGATATTAAGCTCTTTAGGTTATAAATAAGAGATCTCCTTCAGCAATCAAAATAATTATGATAATCATGAGTATATATTTGGCAAAAAGAGAGAGAAACTGACGACTAGTAGTTATCTTCAGAATCTGGCTCCTGTTCAAGGCAGTAGGGGGGCAATGGTTTATGGTCACTTCAGCGTTCCGGTATTAACACGGCGCTATACTCCTGATCTCTACTTGTCTCAATGTCTTTTCACTTCTCTTTGTGCCATCAACTGGCTTCATAGAATCTGTTCTCTACCCTTTCTGTTCCTCATTTTTTCCTGTATCTATGATTTCTGATTTTTCATGCCTGCATCTTGCTCATAAGTTTGGTTTGCTACTGGCTCCATCTAGGACAGTGGTTTTCAACCTTTCTACCCTTGGGGACCAATGAAAATAAGAGAATTATTTTGAGAACCATTAAGGCAGAAATCACCCTGAGCATAAGCAAATTCTACTAAGATCATTGGGTCTATAATCTTCCTACAACATCAGGGTGGTTAACTCTTATGGACTGGCACAAAATTTCTGGCGAACTGGTCAGTGGACTGGCAGCTGAAAAACACTGTCCCTAGAGTAAGGTGAGTCCTAAATCCAATGATGAGTATCCTTATAAGAAACCAACAAAAAAAGGAGATGACATAGGGACACAGGAGGAAATTGCCATGTGAAGATAGACACAGAGATTAGGAGACAGCCACAAGCCAAGGGACACCAAGGAGGCTTCTCTTCAGCCACCAGAAGCTGGAAGAGACGCAGGGAATGGGCTCTCCCTGAGAGCTTCCAGAAAGAACAAACCCTGCCAACACCCTGATTTCAGACTTCTGATCTCCAGAACCGTGAGAGAAGAAATTTCTGTGGTTTTAAGTCATTCAGTTTGTAGTATTTCATTATGGGAACTATAGTAGAGTTTCAGTTACCTGCGGTCAATCGTGGTCCAAAAATACTAAGTGGAAAATGTAAGAAATAAACAATTCATAAGTTTTAAATTGTGCACCATTCTGAGTGGTGTGATGAAATCTCGCGCTGTTCCACTCCATCCCTCCTGGGACATGAATCATCCCTTGTCCAGCATCTCCACACTGTAGATGCTCCCTGCCCATTGGTCACTTGGTTATCAGATCAACTCTCATGGTATCAGAGCACTTGTGTGAAAGTAACCCTTATTTTACTTAATAATGGCCCCAAAGCACAAGAGTAGTGATGCTGGCAATTCAGATATGCCTAAGAGAAGCTGTAAAGGGCTTACTTTTAGTGAAAAGGTGTGTATAGGAAAACAGAGTACGTGTAGGGTTCATACTATCCATGGTTTCAGGCTCCCACTGGGGATTTGGAACGTATCCTCTGTGCATAAGGGGTGACTACTTTATAGGAAACTAATAACAGCCCAACTCATCCCTGAGTGATGTCTGTAGGGCATTGGTTGGACTATAAATTGGCCATTCCTGGGTGATGTGCTTAGAGCTGGATCATCAGTAGGGCTGAGGATTTGGTGATTTCCTTTGAAAAGACAGTGGACCTAAGAGATGTTACTGACATCTAAAACAATTTTGTTTGGCTGCCAGGCATCCATATTCTTCTCTTATAAACAAAATGTCTCACCCGATAACAGTTAGTGGTACCACACAGCACTGCCTAAGTCCAACTGAGGTGATGTCACAGAGGTATTTTAAAATTTACTTGTCATTATCAGAACCTTCATTTTCTGGCCGATGTCTATTTCTCCTCTATTTAGTTGAAATCCTGCTTTGTGTTATATCTTTGCTATTCAGTTTTCTTTGGATCAAATGTGAGTTTGATCTACTATAAAAGGACAAACACTGCTAAAGACCCTCAATCTTGACTTAAATCACTTAATAATGCTGCCTTCAATGTATTAAAATCTATAGCTATAAATCTATAGAGAAGAGGTTGGCAAAGTTTTTCTGAAAGGGCCAGATAGCAAATATTTTAGGGTTTGTGGTCA
Organism: Saccopteryx bilineata; assembly: GCF_036850765.1. NCBI lineage: Eukaryota > Metazoa > Chordata > Mammalia > Chiroptera > Emballonuridae > Saccopteryx > Saccopteryx bilineata. The sequence continues at coordinate 34,241,876 of NC_089501.1, read as the reverse complement.
TATAGTCTTTGCTGTAACTACTGTAGCATCAACACAAGTATAGGCAATAAAGAAATAGATGTGTTTGTTTCTCAGTTTATTTGAGGACACCGAAATTTGAATTTCCCATACTTTTTTTTTTTTTTGTATTTTTCTGAAGCTGGAAACGGGGATAGACAGACTCCTGCATGCACCCGACCGGGATCCACCTGGCACGCCCACCAGGGGGCGACGCTCTGCCCCTCCGGGGCGTCAATCTGTCGCCACCAGAGCCACTCTAGCACCTGGGGCAGAGGCCAAGGAGCCATCCCCAGAGCCCGGGCCATCTTGGCTCCAATGGAGCCTCGCTGCAGGACGGGAGGAGAGAGACAGAGAGGAAGGAGAGAGGGAGGGGTGGAGAAGCAGATGGGCGCCTCTCCTGTGTGCCCTGGCCGGGAATCGAACCCAGGACTTCTGCACGCCAGGCCGACGCTCTACCACTGAGCCAACTGGCCAGGGCCTCCCATACTTTTGACATCATGAAATATTCTTCATTTGCCCCTCCCCCAAATATTTAAAAATATAAAAACCATTTTTTGCTACTGGGTTGTATAAATACAGCCAGTGTAACATATTTGGCCTATGAACCATAGTTTGCAGACCCCGTCCGTAGAAGATGCTTGAGGCTCCGTGTGCACCTAAAGTCACCTCTTATTTTGCTAACAGGATCCTAATTTCATTTGCGGAAGTATCCTCCCACCCCGACCTCTCAATGAAACCTGTCCGTATGCCTCAGCTTGTGCTGCAGGAGCATGTGGCCTTGGCCCATGTTCTGTCTTTCCACGGAACTTTTAGCCATAAGAAAGATGTGAGCCTGGAGACACCAGAGGCTACCACATGAATCTTAAGAATGAAGCTGACACAGCAGAAGGCTGAGCCAAGAAACTAACAGAAACTAGGCTTTGATTACATTTTTGGAGCGCCTGGATCAAGCCACTCATGACACTAAACGACCCCGAGGCTTTTCCGCCACATAGATACATCAATTTTCTTTTCTTTTTAAGTTAGTTTGAGTTTGGGTTCTCAGTCACAACAGGACACTAACTGAGGCCAAGCCTGTTACCTCTAGCATTTATTCTAAGTATAAAACAAAAAAATGTTAAAATTAGATGCCATTATAAGTACTAAATCAGGAAAGTTCAAATCAACAACGGTTTTGTTTTGTTTTGTTGTACTGAAACTAAATTCCTTCTCCCGGTGCGAATGTGGCACTGACTAGTGCGCGTGGGTTGTTTTGAGTTCTGCATGCCTTTGTGTCCTACACGTGTGTTGGGCACCATGCTTCATCGGCGCTCTCTATTTGAGCCATTGCAAAACCTTTCCATGGAGCTTGTTGTGACAACATTCAACTTTCTCTTGGTACAAATATTTCATTTACATAATAAGCGCTGTATTTTCCTTAGCTGCTAAAACAAAGAAGAACATCGTTATGCTTGCCTTTCAAATGATATTGATACTAAATTAAGCTAAAGTAGTTGATCTATGAAAATGTTTCAACTATTAATTGAAAAGAGAAACTTTGTGCTTTTAACAGGAAATGAATTCAGCTGTGGTGATTATGTCATTTGCCATTGGGACATGCCGATTCTCAGTAATTAGACAAGCCCGTGATGTCTAGACCTGTGTCATTCCTCTTTGGCTCCACCTCTGTGCCTTCCACCCGCTCCCCGTGTCCCACAATTCCCTCACTGGTGTGATCTGTTACTTCGGTGAGGGATTTTAAACTAATTGCACAGTTTTTTAGTCTCTTTGTCTGAAGTTGCATATAAAGTGTTCATACTGTTTTTCAGTTGGATACAATAATCTGTACATATACTGCTTATTTTAACCAGGATTGGTGAATTAATCACCTGCTCCAAAAATCTAGCAAAGAGAACCTCAAAAACACTGTGCCTTACAGCACAAAGCATCAATATTCTTGTTTCTAGGTCTGCAGATTAGCACGGTAGTTCTGCTTCAGGCTGCTGGCTGGCTTGTCTCAGCTCCTGGCTTTTGGTCCTAATGTAGACCGCCAGCATATCTTACTCTGGGGCCCAGACTGAAGGGGGAGAAACTAGCTGGTGCATGTGTCTTCATGGCAATCATAGGAGTGCTAAAGACTGAGCCAGAGGATGCAAGGGCATTTAAGTCCTTAGTGCACGTCATGTTCACTGACGCTCCATTCACTGGAATAAGTCACATGGTGCAGCATCAGCCGGATGGGGGAGTACAACTAACCCCAGCGTGCTGTAGGTTTACATTGCTGGGGGAGAGGGAAGAGCTGTGACTAATCCAATCTAGCACATGTACCTACTATGGCTTTACTTTGTATGAACCCTGTCTCTGCTCCTCCAACCCTCTGATCTCAATTTCTACTGATACTGTGCCCTGTGGGAGTGAGAAGGCTTTCTATAGCTAGTTTGAATTTTAAAGAAATAGATTAGTTTCCAGATAGCTTCATGGCCATAAATTCAGTAGCTGTTGCAGCTGAGTTTCTCTTTCATTTCAATATTCTGGCTTTTTTGTTGATTTATTTTTATTATAAAGTATCTTAAATATATTTTAAAATATAGTTAGCTTTAATTTTGTGTTTTATGCAGTAAAAAACAAAAATGTACATGATTTTATCATTTGATGTATACTTAAATATACAGAGTAACTAGGAAGAGATAGTGGACTTATTCACTTCCAGATTAACAAGACCTAGCAGAGTGCTGGGCATATAATATGTGCTTAATAAATGCTTGTTCATTTTTTTCTCACATTGTTTTCTCACTCACTAACGATTATTACTAGTCCAAAGGTAGTAATCTTAATATATATATATATTTTTAATATAGTTATGTGTATATAATTAATGTCCTCCAACTTTATCAGTATCAGTTACTTACACCCAAAAGGTATTTATAATGTGTAACATAGACAAGTGGTATGTGTTTGCTCTATTTAAGACTAATACAAATTGTTGGTTGCTTGTATTTTTAGGGTGTTTTTTTTTGTTTTTTTTTTAGTGAGAGTGAGAGAGCAAGTGAGAGAGAGAGGGACAGACAGGAAGGGAGAGAGATGAGAAGCATCAACTCCGTTGTGGCACCTTAGTTGTTCATTGATTGCTTTCTCATAAGTGCCTTGACTGGAGGACTCCTGCTGAGCCAGTGACCCCTTGCTCAAGCCAGCAACCTTGGGCTCAAGCCAGAGACCATGGATCAGGTCATGTCTATGATCCTATGCCCACTCTGGAAATCCCACTCTCAAAATGGCGACCTCGGGTTTTTTAACTTGGGTCCTCAGCATCCCAGGCCAAACACTTTATCCTCTGTGCCACCGCCTGATCAGGCTATTTTTAGGTTTGTGTGTGTGTGTTTTTTTGTTTGTTTGTTTTTTTGTCTTTTTCTGAAGTTGGAAACGGGGAGGCAGTCAGACAGACTCCCGCATGCACCCGACCGGGATCCACCCAGCATGCTCACCAGGGGGTGATGCTTTGCCCATCTGGAGCATTGCTCTGTTGCAACCAGAGCCATTCTAGCACCTGAGGCAGAGGCCATATAGCCATCCTCAGCACCCGGGCCAACTTTGCTCCAATGGAGCCTTGGCTGCGGGAGGGGAAGAGAGAGACAGAGAGGAAGGAGAGGGGGAGGGGTGGAGAAGCAGATGGGTGCTTCTCCTGTGTGCCCTGGCCCGGAATTGAACCCAGGACTCCTGCATGCCAGGCCGACACTCTACCACTGAGCCAACCGGCCAGGGCCTAAGTTTGTTTTTAAAATCATTTATTTCCATAGCCTTTTAATGTGCTGAGTATTTAGAAGAACATCTAAACAGATAGTTAGAAATATGTATCAATATAGGCCAAATATACTAATTTTCTATTTATAAATATCAGCCACAAATATATCCTTTAAAATTACTTTTAAGCATTTAAAATTAAAATTATATATGATGTATAAAAGGATAATAATGCATGAGAAATTTAGTAAAAAGAGTATTGTCTAATTTTTTTCTTCTTAGAAGGAAGTAAATGAATTCCTAGATTTGATTTTATGAAAAGTGATTAGATAATAACTACATAACAAAGTGAACTTAATTGAAAGACAGTTTGTTTTTTATAATAGGTCATGTCCTGAGGAGAAGAGCAATACTAAAGCAAGTAATCCCTTCTTGTCTTTTTCAGTGATTCTGAACATTCAGGCTATTTCTTTTGCTTTTTTACATGAAATATTTATTGTAGTATAAACATGCATCAATGTCTCAAGTTATAATCATCTCGCCAGATATATTTCTGGCATAAAGAAAGGAAGGAAACTAATATTCATGAAGTGTCTACTATGTGCCCAGTAAAGTGCTAGAAGCAGACACTTGTTGAGATGGGAAATAGTCTCATTTCTGAAACAGGCCCAGAGAGTTTGTGACAACCTTTTGATTCCAAAATCATGTTCTTTGGCATAAGTCAAAACCCAAGAAAATTATTCATTTGATAATATAGCAAACTGACTTGAGTTCCACTTGCAAGTTCAATAATGACAGTGTAGTAAAACCAAGTTTTATTTAGAGATAAACAGTAACTGTGTACATATGCTTTGCAATAGACAAATCACCGTGATCCAGAGTCCGCAGTAGGTATTCCCCAGGGCACGTGAGCAGCCGCCAGAAATGGGTCAAAGATGGATCTCTCCACGGCTGCTTTCCAGCCTGGGGCCTGAGTGGAGCCCTCCTGGCTGAAATCTCTCCCTTCTCCTGTGACTGTCCCATCCTGCAGTGCCTGCAGGGCTGACCCTGTCCCTAACCTCTAAACCCACTTCCTCTTTTGGTGGCATCTTGTTTTTCTCATTCTTCTAGACCCACTTTCCTAGTCTGGTGAAACCTCCAGACATCGTTCTGTGACATTTCTTCTTCTTTTTGTTTTTCAGGAAACAGCTTTATTTGGAGTTTATTTTTCTTTATTGCATTACTGATTTTTCCTTATATATGAGCATGTGAAAGGAAGCATTTCACACAGGTGTCAAGTTTAAAAGTAAGGAATTGTGACGGACAGTTTGTATCCTATAAATTACAACCTTGTACAGATTGCAGGAAACTTATTTCCCTATAGAACTGCATAATTTAAATTACCAAAATAGTACCTTGTTTAAAACCTTTTTATTATGGGTAGTATCAGATAATCCATAATCCATAAGGTCAGAAAAACTGTTATAAATCCACATGTAACTAGTGGTGGGATTCAAATAATTTAACAACCGGTTCTCTGCCTTAATGACTGCTTTAAGTATAAAAAAAATGAGATACTAAAAGGTAGTTTAAGCCCTGGCCAGTTGGCTCAGTGGTAGAGCGTCGGCCTGGCGTGCAGGAGTCCCGGGTTCGATTCCCGGCCAGGGCACACAGGAGAAGCGCCCATCTGCTTCTCCACCCCTCCCCCTCTCCTTCCTCTCTGTCTCTCTCTTCCCCTCCCGCAGCTGAGGCTCCACTGGAGCAAAGATGGCCCGGGTGCTGGGGATGGCTCCGTGGCCTCTGCCTCAGGCGCTGGAATGGCTCTGGTTGCAGCAGAGCAACGCCCCAGATGGGCAGAGCATCGCCCCCTGGTGGGCGTGCTGGGTGGATCCTGGTCAGGCACATGTGGGAGTCTGTCTGACTGCCTCCCCAGTTCCAGCTTCAGAAAAAAAAAATAATAAAGCTTTCTAAAAAAAAAAAAAAAGAGTAAGGAATGTAAGTTTGTGATTTCCACATTGGGCGGCTGCCCAGGAGCCCACCTTAGAGAGAACCCTGATGACAAGTGCCATTTTAACAACCAGTTCGCCAAATTCAACAAAAAATTAGATATTGGTTCTGCCTAACTCGTGTGAACCAGCTGAATCCCACCACTGCATGTAACCATCACTCAACTTCAAAATTAACAATGCTGCCCTGGCTGGGTAGTTCAGTTGGATGGAGCGTTGCCTTGGTATGCCAGGGTTGCAGGTTCAATCCCAGTTGGGGCACATGTAGAGATCAAACAGTGACTATGTGGATGAATGGAGCAACAGATCAGTGTTTCTCTCTCTAAGATCAATAGATGGAAGCTTCAGAAAAAAAAATTAACAATGCTTAGGCATGAAAAAACACTTGATGGCGTCATGTAACTTAGAGGTAAAGGAACTCTAGTCAAGCCAAGTTGATATATACTTGCTGTTAAAAGACGTCCAAATATTACAAAGGTGTGTGAAGTACAAACGAAATACCCGTATTTTCAATCATTTGTTCATAAATATTTATTATATGCGGCTTAAGTGTCTGTTTGTCGCCGATAGCTTATTGGTTGCTTGCATAACTGTACTAGTCAATGGGGTGAAGTTGCTACGGCTGAACGCAAATTGAGCGGGTCAGGGGGAAGGTGAATATTTGTTTGCATTGGCAATCATCTGCTTTTGAAACAATTTAAGGCTGAACGCAAATTGAGCGTGTCAGGGGGAAGGTGAACATTTGTTTGCATTGGCAATCATCTGTTTTACATAAAAACTACGTCTTAATGTAATTTCTTTTAAGAATGCCTCCTAGAAAATACAGCACTGAAGAGGAGAGAAAAGGAGCTAAAGCTGCACAAAAACGGCTTTCTCGACAAAAAGAAACCCCTGAGCAGGGAAAGACAAGGCTTGCTTCAGTCGCAGAGCAAATGCGTCTTTCTCGGCAAAATGAGACTGATGAGCATAGAGAAACAAGGCTTGCCTCAGATGCAAGACAAAAAAGCCTGTCTTGACAAAATGAGTCCCTTGAACAAAGGCAGGAGAGAAATGCAAAAAAACGACAGAGTAATGCTGACCGAAAGGCAAAAAGGATTAAAACATATTTAAATCACTTTTATTTATTGAGCTAGTGGTGGCTCTTAAGAAATGTACCGCCAGTGGTTTCCTTCATTGCACTCTACTTTAAGCAATTAAGCAAGTAGAAGGGGGAAACCCCGTGGGGCACTAAGCAAAGGGGCGTCCTCACCGCCTGCTCTGGGTAATTCAGTTTGAATTAGCAGACACCTTTGCACAAATCATTTTAATTACAATTTATAATATCTAGAACAGCGGTCATTTCATATGACCGCCGGGCTTTCTAGTTTGTTCATAATCCCGTTAGTAAGGATGCTGTGTCAAGGCTTGTGAAGTCACACGGTGTCACAATTGAATGAGTGATGGACGAAAATTCTGGTCCTGTCCTCACTAGGGATGGTTCTGACATAGCAGTCACAAAGAAAATCTGATTTTTTTTCAGAATAAAGCCCTTTTGCTGTCATTCTGTTTTAGATCATTAAAATTCACTTGTTTTTTGATAGCTACAGAATACAAAGTTTCAAGTTTCTATAATTGTTTTCATGGCCACAGAAGAAAATAAAAACATGCATAAATATACAAATAAATGTTACTTTACCTGTTTTATTGGATGGTTGTATTCTAATGATGCTTTGGGTGAGGGAATATACCTGTAAGAAAAAGGTAGCTCATTATCCCCTGGTGAAGTTCAAGGACAACATCTTTCTGGATGAAAGGTGATTCTGATATTCATATTTAGCACATCAGTTGATTTATAAGAAGGCATCCAAATTCCTTCTAAATTAGGCAGGAATGATCTCTTCATCAAATGCCTATCCCAAATCAGAGGGTCCTCCTCCTGATGATCAATTATAAACATTGAGCAACAAGTGCTTATTGTGTTCACAATCTGGTTCTTATTTGTCCATCCTATTCTCAAAGAATTTATAATCTACCCAAGGAGAAAAATTATTCACATACAAATAAAAGCTGTCAAATGAGAGCTCCAGTAAGAAGAGTATTACAGGACTTCGTAGGAGGGAAGGATGGACTGTTTCTGAGGGAGTTGAGACTAGAGTAGGCTGTGAAAGCCAGCGTTGGCCACAGGTCCTCCACTCCCTACTCTAACATCAAGCTCTGGCCAACATAAAAGGACACATCAAAGATGTGAGGAGCAGAGTGGGGCCACCAGTCTGGAAAAACAGAGGCATTAGCAAACTCTTTCTCCTATGCTGAGTCATGCTTCACTCTCCCCTGCAAAACTTTCTTCTTGGTTCACCCTCCGATCCCTGAGCTTATGAGAAAAGAGGGCCTGGCTCTACTTGGCGCCTAATGGGGAGACATACTTGTGGTTTCTGTCTTGTCTAGCCCAACTCACAGAGTAGGAGATAAAGATCAGGCAGAAACTCTGGTCATAGGAATAACAAGTGAGCATTTCCCTCGAAAGAGCTCTGTCATATCTCCAGAGATCCAGTATGGATAGCAATAAAAAATGGCTAAGGGGTCAGATTTGGGGATAAAAAATATTGTCCCGAAAACAGTTGTTCCAAGAATAGCAGTTAGAGTTGAGAAAGTTCTTCGGAAGGCTTCAGCAGAGCTAAACTCACAATTTGGAAAAATGTCAGATTGCTCCAGGATAAGTTGACAGTACTTGGTGCTCAGGGCACCGGGGATCAGTGCATCTAGGTGCTTCATGCTTCACACGTGTTCAGGTATTTACCTGGTGAGGTGGTAGCTCCATTATAACAGACTGGAGAAATTGACATGCTGCCGTTTATGAAACTCTTAAGTGACTGATTAAGCACTTGCTGTGATGTAAGTATATAAGTTCATGGATTGCACTAATTTTTATTTAATGCGGTTGAAGAATTAACAACCTGAGAGTCAAAGGAATAGCTCGAGACTGTTCCACTGCTCAAATTTACTAACTCTGCTCAATTTGAATGTGCATGCGGAGGCAGATGCATTGACGTTACCTCTCCTGGGTAACATATTTACATGTATACCTGGCACTATGATTTATCTTACTGTGGTCATTGCTTTTTTTTTTAAAAAAAAAAAAGCAACATGAACTTGCTACAAATAAAAACTTATTCCAAAGCATCTAGTAGAAGTCCCTAAAGCACAGTGGCTCTGGTTCAAATGCAGTGGTGCGGGGGAGATGGTGGACTTACAAGGCCTTTCTTTCCTCCATTCCTCCCACCCCCAAAGTGGCCCCTGAGCAACCCCAGTGAGACACTGTGCCCTAAATTATGCTTGTGATGACTGACCACTAAATCCCAGGGGGATTAGAACTCTGAACTGGAAGATCCAGAGAGATCACCAAGCGTACACCCAGAGATGGACACCATGCCCTTCCCTGGCAGCTAAACCTTCCGTGTAGCTCTGAAGTAAGTCTCTTTCCTTTTGCTGAGATTGACCTGATCTCGATGGTAGGAATTTTTCTTCAGTTTAATGTCCAATTATGTCATTTTGGTTATAAAAATTAGAAATAACTAGTCATGTCTCCAAAATTCACATTATCTCATGGGTAGAGGATTGGGGAAGGGAGTGGTTGAGCTCCAGTAACTGTTAGGTTCTGAGAGTTGCCTGTATTACTTACTGCATCTACCCCACCCCTCCCCACCTCACCCCCAGAATGAAAAACATTGTGTAATTGTTTCATTGTGATAACTTAGTAATGAAGAGTGTTTTTAACTTCTTTAGGAAAAGAGAACTGAAAAAAACTGACTCGGTTATATATCCACAAGTCAGAATTTCATTGGTATTCTTTAATTTATATTCTTATAACATAATTTATATTCTTATAACTTATATTCTTTAATTCTTTAAATTATATCTTCATTCTCTATGAAAATAAAACTTTAAAAATGTATTTTTTTCATTAAGTTGATTCTGGTAACAAGCACAGGAAAGCAAAATTCATGTCACACATACGTCAATCAAGTTTCTCAGGCATTCTTAGTGCAATTTGATAAAACATCTTTTCTTAGGTGCTTTACAATCTCTGGAAAGATAAATTACTGATGTTGGGGAGCAATCTATTTTCCCTGGCGTATTACTCTAATGAGTTGTAAATGTGTTTGCCTGCAGGCAACTGAAAACCCAAGAAAGAGAGGCTTACACACACAAGGGATGTGTCTGCTTTAAGGCACAAGGTCTGCCTGACCTGGTGGTGGCGCAGTGGATAGAGCATCGGACTGGGATGTGGAAGGACCCAGGTTCGAGACCCCGAGGTCGCCAGCTTGAGTGCGGGCTCATCTGGTTTGAACGAGGCTCACCAGCTTGGACCCAAGGTCGCTGGCTCCAGCAAGGGGTTGCTCAGCCTGCTGAAGGCCCGCGGTCAAGGCACATGTGAGAAAGCAATCAATGAACAACTAAGGTGTTGCAACGCGCAATGAAAAACTAATGATTGATGCTTCTCATCTCTCTCTGTTACTGTCTGTCTATCCCTCTCTCTGACTCACTCTCTGTCTCTGTAAAAAATAAATAAATAAATAAATTTTTAAGGCACAAGGTCTCTGAGTAGCTTCCAAAGCAGGGCAGTGGCTTAGCAACGTCTTGGTGTGGTTCTCGTTTCTGTGGTGGAAAGATTGCTTCACTTAAGGCATCATGTTAGTGTAACAAGTGGGAAGAAGGGGGAAGAAGGAAGGGCTAAGTGTAAAGGAAGTTACCAGCCAGGTCTTTAAAAAAGCTCTTCTAGAAGCCTCACGCAGAGACTTCCATTGACATACGGTATTGGCCAGAACCGGATCACCTGGCCACCCCAGCCCACCCAGCGAGTCTAGGAAAGCGAATGTCTCCCTTTCCAGCTTGCTTGCTACTAGAGGAGGCAGATTGGAAAGGTGATGGACACGCGTGGTGAGGGAGCCAGTTTACAACATCTGCCGCCACTGACTGGGAATTTTTCTCTTACCGATTCCTTGTCATGTGGAATAGTTTTCAGCAAAATCTTCAGTTCAGAAGTTCTGGTTTAAGAATGCAATGTCCTCATTACTTATTTCCTCTTTAAAATGATAGATTTGGACTGTCTTGTCTCTAAATAGCTGCTTATTGTAGCTTGTGCTTTGAGAGCAGCATATCTAAGATCAAATGACAAAATGAAGGGAAACATCTTGTGACCTTTTTGGTTTTAGTCACTGGGGATATGTTTCTTGCCAGGACAGACAGTTCAGTGTTTTTAAATATTCTGGTGTTTATTTGTTCTAGATCAAGACAGAACCATCATGAATAATGAAAATGTGGAAAAAAAGATCCAAACAATAAGATACACACTTTTCAAATTCACTTGAGTTTATTGGATTAAGACAATTCTAATTAAAACTGTCATGTCTTGGCTCAGTGGTAGAGCATCAGCCCAGAGTGTGGAAGTCCCGGCTTTGAGTCCCGGTCAGGGCACACAGGAGAAGCGCCCATCTGCTTCTCCACCCTTCCCCCTCTCACTTCTTTCTCTTTCTCTCTCTTTTCTCCTCCTCTCCTGCAGCCATGGCTCTATTGGAGCAAGTTGGCCCCAGGTGCTGGGAATGGCTCCATGGCTTCCGCCTCAGGCACTAAAATATGGCTCCGGTTGCAGCTGAGCAAGGGCCCTAGACAGGCAGAGCATCACCCCCTAGTGGGCCTGCCAGGTGGATCCCAGTTGGGGCACATGCAGGGGTCTGTCTCTGTCTACCCCTCCTCTCACTAAAAGAAAAAAAAAAGAAAGAGAAAATTCTGTAATGTCTTCCTTTGGACGCAAAAATTTTGTTAATTTTTATGACTAAAATATTTAAATTTTATTAAAGACAGCTAATTTTTTTTTTTTTTTTTTTAGCACGAGAGGGGTGGGTAGTGGGATAGACAGGGACAGATAGATAGGAAAGGAGAGAGATGAGAAACATCAACTCATAGTTGTGACACCTTTGTTGTTCATTCATTGCTTTCTCATATGTGCCTTGCTGGGGGTGGGTGGGGGGCTCCAGCTGAGCCAATGACCTCTTGCTCAAGCCATCAACCTCAGGCTCTAGCCAGCAATCTCGACCTTCAAGCCAGCAACCTTTGGGCTGAAGCCAGCGACCATTGGGTCATGTCTATGATCCCACACTTAAGCCAGCAACCCTGTGCTCAAGCCGGATGAGCCCATGCTCAAGCCGGCCACGTTGGGCTTTTGAACCTGGGTTCTCAGCATCCCAGGCTGATGGTCTATCCACTGTGCCACTAACTGGTCAGGCAAGACAACTAACATTATTGATCATCCAAATAGATAATTTGAGTAGCAAATCCTACAGTAATTTTAGTCATCAGATTATTGCAACTCAGAGCATTAAAAAATATTTCTTTTTACAATTAGAATAAAATACTCTCAGAGAAACTTTGTAAAACGGAGAAGATCCCTTCATACATTCACTATGACAAATACTTAACATTTCAATGTATTTCTGTTTATGAATAGGAAATAAATAATAGCCAGTGTTAATTAAATACATACTCTATGCCAATAATTTTAGGTGATTGTGTAACTTAATCCTCTCAAAAGCTCTAGGACAGGGGTCCCCAAACTATGGCCCGCGGGCCACATGCGGCCCCCTGAGGCCATCTATCCGGTCCCCGCCACACTTCCGGAAGGGGCACCTCTTTCATTGGTGGTCAGTGAGAGGAGCCTAGTTCCTATTGAAATACTGGTCAGTTTGTTGATTTAAATTTACTTGGTCTTTATTTTAAATATTGTATTTGTTCCCGTTTTGTTTTTTTTTTTGTTTTTGTTTGTTTTTTTTTTACTTTAAAATAAGATATGTGCAGTGTGCATAGGGATTTATTCATAGTTTTTTTTTATAGTCCGGCCCTCCAACGGTCTGAGGGACAGTGAACTGGCCCCCTGTGTAAAAAGTTTGGGGACCCCTGCTCTAGGAGATAGGTACAGTTATATCTCTATGTTTATAGATGAAGATAGTTGTGCGTAAGTAACTTGTTTAAAGTCACATGGCTAGTAAGTAGCACAGCTGGAATGTGAACTCCAAAAGTCTTCAAAACTCAAAATCCTCCGGACCCAAACAGGCAGCGTCTGGTGTTTAGGAGGCGAGGGCAGAAGGACTCCAGGGCTTGCCGTTGCTTTTCTGTCCTTGTATCTGTGAGTCAAGAGTCTGACTTCCGGGAGAGTTCTGGCTCAGCTGTCCAGCAGTCCTCGTTTCCAGAGCCACCTTGGTTCTTGTTCTTCTTGGGGGCTGAAATTTCATGTCTCCTTGGATTCTGTGAGCCTCTCTGTAGCATTCAATAAACTTCTGCCTAATTTCTAGGGTGTTTCTAACACTTCCTACCAAAGAACAATAGATTTGTGACATACCTAGGAAATCTTAACATTTTTTTCCATAGGAAAATGCACTGAGTTTCCAACAAGAAACCTGTAGATGAACTTCTAAAAATAATGTTAAAAAGTCAGATACTGTATTCATAAATAAAAAAAAACCGTGTTCCTTCTATCCTGATCGACCTTTTAGAAAAGGTTCCCTCCTTAGATGTCTATATGCCCCTAACATATTGACCCTAAAATTGTGCATATTTAACCTTTTCCCTTGGCAGGGACCTTACTTATTTTATGTAATAGTTAGTGCAGTTTATGCTTAGTAAAAAATTCATACTCTTTCATTTGTTTTAGTTAAACAAGTTCCAGAGTGTTTATTTATGTGTAAAAACTTCAAGCAAAGCCAGCAAGGTGAAAAGCTCCTCCAAATTCTCATTACCTCCCTAGAGATGAACTCAGTTATCAGTCGGAAGTGGAACCTTCCAATTCTTTTCTACACTTTTACTTATATGAATGTTCACATGTAGAAATACAGAGGCTTGTGTTGTGTTGTTTATTTTTTAAAAACTTCAGCCCTAGCTGGTTGGCTCAGTGGTAGAGCGTCGGCCCACAGTGTGGAAGTCCTGGGTTTGATTCCCGGCCAGGGCACACAGGAGAAGCGCCCTTCTGCTTCTCCACCCCCTCCTCCTTTTTCTCTATCTCGCTCTTCCCCTCCCACAGCCAAGGCTCCACTGGAGCAAGGTTGACCTGGCGCTGAGGATGGCTTCATGGCCTTGGACTCAGGCACTAGAAGGGCTCCAGTCGCAGCAGAACAATGCTCCAGAGAGACAGAGCATCACCCCCTAGTGGGCATGCCGGGTGGACCCCAGTCTGATGAATGCAGGAGTCTGTCTCTCTGCTTCTCCGCTTCTCACTTCAAAAAATAAAAAAAAACAACCCTTCAGTACACTGGTGAATGAAAGTGACCTCCTCATTTCACATAACAATGTGTCTCAGCTCTTTTCCCTGTTAGTACAAATACATCCTCCTATTTATTTGGACTGCTGCCAGGCTTTTCATGATATCAGTCTACAATGGATTATTTCACTGTTCCTCTTCTGATGGACTTTTCAGTTGTTTGTATTGATAATTGTTTATTGTTACAGTGAAGCTGTGTTGAATATTTTCATACATATGTCTTGGTATATCTCTAGATAGATATCTTAGCAGTTGATTTCTTGAGTTGGAATATGTGTGCTTTATAATTTTAATGGATGGTAAAAAATGAACTTAGAGTCAACTACATGATTATGTACCATTAGTTGCTTGTGATCACACCAAATCTTTTGTTTGTCGACAGTTACTCTTATAGAAAATCACTTTTCTATACCCTCTTTTGGCTCCTCTCTCTGATATTTCCATTCCTCTCTGATATTTAATTCCTCATATTAAAAATATTTTTTTGTTGCAAATAATAGAAAACTTAATCGAACCAGCTAAAACAGAAAGGGTAACTTTGTTGGCACATGTAACCACTTGTGGGGAAGTGCCCAGTCTAGCTACGTCTCAGGACAGCCAGCCCTTGAGGGCAGAGCACTGATGGGACTCACTTTGCTTCTCAGTTTCACTCCTTTACTGCAGGACAACTTTCTTTGAGAGGTCTTCAGACACAAGTTTTTTATTAGATACATGCTTTGCAAATATTTTTTTCCCCAATCTGTGGCTTGTTTTTTAAATTCTCTTAAAAATATCCTCCATAGAGCAGAAATTTTATTTATTTACTTATTGGTGTTTATGGATTAATTTTAGAGAGAGAGGAAGGGAGAAAGAGAGAGAGAGACAGGAACATTGATCTGTTCCTGTATATGCCCGGACCGGAGATCGAACCGGCAACCTGTGTGTGCTTTGGGGCAACGCTTTAACCAGCGAGTTATCTGGCCAAGGCAAGTTTTAAGTTTTGATTGAGTGCAATTTATTAATATTTTCTTTTTCTTGCCTGACCTGTGGTGGCGCAGTGGATAAAGCGTCGACCTGGAAATGCTGAGGTTGCCGGTTCAAAACCCTGGGCTTGCCTGGTCAAGGCACATATGGGAGTTGATGCTTCCAGCTCCTCCCCACCTTCTCTCTCTGTCTCTCTCTCCTCTCTCTCTCCCTCTCTGTCTCTCTCTCTCCCTTTCTCTCTCCTCTCTAAAATAAATTAAAAAAAAAATCTTTAAAATTAAAAAAAATATTTTCTTCTTCTGTGAATTGTGATTTTGGTGTTGTAGCTAAGAAATCTTAGCCTAACCAAAGGTCACAAAGATTTTGCCCTATGTTATCTTTTAGAGGGTTTATAGTTTTAGGTTTTACATTTAGGTCAATGATCAGTTTTGAGTTAATTTGTGTATATGGTACAAGGTTTGTATAGAAACATTATTTTTGTGTATGGATATCTGATTATTCTGGTATCATTTGCTGAGAGATGATCCTTTCTCCACTAAATTGCCTTTGCGCCTTTGTTGAACATCACTTGTATATTTGTGTGTTGATCCATTTCTGCACTCTGTTCTGTTCCATTGATTTGTTTATTTTTACTTCATTACCATGCTGTCTTGAATGCTGTACCTTTATAGTAAGCATTGGAATCAGGTAGAGTTAGCCTTCGACTTTGTTCTGTTTTATCGAAGTTGCTTTGGCTATGTCAGGGCTTTTGCATCCATTTGAATTTTAAAATCACCTTGTCAGTTACTATCAAACCACCTGCTGGCATTTTTTTAGGTAGATTTTTTAATTGAGATAAAATTTACATCACATAAAATTCACTATTTTAGCCATTCTAAAGTATATAATTTAATGGTTTTTAATATATTTACAAGGTTGTACAACCATCACCACTATTCTTTAATTTTAGATTTTTACACCCAAAAGCATGTATCACTTCCCATTACCCTCCCACCACCTCCTTTCTATGGATTGCCTCTAGGGACATTTCATGTAAATGAAATCATACAATATTTGCCCTTTTGTGTCTCTCTTCTTTCACTTGGCATAATGCGTTCCAGGTTTATCTATGTTGTAGCGTGGATCACCTGCTAGGGTTTTGATTGGTATTGCATTGAGTTTATATATCAGTTTGGGGAGAATTGCCATCTTAGCAATATTAAGTGTTTGAGGCCATGACAAGTTATCTCGTCATTTATTTAGGTCTTTAGCTCCTATCAGGCTTATGTTTAGTGTAGAGGTCTTCCATATATTTTGTCAGACTTATCCCAAGGTATTTTATATTTTTGATGTTATTATAAATCATTAAAAAAATAATTCAATACCTGACTCATTGCTAATATATAGAAATACAATTTGTTTTGTATTTAACTTCATTGATTTTTCTCTACTCCTTCTATTGCTTTCCATTTCCTTTATTTTCTCTGTAATCTTGATTGTTTCCTTTCTTCTCCTTACTCTACTATGTTTTGATTTGTTTTTCTAATTCCTTAAACTGGAAGCTGGAGCATTGACTTGATACCTTTTATCCTCTGAATGTATATATTTAGTGCTATAAATTTCCCACTAAATTGTGTTTTAATTTTTATTCAGTTAAAAATAATGAAAATTCTTTTTTTTTTTTTAATTTTAGTGAGAAGAGGGGAGGCAGAGAGACAGGTGCCTGCATGTGCCCTGACCAAGATCCACCTTGAAAGCCCACTAGGGGACGATACTCTGCCCATCTGGGGCTGTTGCTCTGTTGCTCAGCAATTGAGCCATTTTTTTAGCCCCTGAGGCGGAGGCCATGGAGGCATCCTCAGTGCCCAAGGCCAGCTTGCTCAAACCATTCAAGCCATGGCAGCAGGAGAGGAAGAGAGAGAGTGACAGAGAGAGAAGAGGGAGGGGTAGAGAAGCAAATGGTCACTTCTCCTGTGTGTCCTGACCAGGGATCGAACCTGGGACATCCACATGCCTGGCCAGTGCTCTACCACTGAGCCAACTGGCCAGGGCTACATTTTCCTTTCTGATTATTAATTCTACATGTTATTATATTTGTTTAAACATTCATTTATTGTTTAAAATATTTAATTGATGTGAGAAGAATTGTTTAAAAACCCATGTAGCTGTTATTTTCAGTACTCTTTATTTCTTTGTTTAGATCCATATTTCCATCTGGTATCATTTTTCTTCTGCCTGAATGACTTCCTTAATATTTCTTAAAGCGTGGGTCTGCTGGTGATGAATTCTTTCAACATTTGTATTTCTCAATAACACACGAAGTTTGTGGTTAAAATGATTTAGTCTTTCTAAGTTAGTCTTTTAAAATTTAGTCTAAAGAGTTTGTATAGCTCACTTAGTGATGATGCTTATTTTGCCAACCAGGATTACTTAACAATTTATTATTGAATATGGAGTGTATACTTATTCATATTTATCTTTGTATTTTTTCAGCATAATAATGTGTTTTCTTTTTTTTTTTTTTTTTTTTTTGCATTTTTCTGAAGCTAGAAACAGGGAGAGACAGTCAGACAGACTCCCGCATGCGCCCGACCGGGATCCACCCGGCACGCCCACCAGGGGGCGACACTCTGCCCACCAGGGGGCGATGCTCTGCCCATCCTGGGCGTCGCCATGTTGCGACCAGAGCCACTCTAGCGCCTGGGGCAGAGGCCACAGAGCCATCCCCAGCGCCCGGGCCATCTTTGCTCCAATGGAGCCTTGGCTGCGGGAGGGGAAGAGAGAGACAGAGAGGAAGGCGCGGTGGAGGGGTGGAGAAGCAAATGGGCGCTTCTCCTATGTGCCCTGGCCGGGAATCGAACCCGGGTCCTCCGCACGCTAGGCCGACGCTCTACCGCTGAGCCAACCGGCCAGGGCTTGTTTTCTTTTTTAATTGGAGTTGGTTTGTTTGTATTAGTAACTACAATGGGTCAGGCTCTGTTCCTGGGTGACAGGCCTGCCCCAGAGCACAGGGAAGGCCACTTCCCGGCTCCCATGGAGTCTGTAATCCAGCTGTGGCGTCTCACGTTCAATGCACCCAGCTCCCAGTCTCATTTTATAATAATTGTGCCTAAATTGCTCTCAGATAACATTTTCCTTTTAAGGCCTAGTAAACCTTTCTGAAAGTGTTTTCAGGTTTTATTCATTCCCTTCCTGAAATTTGGAATTATTGAATTGCTATTTCAATATTCATTTAAACATTTTTTGCAATTCCTCATTCAAAAAACTCTTGTACAAAGAACATTGGAAAAGCAGAGAAATATAACTAGTTTTTGTAACTCTGATATGTGGGAATGATTATGTAGTCCAGTCTGTTCTCATCTAAGCTATCCGTGGATACCTCACAGGTCTCAATGGGCCTTTTTTTTTTTTTTTTTTAGCAGAGCCGCTGATGATTATTAACCTGACTTTGTGTCAGAAGTTCAGTTTACGGATTTAGCTCACTTAGGAACAATGATTATTTTGCCTGCCGATGACTCATTACTAATTAAAAAAATTTTTTTTTATTATTTAAGTGAGAGGAGGGGAGATAGAGAGACAGACTCCCACATGTGCCCCAACTGGGATCCACCTGGTGATCCCTGTCTGGGGCTGATGCTCGCAACTGAGCTATTTTTAGTGCCTGAGGCAGAGGCTCCATGGAGCCATCTTCAGCACTCAGGGCCAATTTGCTTAAATCAACTGAGCCATGGCTGCAGAGGGGAACAGAGAGAAAGAGAAGGAGGAGCAGGAGGGGAGGAGAAGGAGATGGTCGCTTCTCCTGTTTGCCCTGACCAAGAATTGAACCCGGGACTTCCACATGCCAGGTGACACTCTACCATCGAGCCTACTGGCCAGGGCCAACATTTTAACAGACATAAACTAATGTATTTCAAATGTATGGAGAAGAGTGCTATTCTAACATGTAACAAGCAGTCTGACCCTTGGATTTTTAGGCGGCTGTTGTAATTTATACCACCTGGCTTACTCTGTCATTTGTGACCAACATCATAGGTGAATGTTTTAGTTTCCTGCTGCCAGGAACAAAGTGCTACAAATTTAGTGACTTAACATAAATTTATTCTCTTTCAGCTCTGGAAGTTAAAAGTCCAAGTCAATTTCAAAGGGTAAAGTCAAGATGTTCACAGGGTTGCATCTCTTTGGGAAGCTCTAGGGCAGCTGTTCTCAACCTGTGGGTGGCAGCCCCGGCGGGGATTTCCGATGGCTTTAGGTGAACCCTGTGTTTTGGTCATTCGACCCCCGCCAGGGTCGCGACCCACAGGTTGAGAACCGCTGCTCTAGGGGAAGAGTGCATTTCCCTGCCTTTCCCTCCTCCTAGAGGCTGCCCACATTCCTTGGCTTGTGGCTACCTCACTCTGACCTCTGACCTCACGTGTCCTTCTCTGACTCTCTCTTGCCCCTCCCTTTTTCCTGTTAAAAACCCTCATGATGGCCTGACCTGTGGTGGCGCAGTGGATAAAGCGTCGACCTGGAAATGCTGAGGTCGCTGGTTCAAAACCCTGAGCTTGCCTGGTCAAGGCACATATGGGAGTTGATGCTTCCAGCTCCTCCCCCCTGTCTCTCTCTCTCTCTCCTCCCTCTCTCTCTCTCTCTCTCTCTCTCTCTCTCTCCCCCTCCCTCCTTCCCTCCCTCCCTCTCTCTCTTCTCTAAAATGAATAAATAAAATAAAATAAAATAAAAAATTAAAAAAAAAAAAACCCTCATGATTACATTGGACCCACCAGATAATCCAGTATAATCTATCTATTTTTATTTATATTTATTTATTGAAACAGAGACAGACAGACAGGAAGGGGGAGAAATCAAAAGCATCAACTCCTAGTTGCAGCACCTTAGTTGTTCATTGATTGCTTTCTCATATGTGCCTTGACCAGGGACTCCAGCTAAGCTAGTGAATCTTCACTCAAGCCAGCGACGTTGGGTTTATATCTATGATCCATTGCTCAAGCTGGTGTCCCTGTGCTCAAGCTGGTGAGCTTGTGCTTAAGCCAGCAATTTTGGCGTTTCATACCTGGGTCCTCAGCATCCTAGGTCAACTCTCTATCTACTGTGCCACCTCCTGGCCAGGCTAATCTCCCTGTTTTAAAATGAAATGGTTATGGATTTTAGTCATATCTACAGAATATCTTCATATGATAACCTAGATTAATATTTGATGTGATAAGGAGGTACTGTCACCTAGCCATAAAGCTGATTATCACATTTACTTAATAATTTTCTTTAAATATGTTCACTATTAAGTATTTATACTGAAAAGGAAAATTTTGTTTTACTTCATAATGAAAAACCCATGTTATATTCCATCAACATAAAATATATCAAAATAAATACCATGAAACTGTTGTTAAAGTCCAGCCAGATACCACTGCCTGCCCAAGGTTAGAGACGTTTGCCAGGACAGCACCAGGCTGCGTCTTTCTCCCTGATCAGCAACGAAGGATTGAGTGACTTTCAGAAGAACATGACTTTCTCGATATTTAATGAAGCATCTGTGCACTCAATAAAATCCCATTTGCCAGAGATTCTGTTCTGTAGTTTGGGAAACAATGCCATAATGTTTCCATATCCAAGCTTTTGGGGCAGACAGGCTGAATTTAAATCCAGAGCGTCTCCATCACTCCTTAGCTCCTCGCTGGTACAACATCTCGCTGAATCTGTGTACTCACCTGTCTGGCAGTAATAATAAACCTCCTTCGCAGGCCTGTTTGTAGATATTTAAATGAAATAATTCATGCACAGGCCTTGGCATGATGCCTGGCATGTGGTATGTACCTGGAAAGTGTCAGTCACTTTTCAAGCAGGAAGTCACTATTGTAACTCCGATATCAGGACACAGTGTGGTATTTTCGGCTGTCTCCTCTTACCCCCACTCCCCTGAAGTTAAGATACTCAGCCTTGACCTAATCTCTTCCATCTCAAGCTGCAGAAATACACCACTGAACCTTTTATTTCGACTCTGGAATCTGTACTGTGTATAAGTGACTTTGTGGAAGGGGTGCAGAGGTCGAGCCCGGTGGAGATTGTGGTCAAGGTCACCTGAGCAGTAGATAATATTGGTTTGCCATAATCATCATGGAACATTAGCCGCGGATATGTAGGGGTAAGCATTTATTATGAGTGAAACTCCGACGGCCTGGTGTGTATTATGCGAGGGGCTTTGCTAGCTTTAGGCCTGTTGTCTGAACACACTCTGCGGGGCCATCTGGAAGGGGCAGATCATGCAGTCCATCCCCTTTACAGCCAAGAGCCACCAGCTACAAGGAATAAAATCATAACTTGTTCAGAACTGTACTCACATTTCCCGTGGGCCGCCTGCTTGTTTCCCAGTATAATTTGAGGTATTGACTATGGACCACAAAAATCTAGGTGGTTTTGGGTACCAAGCTGTGTTATGAATTACCTTTCTTTCTAACTTCCTGGTAGCCAAGATTAGTAAGCATCATTTAGGATTATAATTGCTAGATTTAAACTACACAGTGTTCTTTGATAAAAGATGTTCACATTTCGTGACTGTTCTGATTTGAGAAAACTATAGTTTTCTATAAAAACCAACAGGTCATAATGGATATGTAATTTTTATGGTTGTTATAGTTTTTTAAAAAAAATATACTTTGGAACGGAAATGTTGAGGGAGGTATATTTGACACTCTATGGGTGCAGATATTTAAAAATCTGGTCATGTCTGTGAAATCGTAATTAAATATTGAATTACTGCCAAGTTCTCCTAGTCTATTAGAAAATGTGAGTTATGATTATATTATGAATAGAAGTTAAAAGCTAAAGATTGAAATTACAGTCGGACTTACTTGAATATTAAAAAAGCCATTTTTTTGTATTCCCACATTACTTTTTATTTATTTATTTTTCTTTCTTTCTTTTTTTTTTTTTTTTTTTTGCATTTTTCTGAAGCTGGAAACAGGGAGAGACAGTCAGACAGACTCCCGCATGCGCCCGACCGGGATCCACCCGGCACGCCCACCAGGGGGCGATGCTCTGCCCATCCTGGGCGTCGCCATGTTGCGACCAGAGCCACTCTAGCGCCTGAGGCAGAGGCCACAGAGCCATCCCCAGCGCCCAGGCCATCTTTGCTCCAATGGAGCCTTGGCTGCGGGAGGGGAAGAGAGAGACAGAGAGGAAGGCGCGGCGGCGGAGGGGTGGAGAAGCAAATGGGCGCTTCTCCTGTGTGCCCTGGCCGGGAATCGAACCCGGGTCCTCCGCACGCTAGGCCGACGCTCTACCGCTGAGTCAACCAGCCAGGGCCCCACATTACTTTTTAAATAGTCAAACATAAATGACTCACACAGGCACACGTTCTTCCTCAGTCTTATGCAATTTAAACAGCATCTTACAGAGGAGAGCTGATTTGCTGTAGTTATAGCTTACGCTGAGAAAAAGAAACTACCGCGTTGCGTTTCACTGAGATGAGGCATAGATCCGGGTTTTAGGCAGCCTGAAGCTTATGCAATTTTGGAGTCCCTCTTTGAAGAAAAATAAATTAAAGGATTGGCTTTTGCAAACTTTGCGATCTGTGTGACCCTCTGAACCTGTTGATATGGTTCCTGAGGCCTTAGCTTCATTATCTGCACAGTAAATTCACCTCTGACTAAGATGTATTATTGTGGAAATTTCTGAGAATGCTCCAGTTTCCTAAATTAATGAAAAAGCTCTTTGGTTTTGGTCCTTGGGGATGGGCAGTATTACAAATAATCAATTACCTGCACAAGATGATGAATTATTCTGTTATTGACAGTGTTTTCTTATTGAAGCATGATACAATAATGAAAAATTCTAACATTTTGTGTTTTTCTAAAGAAATAGAATTACAAGTAGCCCTTCTTAGAGATGTGGGGAAAATGAAAACAGAGGATTATACATATCTGAACGCATTTTTTTTCTTCAGTATAGATTTTTCTCCTAGAGACTTAATAAGTAAGAAAATTATACCTTGCTTGTATTTACATAATTAACTTTCTCAAAGAATATTATATACATATATTAGCTTTAACTAGAGGTTGAAAATGAAGGGGAATAAAAAGTAAATCAAGCAGCCTAAAGTTAAAATAATATCTCTGTAATTGGGAAAGGAACATTTTTCTGACCGTGCCTTGCTTAGATCTCCATGATCAAAAAGAGGTGGACAATTTAGATGTTTACTGTAGGAAATATAAGCAATCTCAACAGATAATTCTAGAAGAAACTTTTTTTTTTAGAGCTTCCTAACATAAGAAAGGAATGTCCTTAATTTTCCATTTGAGCTCTAGAGAATTGATCTTCAATTTTTTCCTTCTCTCGGGTCATACACACTTTAAATAGCCTAACATTTGGTCATGTTTGCCCGTTTCTTCTTCTTGAAGATGAAGAATGAAATAATTAAATGGCCAGAAGAGGGAGGAAGGAAAGAGGAATAGAATTAAGACCCTTAATTAGAAATTGGAGGAGGAAAATAATATGAGTTTATTGAGTGATAAATTCATCGGACCCACCTCATTCTCTCATGAAACCGTATTTGGTGCATGGGCACAGGAAAGGAGAAAGGCCTCCTGTGTGGCTAAGATGACCTGGCGCACCCCCAGGGGGCGGGGCTTGCTCGGTGTGCCCAGGCTGGGCAGCAGGGTGGCCACCGTAATTATTGGGTGGGCTCAGTTCAGGTCCCCCCCTTGATAATGCAGAAACTATGTGTGTGATCTTAGAACACTACACACAATAAGAGTAGGGTTAATTGGAAATGATTGTACCCATATTAAAGGATTAGTTTATTTATAATTTAAATTTAATGCACACTTCACCTTTTGCAAACAGGCATTTGAGGTAGCTCACCAGAAGTAATGTGTGTGTGTGTATACATACATATGTAAAAAAAATACTTTTTTAAAAAAGCATGGCCATGGAAAATAGAGTAGAAGGGTAATAATTGTGGTGCCTGTATCACATGGAAATAGGACACATATACCCAGGAGGGCCGCACAGATGCTACATTAGGACATGAATTTGCCTTTAAGCTGCATTGAACCCAAAGTGAAAAGGGAACTAAGGTCATGTAAAATTTTTTGATTAACCGTGAGAGAAAAAGCATTCTCATCTCTTCTGGGAAGCAATGCTTTTCCTACCATAAGTTTTAAAAGGAATTTCTTAAGTGAAGCTGTATTAAACAATATTCGTAGCAAACAAAATAATGCGTTTCTAAGCTATTTCTTGTGTTGTCATTTGGTGAAGGCCAGCTGAGCTTTCAAAAAGCTATTGGGTAAAAACAATTCTACAGAAAATAGTCTATACTATGGAAAGAAGCTGACACAGTTTACTAATAGGTAGAGGTGTGGATTAAGGTCGGTTGAGGCCCCGGGTGCAGAAGAAAATATTGAGCCCCTTAAAAAAAAGAGAGACAGGGAAAATAAAAATACATGTTAACCATATTTTTAAATAAATAAAAAATATTATGTACTATTAATGTTAAAATTGCACATATGAAACCAAACTTGGTGTCACTAAAAAAAGTATAAAGTTGGAGTTTTGCGGGGCCCTTCAGAAGTCGGGGCCCAGAGCGCAAGCCCTGTGTCCTGCCGTTAAATCCACCTCTGCTAATAGGTAACTTAGCCAAAGTATCCACATAAAAATAACAGCTACAAATAATATGGCGGATACTACTGTACTCCTGCCTCCTTCTCTGTGAGACAGTGAAACTGACTATGAGAAATGTTTCTGCCCTAGTGCTGAATCAGGTTTTCTTTTATGTTTGCCTTTGTTCCTGTAAACTCTATATATTATATCTGAATAACTGTAAAGAATTTGGTTTTACGTGCTCTGGTTGAGATTTTAAATGATATTTATTTGGTGCACATTATTTTCTATAGCTGTTTTGTTTCTTTGGACCACAGGTCCTTAATTTCTTCCTGAGATGGTTACTTGTAGGGCAGAAGAATGGCAGCATGAGTTCAGTAAGGTTTTTTATATTTGTATAGACAAGATGTAGGAATATAATTTAGGTGACAGATGTGTAGACAATTCAATAACTGTATCCTGAGGATGTTGACAGATAGATGGCCTTTGTAGTCCTGGAGGGAGGAGCCTGCGGCATGCTGTAAGAGTTAGTTTAGGTGTAAGAAATGCTTTGTTTACAATAGCGAAGATCTGGAAACAGCCCAAGTGTCCGTCAGTGGACGAGTGGATTAAAAAGCTGTGGTACATATATACAATGGAATACTATGGGGCCATGAAAAAGAAGGAAATCTTACATTTTGCAACAATATGGATAGACTTGGAAACTATTATGTTGAGTGAAATAAGCCAGGAGAGAAAGAAAAATATCATATGACCTCACTCATTTGAGGAATCCAAGGAACAGTGTGAATTGAGGAATGGAATTAAACCTGAAGGGAAGGGGGGAGGGAGCTGTTGGGAGGGGGTAAGGGAGATGTTGAGGGGAATACGGGGGGAGGGGGGAAGCTTTTGGGGAGACACTAGAATCTATGTAAACACAATAAGTAAATAAGTTAATTTTAAAAAAAAGAATAAAAATATGTAAAATAAAAAAAAATGCTGAAGGCGGGAGGAGGGCACGAGGACGAAGACACAGGGTGGAGGGAGCAGGGAGAGGAGGAGGAGGGGGCGAGGAGGGAAATGCCAATGGCAGAGAGAGAGTGGTCCAGACTGAGCCTCTGGGCTTCAGGGCCCTCATTATAGATCATCCTAAAGGCAGTGGAAAAGCTTTAAAGGTTTTGAGTTGATGCAGCCAGATTTGTATTTGAAGATCTTTGATTACAAAGACCAGGGTCATTTTTAATTTGGGGGAAATTGCCACTTGCCTGTCTGTGTCTGTTAGAAGCAGAAAGGCCTCTGTTGTGTAGAAGTCTCCAGAGTGGCTAGCCAGAAGCTTCTATCAGCTGGCAAATCCTGCAGATGAACTACGTATTGTATGGGCAGAGAATGTTGCGTTTTTCCCATGTATAAGACGCACTGTGTTGGAAAATTTTGGAGTCTAAAAACTCTGTGTGTCTTATACAGTGGTTGTAGATAAATATTTTTCTTGCATTTCCTGCTTTTTCACGCTTGTTTTTGTGCTCATTGTTGAAGACAGTGATTCGTCATCAGACACAGATGAGGACAAGCTAATGGATGGGAGTTTTAACAGTGATGAGGACTTGTATGAATTTTATGATGAATAAAATGAGTTCAATAATTTTATGTAATACACTTTTTTTCAAATTTCGGGCCCCCAAATTAAAGTGTGTCTTATACATGGAAACATCTTATACTTGGGGAAATATGGTACATGCTACATTTTGTAGTACCTGTTACATTTTTTCCATGTCATAATTTGTTGCTTTTCTTCTCTACTGGATAAGATAATACTAATAATGCATCAACCATCAGGCTTCTAATGCAATAACAATTTGTACTATATATCAAACATTGGAAAATGCTATCTACTCCATTAGGACTTATTTTACATTCCACTTGGTTTTGTAGTCTTTACAGCATATATATAAACTTCTACAAGTTTGGTCTTGGGATTGATTTAATAGAATTTTTCTATTCCCTCTTCAAGTATGTTAATGGACAAGGAGATAGGGAGTGCTGGTTGTGATTCACATACAGATGTGGCCTACGGCCTCCTGTCCTGCTTTCTCCGTTCTTGATGACTGTTGAGCAGAGATTAAGAGAATCATGGGACAGAGCCCAGCCACTTCCCGAATGTATGCAATGTAGAGGAGGCGTGACACCACGCAGGAACGACCGTCAGGAGTGTCGTGACCGCAGCCCGGAACCCCAGCGTCACCCAGTGTTTCCGCCCCATCACCCCTCCCAGTGCCCCGTACCTCACTCAGAAAGGTCCAGAACCAGGACTGGGCAGTAATGTGCCATCATTTTTTGCCTCTAGTAAAGTAAATCAGGCATGCAGATTGCCTTGGACTAAATAATTAACCTAAAACAGTTTGTTTCTGTCATTGATTGAATTGTCGTTCCCAAAAGTTATGTTGAAGTCCTTTTCCTCAGTACCTTAGAATATGACCTTATTTGGAAGTAGGATCTTGGCAGATGTAGTCAGTTATGATGGAGTCTTACTGGAGTAGGGCGGGTCCTTAATCCATTATGATTGGGAGTCTTAAAAGTGGAGAGACACAGAGACACAGATGCACAGGGAGAAGACGGTTGGGGGACAGTGGAGGCAGAGATTGGAATGATGCTTCCATCTATAAACCAAGGAACACAGATTGTCAGCAAATACCAGAAGCCAGAGGAAGCAAGGTAGGGTTCTCCCCTCTAGGGGCGGAGGGGACAGGCTCTACTGACACCTTGATTTCAGACTTCTAGCTTCCAGAACAGTGGGACAATACATTTCTATTGTTTTAAGTCATTCAGTTTGAGGTAATTTGTTATGGCAGCCTGAGGAAACTAATAAATTTGGCTTCAATTTATATTGAAGCCCCCGAAGTGACAGACAGACCATTATCTGTTATCATTTAAAGTTTGAGTCATTTTTTATGATTTACTGAGTGCTGCAGGGGAAAAAAGATTTATTGAGCTCTGTAGAAAACATTTTTCAAATAAATTGAATTATTTTATTTCTACTAAAGAGAGATTCTAATTTTTACCTTTTGGATAATTACTAAGAATACGTGAACTACACAGCTCCTGGCCAGTTGGTGTAGTTTGCTTTTCTTTCTTTTGAAGAACATTTCTTTTGTTTTTTCAGTTTGCATAACTGTAAGTTGTTGTTCTATCTCTGATATTTCACATTTGGTGCCCCTTTTCTGGGCCTTTGTCTGATGTCCGAAGTTCTCGTTAGCCCTCTACAGCCACTAAACATTCTCTTGGTCCTCCCCGGATGGCAGGACGACATTCTCCGCCCTCTGTCCCCAGGCTGTTCACATACTTTTGTCTACCACTTTCTTTCCACCTCACACTCCAGTCAGCCTTTAAGTGATGACCTTAATCATGATGTTAGTCTCCCCGAAGTTTCCTCTGTGTTAATCTGCAGCCATCTGCTGTCTGTGCTCTGGGGCTTTTAGGGTACAGGAAAAGTTAGATCCACGGACATCTGGCCCCCTCCTGACTCAAGCTGCCCAGCTCACTTGAGCCCTCATTCAGTAACACTCTTATTTACTTGTTGCGTCACGAAGATATTCTCTTTCCTCTTTCTTATATCCACTCCACACAGATGATTTCTGCTTTCTCCTTACTGAGACCTAGGCCCCTGGTGACTTCATTTGTGTTCTTGGTCTCAGCCTTCTATTTTCACTTAATTCCCTCTAGATTCTTCAATCCCTCGATCACCTCTTCTTCTCATAAAAGAAGAAGCCCAACCAACAGGGATGTAAACTGAGAATACACAGGATAGGTTGGGTGGGGAAGGCAGATCCTCCTTTAATCAATGTATGGGGAGATTGTGGGGACTAAACTTCTGCATTTCTAACAAGCTCCCCAGTGGTGCAAGTGTTCCTGGTCTCCGGACCTCAGGATTTACCCCTTAGGTGCATGGAGTCATCCTTATGGGCTAAGTTCATCGTTCGCGTGGTGCTTTGATTCTCCTGGTTGGCCCTTGTTGGTTCTCGAGATCCTGGCCCAACTTCAGACATCACATCCTCACCTGAGTGCATCAAAGGCAGGAGGCAAGGGTCTGGCCAGAGAGATGAGAATGAGAGCCTTTCTCCTGATTCTCTTCTCATCAGGGAGGGGACCATTTCTCCGAAGGCTCTTGCTTCTCCCTACAATTTCATTGGCTTAGAACTGGGTCACACCTGACTCATCACTGTCAAAACAGACTAGGATAGCCTGACCTGTGGTGGCGCAATGGATAAAGCGTCAACCTGGAACGCTGAGGTCACTGGTTCAAAACCCTGGGTTTACCTGGTCAAGGCACATATGGAAGTTGATGCTTCCTGCTCCTCCCTCCTTTCTCTCTCTCTCTCTCTCTCTGTCTTTCTTCTCTAAAATGAATAAATAAATTAAAAAACAAACAGACTGGGACAGATAAATGATGATTCTCTGAAGCGGCTGGACATACTGGTGAACGAGTTCTGCAGCAGGAAAAGGGAGGCTGGCCCAGGAGGCTTGGCAGTTTCAGCCATACCTGGTTTTCAAGCACTATTTAGAGTAAGAAAAATGTTGTGTGTGTGTTTTTATAATATTGCTTCTGCTAACTAGTTTCTGAGCCTCTTTGCATGGCAGTTTTCTCTGTGAAAATTCCAGTTCTATCATCTGTGTGTCCTCTCTGTTCATCGCTGAAACCTGGCTTCTGCCCCCACTGTCATAATACAGTTGCTTTTTTGAAGGTTGCCATGACCCCTCCCCTGCTTACCTCTCTCTTCCTCTATTGACCACTTTGTCTATCTTAAGCTTCTTTAACCTTGGGATTGTTAAAAGTCATCACTCAGATTTCCTCCTCCCTGTTTCCTTCAATGCTCCTTTCTTCTCCTCTTGCACCTGGCTGGGCTTTCCTTCGCTTGGGCCTTAGCTCTCTGCTCCTCCATCCTTACACAGTACTCACCATTAGCCTCAGGACACCTGTTCTCATGGCTTTAGGTATCAGATCTATGGCTTCCAGTCCTCGTCTGAATTCCTCCCCCAGATCTTTGCCTGCTCCAGACACTTCTGATTGCCTGTCTCACCAAGCCTCTTTTCTCCCAAACTAGTTTCTTCTCTCACTTCCCTTCATTTAGTAGGTGGCATTAAATTCTTCTTGGAATAAGTTGGTATATTTGATTCTATTTTGTACACTATTTTGCAGGATGTTAAATGGGAAGATGTGACTGATGCATCAAGAAATGACAGATATTAGGTATCTAAATGAGTGGTGATGCAGACTCTGATGTGGAAATCTCAAATGGTCATGAGCTGGTTAGATGCTCATTCATACAGAGGGTTCAAAAGGGTCAGGTGACTGTCTGGAGGATTTTGAAGGGAGGATTTTTAGATAGGAGTGGGAGTCCTTCCCTCACCCCCAAAAAGGCTGGGGCATTGGCATCTGGCACCAAGCCAAGTGAGAAAGACTTCCTAGAACCACTCAGAAAGCTTGGTATATGTGCCTGGCTGACAGTGGACAGGTGCCAGCCTCCCACCTGAGGAAAGTACTGCAGTCCATGGCAGCACAGTCGAGGGCTGTCCCTGGGAGTAATGGCTCTGCCTTCCATCCACGAGCATTTACAGGTATGGGCATCTCAGAGGCCACATGTGAAGGCTCTAGTAGGAAAGCTGGCCTCAGATCACTTTTAATAGGGAGTCTGTCTAAAAGGTCTCACTTAGAGAGGGTTGATAGGACCCCCAACAGTGACAGTCTATGGAGTGGGCTGAAGAAAAACCAACATAGAGGCAATATAAACAATTCATTGCTTGTGTCTTAGTAGGTATGGTCAAACATTTCGAGTAAGGGTCCACAAAAATGTTTATGGAAGAGTCAGCTTCAAACTTCCCCAGACCCAGGGAATGTGATGCCCTTTTGTCAGAGTACCAGTCCAGTACATGCACTGCTGCTGTGTCCTCTCCTCCTCCTCATACTCTGGGTAGCAAGCTGGTGGGGGGTGAGATGGAGGAGGACCAAGTCCTTTGCTCTGACTTCCAACCATACAAAGTCCTGGCTGGGGAATGGGGCAAGGTTTTAATTACAGATGGTCCCCTACTTAACGATGTTTTGATTTTATAATGACTCAAAGTGATACACGTCCAGTAGAAATCATACTTCGAATTTTGTTTTTTTACCTGGGCTAGCACTCATAATGCTGGGCAGTGCCAGTGAACCATGGTTCTCAGTCAGCCACACGTTCAGGAGGGTAAGCAACAGATACTCTACAGCAGGCATCCCCAAACTATGGCCCGCGGGCCGCATGCGGCCCCCTGAGGCTATTTATCTAGGCCCCCGCCTCACTTCCGGAAGGGGCACCTCTTTCATTGGTGGTCAGTGAGAGGAGCACTGTATGTGGCGGCCCTCCAACCGTCTGAGGGACAGTGAACTGGCCCCCGGTGTAAAAAGTTTGGGGACCCCTGCACAGTGTCCTCTATTAAATGCATTTTCAACTTAAGATATTTTCAATTTAGGATGAAACTCCATCATAAGGCAGAGCATCTGTACTGAAATGAGAGCATGTCTTATCTCTTAAAGTAACAGTAGTTTTCTATTATCTGAGAAAGAGCAAAATAGTTATGGGATTGCTTGCGTTGCCATTCCGTAGAAGAGGAAGAACAACCTCATTACACAGCTTTTTGTTTTTTTTTAATTTAGAAAATTAAATATAATGGGATGACATTGATCAATAAGAACATATAGGTTCTAGGTAAATATCTCTTATCGCATTTGAATTGTGTACAAGTTCTTAAAGAAACAGTGGGCAACAAAAATTAAGTTGCTTTTATGGGTACATTCCATGAATCCTGTTTATTCAATATTCTAGCTACATATAGTTTAAGTTCAGTTTCTGGAGTAGTGAAATCATTTTATCAAAAAGTTTTATTGGCCCTGGCCGGTTGGCTCAGTGGTAGAGCGTTGGCCTGACGTGCAGGAGTCCCAGGTTCGATTCCCAGGGCACACAGGAGAAGTGCCCATCAGCTTCTCCACCCCTCCTCCTCTCCTTCCTCTCTGTCTCTCTCTTCCCCTCCCGCAGCTGAGGCTCCACTGGAGCAAAGTTGGCCTGGGCACTGAGGATGGCTCCATGGCCTCTGCCTCAGGTGCTAGAATGGTTCTGGTTGCAACAGAGCGACGCCCCGGATAGGCAGAGCATCGCCCCCTGGTGGGCATGCCAGGTGGATCCCGATTGGACACATGTGGGAGTCTGACTACCTCCCTGTTTCCAACTTCAGAAAAAAAAAAGTTTTATTCATTTTCCCCCAAGATTACAAATTTACAAAAAGTCCTTGCTCCCTTTACACTATATTGGATTATGTGGTTAACCATATTTGTTTCAGATCAAGCAGACAGTCTCAAGGGATGAGCAGGATGAGTGAATAAACTAAAGAACAATGCTTAACCACAGTCAACTGTTGAAGCGTTTAGTGAGTACATGTTATACATGATAAAGGACATGCATGTAGAATATATAAAGACCTATTACAACTTAATAAAAAGACATTAATTGAATTTTAAAAATGGGCAAAAGATATGAACAGTTCTCCAAATGTATGCAATCTTATTCCAAAGAGGATAGACAAATGACCAATGACCAATGAGCACATGAAAATATGCTCAAAATCATTGCCAGCAGGGAAATGTCAATCAAAACCACAACAAGATACCACTTTACAACCATTAGGATAGATATAGTAAAAAAGACAAGTATTGTGAGGCTATGGAGGAATTGGAGCCCTCTTACATTGCTGGTGGGATTGTAAAATGGTCTAGCTGCTTTGGAAAAGTCTGGCAGTTCCTGACACAGTTAAACTTAGTTATAATGCAGTGTTCTTCTGGGTGTATACTCAAGAGAAATTAAAACATGTCCACATAAAACTTGAACAAGAATGGTCATAGCAGCAATATTCATAGTAGCCAAAAAGTGGAAACTCATATGTTCTTCAGTGGATAAATGGGATAAACAACATTGGTATATCCATACAATGGAACATTATTCAGCCGTCAAAAGGAATTAAGTACTGATATATGGTACAACGTGGGTGAACTTTATGTTAAGGGAAAGAAGGCAGACACACAAGGGCACATATTGTGTGATTTCCTTTATATGAATTGTCCAGAAGAGGCAGATACATAGAAACAAAACAAAAAACTAGTGAATACTAAAGATAATTGTTTCTTTTGGGTGGGTGGGTGGGTGGGTGGGGGATAGAGGGTATGATTAAATGTCTTAAAACTGATTATGGTGATGTTTATATGCCTGTGACTATACTAAAAAACACTGAAATGTACCCTTTAAATAAGTGGATTGTATGGTATATAACTGAAAGATGATTTGTGTGGCCCACTAGCTTGGAGCCTCATGGTGGCAGGGATGGAGCCAGCCAGCTTTGCACACATCTCCAGCACACACAGGCACTCAATATTTCTTGAGGAGACAGCTCGCTTTTATACTGTACCTGATGTTTATGTAGTGCTTGATACATTTCAGAGCATTTTTTTTTTCATTGACAGCAGAAGCTCCTATGTACTCCATAACAACCCTGAAGGTGGTCAGTGACTATGAGACCATATTTGCCCATATTGTGAAAAATGATCTCTGCGCAACAGGGAAAGAGCAAAAAACATTTCTGTCTACTAAATTTCCTGTGGCGATGCTCTCTCTCTCAAGCCTGTTTGTGTTGCATTTCGCTGTCTTCCTTCGAAGAGGGAATCCACTTTGCAGTGCAATCAGCACAGCTTTGGAACACCCAATTCCCAAACTGCAGCCAGTTCCAACAGTGCAGCAGTTTGGGTCACTTGGGGGGCAGAAACCAAAGAAGCGGAGATTCCTTTTCTGAGCAAACATAGCGATAAGTGGGACTTGAGCCTCGGGATATTGGACTGAGTCTTCTCAAATACTTCTAACCAGAAGGTTTGAGTTAGTGGGTATCCCATAACCATGATCTCAATAGCCTTTAGCTTAACAGTCTTCCAGGAACCAAACTCAGGGTTCTAAGTTCGGGTTCCACACACTCCTTTCCATCCCAATCTCGTACTTGGGGGGAAAACCTACATTCGGCACACTTCAGCTGGGGCCTTTACAGTTAGAGACCACTTTGTTAAGAAGTCGTCTCTTGAACTCCACCCCCTCCTCGTCCCCCACCAATCCCCAAAAGAGGTTTTTCTATCCGGAGGACACCTAGTCCGCTACAGAATCCTTGGCTACTGGACGATTTCATGTCCTCTTTTAGGTCCACCAGCGTCCGGAAGCCTTGGCACCTTCCAGAGTGGGGCTTGGAGAGATCAGGTGGATCCATCGGGCCCTCCGGGCGTTTCCCGTGGGGCTGGGCGCTCCTGACTCAGGGCCCCCGCGGGCAGGAGCACAGGTGAGCAGCCCAGCGGGGCTCGCCTCCGCCGTGCCGGCGCCTCCGCCTCCGCGGCGCCCACGCTACGCCCCACCCCTCCCCGCGCCGGGCCCGGGGAGCTGGCGAGGACACGGCCCAGCGGCCGGTGGGCTTCGGAGGGGAGCGGGGCGGCGACGCGGGAGCCCCGGGCTGTGCGGCCGTGCCTGGCCCGGCAGGGTGCGCTGAGGCGCGGGGCCGCCACCTCCCGTGGGCGCAGGGCGCGGCGGCCGCGGGAGCCGCAGGTGGTTCCCCGGGCCGGCCCTTTTCTCCTCCCCCTTTCCTTTCTTTCGCCTCCCCTCCCTCTCGCCCGGTGTCGGCGGCACTTCCCTCGCTTCCTCCTCCCTCTCCAATCGGGAGGGAGGGAAGGAGCCGCCGGCGCTTTCCTGCCTCCCTGCAAACTTCAGCGGGACTCGCGGCTCCGCTCGCCACTGCGGCCGCCGCGCCCCCCGCCCGGGAGCTGCTCCCGGCACTTCCTCTCGCCGCGCGGCCCCGGCCCCCAGCCCCTGGCCCCCGGCGGGCGGAGGGACGCCGCCGGGCGCCAGGCGGCCGCTGCTCGGACCGTCCGGAGCTCTTCCCCGCGACCGCCCGGGCTGCCGCCGGCTCCTCTGCCTCGCCGCCCGCCTGCCCGCGCGCCCGACGGGCCGTCCTCCCGCTCTCCCAGCGGCAGCGCCACCAGGCTGCCCCTCGCCGCCCGCCGCTGCCCGGGACTTTTCTTTGTGTTGGATGCGGACTCGCGCCCCGCGCCGACGGGGGGCGGCTTAAGGGCTCTGCTGGCCCCGGGCGGCCCGCGTCGCCGCGAGCCCAAGCGCGAGCCGCCCGCCCCCGGCCATGCCCTTCCACCCGAGGAGCGTGGAGCCCGCGCGGCTGCGCCGGCCCGAGGCGGCCGGGGCCACGGGCGCGCCACTCTTCCGCTCGCTGGAACAGGTCAGCTCGCACGCCCTGGTCTGCCTGCTGGCGCAGCTCGCCGACCTGTCGCGGTGCGCCGGGGACATCTTCGGCGAGCTCGAGGGCCAGGCGGCCGCGCTGGGCCTCCGCACCGCCGCGCTGCACCACCGCCTCGACGCCCTGCACGCCGCCGCCGCGCGCCTGGACCACCGCCGAGTGAAAATCCGTGAGTTGCCCGCGGGCCGGGGGAGGGGAACGAGCGGGGAGGTGCCGGAGAGCTGCTCCCTCCCGCCCCCTGGCGGCCCCGGGCCGGCTCTTGGGCTGCCACGCGCAGCCCCGGATCCCTGGACCCCCGGACCCTCGCGAGTGTCTGGCTCTCCCGTGGGGGGAGCCTGACACGAGACAGGGCGGCCGGGCAGGTGGCAGACACGTGCGGCACTCGCCGACTCACTCCGACTCTGGGATTCCGGGAGGTTGTTGGCCGCCTAGCAGCAGTGGGCGCAGAGAGGAGGAATTGGGGAGGCCCTGCCCCCGCCGGGTGCTTCGCTCTGGGTGGGAGACTGAGAACAGACCCTGGGGCTCTGTACACAGAGGAGGAGCCAAGATCCTGGGCAAAGGGTCAGCGAAGGTAACCTATTCCAGAGCCACGGTACAGTGTAGGTATGGGTAATAGTGATTGCAGCTCTCGAGACTTAGGAGGATGTTTGTAAGTCTCGAGATCTCATCGAGCGTTGGGACTGCTTGTCCCTTCTTCTCTGGCCACCAGGTACCGGTATTCTCACCTACCAACAAGTGCAGAGTTAGTTTAGGCTTTTCTTTTTTGGTATCAATCTTTGTCTATCTATCCTTGACCATCTCTTTGTGACTCAATAGGGCCTTGACCTTGAGCTTAGACTCTGAATTCCATTCATCTTTGACCTCTTCCAACCCCGCAAATCAAGTCTAAGTCCCTACGTAGTGATCTCTCTAAGCACCCATTTCATTTCAGCAGCTTAACTACATAGCTCCAGTGAATGCAGTAACTGGAATTTCCTGCTGGCTCAAAGCAGAGAAACTTTCAGTTGATGCTAGTGTGTTTTCTCCCCTTTTTAGTACGTGGACTTGATCACGATCCTGAGTATAAAGAATAAATTGAAGCTGCTTGATGAATTGCAGGGCGGGAGGGGAGGTGTTGGTGTAACACACTCGGAGATTTCAGTAACTCTGGATGAAATACTGTCGTAGAACCATTTCAGAGGCAGTCTCGAATAGCTGGTTTTCCATGTTTTTCCCTCTTAGAACTTAGCTGTACTTTACCCACCTTACAGCTGGAAGAGTTGAATTCAGGTTTTCAGTACTTTAATATCAAATGCAATTGCTTGCTAGAATACATCTTCAAGTACTGAAGTTACCATTTGATGGTTTTACATCTTACAGTTCAACTCTTTCATTGTGCCGTCAACGCTTCCTTGTAAGTTGTGGACAGTTCCCAACCAGGGAGAGTCGCCCTGCCCCCCAATTCCAACCAAAAAAACCCAGAAACAAGCAAAAAAAAACTAAACCCCAAACAAAACATAAAACTGTCAGAAGTGGGGGTGGTGCTAAAACCAAAGGGGTCTCAAAATTTGTTGGACACGAGCAGAGGATACGTGCTTAATGTGAATAACGGTCTCATGCATCAGGATATACTGTCCTAGTGGAATGTCACCGTCATCTCCCTAATCACTAGTTGCTTCTATGCCTTTTCTGTGTGGCGTATCTGTGTGGGTGAAGGAGACTTTTACCCTTGAGGAGTGATGCGATGAGGCAGATCTAGGTAAACTGATCTCTTGTGGGAATTAAGAAACAAGAAAAAACTCCCTGAAGGTCATGAACCCTTTCATTTGCTAGTTTTGTTTTCTAAACATACCACTTTTCTGTCTTTGTGTACATATGCACCAATACACGCCCCCCCCCCCCCCCCCGCAAATTCCCTAAACTAACGTTGTCCTAAGGGACTGCAATAGCTCTTTTGAAAACCTTTCACAAGTTTTAAAATCTTTTGACTCTTAAATAGCTTTGATTTCACACCAGAAAACCTGGCTCATTGGTTTTTTTTGTTTGTTTTTTCTTTTTTTTACAAGAACAGAGAGAGTCAGAGAGAGGAATAGATAGGGACAGACAGGAACGGAGAGAGATGAGAAGCATCAATCATCAGCTTTTTGTTGCCTTCGCAACATCTTAGTTGTTCATTGGTTGCTTTCTCATATGTGCCTTGACCACGGGCCTTCAGCAGACCGAGTAACCCCTTGCTTGAGCCAGGAGCCTTGGGACCAAGCTGGTGAGCTTTTTGCTTAAACCAGATGAGCCTGTGCTCAAGCTGGAGACCTTGAGGTCTCGAACCTGGGTCCTCCGCGTCCCAGACCGATGCTCTATCCACTGCCTGGTCAGGCCGTTTTTCTTTTTCTTTTTTTTTAAGATTGAAGAAGAAGGCTTTTATTAAATGTAGTTCTATCTAAGAGAAGAAGTGTATGTACAGAGAAGAAAGTACAGTTGAACTATAAAGATGTTAGTTTTTGTGGTTTTTCACCTTCACACACTTTTTTATATGCTACAAAGAAGTGAAACACCTGTACATTTTTTCATTTAGCTTCTGTCAAGATTCTTTTTAAAAGATACGTCAAACCCTATTCCAGTAAAAACTACATTTTGAAGTCATTTTGGTACCCTTTCTGGCCAGAGTAACATACTTGATTGTAATGGACATGTAGATTTTTAGATTTGGATTTGTCTGTAAAGACCATCTATTTCATGAACTCTTTTAAAAAATTTTTATTTTTCAATTACAGTTTACATTCGGTATTATTATGTATTACTTTTAGGTTTATATTTCATGAGCCGCGAACAAGAGAGGAAATGGAGCCCAAGAGAGTTGAGGTGATGTGCCCAGGGTATGTGCTGAGATGGGCTCGCCTGCTGGCCCTCTGCTGTGTCCTTTCCTTTAGAATCCTGTGGAAATGGGAAGCAGAGTTCAAATGCATTCAGTAAACAGTCCCACGGATACCGTGACTTCATTTCACCCCTTCTTGTCAGATAAACTTTTTAATGAGTCTCCCCAGGAGCAAGTAACTAACCCGAGCAGCTCACGGAGGCCAGAGTGCGCCTGGCACTACCATCTTTCCCCATGTATGAGATGCACATTTGGGGGGAAAATTTTGGGTCTAAAAACTGGGTGCATCTTATACAGTGGTTGTAGATTTTTTTTTACTTGCATTTCCCACTTTTTCGTGCTTGTTTTTGCGTTCATTGTTGAAGACTGATTCGTCATCAGACACAGATGAGGACAAGCTAATGGATGGGGGAGTTTTGACAGTGATGAGGAGTTGTATGAATTTTATGATGAATAAAACTTGAGTTCAATAACTTCACGTAATACATTTTTTCCCAAATTTCAGGCCCCCAAATCAAGCTGTGTCTATACATGGGAGTGTCTTATACATGGGGAATAATAGCACATACAATATTTCATTGCTTGGTGGATTTCCACCAATAATACAGACTGTGAGTGGAGCTATTTTAAAAACCTGTGGGCTTTAATTTTGCAGTACAGAAACAGCCTTTTGGTCCTGTGGGCCAGCCCTGCTGGTCTCAGTGATGCGAAGAAATATTTCATCAAGTTTGCCATTCCTCAAAATCTTATGGGTCAAAACTCAGAATAGTTTTTTGTCATAAATTGGAGAGAATGCACATTCCTGTTTTTCTCCTACTCATCCTTAAATGCTTTAAAAGCACGCTACTGCTTTCCCTGAATCCCCCAGTTGGAGGGAGTGCTCCAGGGCATCCGGCACGGGCGTCAGATCTGTACCTCCATCACTGCCTCTACCAGTGTGGATTGGAATTGTGTGTTCACTTCTGTTCCCCTCGGCTAGACAGCGAGTTCCTGGAGGGCACCAAAGCTCACGGCAATGCCTGGAGGGGCCTAGCTCAGTAGATATTTGTTTTTTGTTTTTGTTTTTGTTTTTTCATTTTTCTGAAGTTGGAAACGGGGAGAGACAGTCAGACAGACTCCCGCATGCGCCCGACCGGGATTCACCCGGCACGCCCACCAGGGGCGACACTCGGCCCATCCTGGGCGTCGCCATGTTGCGACCAGAGCCACTCTAGCGCCTGAGGCAGAGGCCACAGAGCCATCCCCAGCGCCCGGGCCATCTTTGCTCCAATGGAGCCTTGGCTGCGGGAGGGGAAGAGAGAGACAGAGGAAGGCGCGGCGGCGGAGGGGTGGAGAAGCAAATGGGCGCTTCTGTGTGCCCTGGCCAGGAATCGAACCCGGGTCCTCCGCACGCTAGGCCAACGCTCTACCGCTGAGCCAACCGGCCAGGGCTCAGTAGATATTTGAACTGAACTAGTACATAGCTTCTTAGTGCTCAGTGTCAGGAAGCATAACTACAGAAATTTCTGGGAGGGGTTGCGATTATTGATTCCTGCTCATCTAAATGATCAAGACAATTATGTTTTAAAAACACATGAAAAATAAACTGTCTACCTTTTTAAGGTTTCTGTGCTTAACCCCCACTTCATTCCTTTCTGTGAAAGTCAAACTTTATTCTCATTGAAAGTAGTGACAGCAGCCAGAAATTTGGATAGCGTTTCCATGTTGGCTCTGTAAACAATCAAAACAGACTTTGCTACGTAGAAATCAATAGGTACTGAAGCAGGTAGTCAGTCCTGTTTGATTTTTTAGCCCCGTGTGATTTGTTTCTTTTTATAATTAATAACACTATTTTTATGTAGTGCTTTTATGAATGAAAAAATATTTTTTAGATTCGTTGTTTGAGTAAAAAGCCTTATAAGGTAGTAAGGCCCAGTTGTGTTATATCCATTTTACAGACAAAGAAATGGAAGTTGTGGAACCAGTAAGAGGCATATAGAAGATAGTCTTCTGATTTCTAGGCCAGAACTCTTTCCGCTTCACCTTGAAAGTACTTCCGGGGTGAATATAAAATGTAATTGTCGAAACAGAATAGGAGGCCTGACCTGTGGTGGCGCAGTGGGTAGAGTGTCGACCTGGAATGCTGAGGTCGCCAGTTCGAAACCTGCACTTGTCTGGTCAAGGCACATATGGGAGTTGATGCTTCCTGCTCCTCCCGCCCTTCTCTCTCTCTCTCTCTCTCTCTCTCCTCTCTAAAATGAATAAATAAAAATTTTTAAAAAATTAAAAAAAGAAACAGAATAGGAGAAGAGATGACTTTCTGGCTTTTTTCTTACAGTGCAGAAAAGCAGATTTTTTCCTCCTAGATTCTAGAAGTGTACAAGTTTAGGGAGATTTATATATATTTTGTTGCCCAACGATAGGGGGTACCATTCACACGTGAGTGTGTGCTAATGGTGCTCCTACAGGTCAACGTGGCTCTCAGCCTGTGCACCTGTACATGGCGCTCCTTGGGAGCGTGTGAGCGAGTTTCATACGTGAGATGAATAGTGTTGAAGACAGCTGGTTGGCAGACAGATTAGATGGGCACTCTGCATAAACAAGGTATGAGTTTTTAGTGTCTGTGTTAGGCAGACACTAGAGCCTTAATACATTCTGGGTAGTAAGTACTCAAGCTGCATTGTTGTCCCTTAAAAGGAAATGTCCCTTGACCCAACCCTGGGGTTGGTTGGTCCTGATGTCAGAATATATTTGCTTCTTCAGAATGAACCTTCTGTGCAAGGTGCTTGTCAGACCGAGCTCTAAAGACAGAGACTGGAGACAACTGCTCTTTGAAGAACAGGTTGTGGATTGTTTTTGTGCCTCCCCGCTGATAAATGTTTGCTTTTCTGGTGAAATTGGCACAGGACTTGCTTTCATTGAAACATACCACATACTAGGGAGGATGTTGGGCTGGGAATCTGGTCTCCACCCTCCTCTAATCCCTGGAAGGGCCCTAAATGTATTAACAGAAACTGACAGCTGAGCTGCCGCACCTCAGGTTCAGGTTCAGGAGGCGGAGTGAGATGAAGCGGCATGTTGGGAACTTGCTTGACCTTAAGAATTGCAGGGCGCTTGTGTTCAAGTTAGGGATTCCCAGACCCTCCCAAAGCCCTTTTTTAAGCACTTGAGGAGCATTGACATAGATAGGAAAGCCCACTGGCTTGAGAATCTGGAGCCTTGAGTTTGACTTCATCTCTGCCATTTTCTAATGCAGATCTTGAGCAATTTATTCAACACCTCCAGGCCTCAGTTTCCTTGTCTGTAAAATAGAGACTGACTAAATGAACCTCTATTGGCTTTTTCCACTTTGACATTTTGTAATTCTAACGAGAGGTTGCTAGCTGATCATAGCGGTAGCTCAGGTAATCCTGTATGTATGACTTTGGTCAATAGTCCCTCTCTAATGCCTATGACTGGACTTAAAAAAAGTTTTGGGATCTGAAATAAACTCTTCATGACTATCTGGACTCTTTCAACTCACATTTTACCAGCGTGGAGTGTATGGAGCTTTACATCTAGAGGGGTTAGTCATTTTATAAACAGCATGAAGGTACTGTTTCAAATTTTTTATATCCTACCCACAGTCCATTCATGACATTCTCTCTCTCTCTCTCTTTTTTTTTTTTTTACAGAGACAGAGAGAGGGATAGACAGGGACAGACAGACAGGAACAGAGAGATGAGAAGCATCAATTATTAGTTTTTCGTTGCTCATTGCGACACCTTAGTTGTTCATTGATTGCTTTCTCATATGTGCCTTGACCGCAGGCCTTCAGCAGACCAAGTAACCCCTTGCTCGAGCCAGCGACCTTGGGTGCAAGCTGGTGAGCTTTTTGCTCAAACCAGATGAGCCTGTGCTCAAGCTGGGGACCTTGGAGTCTCAAACCTGGGTCGTCTGCATCCCAGTCTGGCGCTCTATCCACTGAGCCACCGCCCGGTCAGGCCCTTCTCTTCATCTTTAAAGAGTGATACATCATTATGAAAAAAAAAAATTGTTTAAATTCATTACCATATGTCAGATGTCTAAAAAATTGAGTTATCTTCTTTTTTTTTTTTTAAATTATGAGATTGTATCATTTAAGCTAGAACAGCAATTTACTCATTGACTCCTGGGTACTGAAACGGTAACAACCTGGTATATAAAGCTACCTACATTTAGGCTGAAATGATTTATCTAGCAACATTCTAGTTTTCTTTCATATTAGAGGAAAGGCCAATATTAAGATTTCATCTATGTGTATTTTAGGATTGAGACTAGCAAATGAAAAAAATTTGATGAGAGAAATAGTTGAGACTCTTACTATTTGGAAGAAAATTCAGAAACAGAAAAATAATAGTGTTTTCCTCTGGCTCTCATTTTAATATCTTTTAAAAAGTCATGTTTTAAACAAAAAAAGTGATTTGCAACTAAGTAGGCACCTAGTAGTTGACTTAATTATTTAATTCTGTTTCTCCTCAAATTGGTTCATATCCGGGGATGAATTAATTCTGCAGGATTTGAAGTTAAAAGTCAACGGGATGATGCTGATGTTACGTTTGTTAGAAACACTTAAGACACGTGCAGCGAAAAAGATGAAGCTTCTGTTTTTGAGTGAAGGCTCTTCTGAGAAAAAGCCCTGGAGGGCCCAGTCTTAGTCCCCTTTCGTGTGGATTAAACGACAGGTCTGTGGAAGCATTTAGTATTACTCAGCCATCAGTGAGTGACATTGCTGATATCAGTATCTGGACAGCAGAGACGATCCAGTTTCTGGTCTTGGGTTATATTTTTGGTGACTTTGTATTGCCTAATAATACAGACAGCTAATGAGCATTTGCCGTAGGCCAGGTATTTTAAAATGTACAACAGTCCTTTGAGCTGGGTACTTGTTATGTTTGTTTGACAGATGACACAGCTAAGAATCTGTTTGCTCTCATTCACAGCTAGCAAGCGGTAGAGCTGGGTTGCGAACCCAGGCAGGCTCGTCTCCTAACCTCCCTCCGGTACTGTCTCTTCTGATTATGACATTCTGTATTCACATGAGGAAAACCAATGCCAAGAAGATACAGCAAAAGCCTGTCAGATATCTGAGGGAAAGAAACCTTAAGTCTTTTGGTCTTTCCCTTTCTTCTCCGCTTTTTGTTTTGAAACCTCTCAAACTACTAGCAGATGGCCAAGAAATTTGAGACATGCATGTGAAGTTTAGCATCGTGCCTGGCTCATAACTATCATCCACTTAACATTTACTGTTGTTTCGATGACAGAGAAGGCTGAGTTAACATCTGTGTGTACATTGATGTCCATATATTGCCACAGATGGCCCAGTCGGTGTGACACAGCTCAGCCAAAGCCTGGTAGATGAAAGCTGACCAAGTGCAGAGGACCGACCGCTTGTCTCAGACTTGTGCGTAAAATACTTCGGATTTGAAAACTGGAGCCTTCTGGCCAGGGATCCTAAAGCATATCCATAAAGTCAATGTAGTTCCCTGCAGGACCGCAGGAAGGGTGGTGGGTTCTTTCTGCCTCCCAGGGGTTTGGCCTGTGAGGTGGGGGAGGGAGCCAGCTCTTCCCTTGGGGGTCTTTATGTGGACGTCCTCTTTCTCAAAGCCCTTTTCACCTCCGTTTCCTCCTATTGTAAGAACTGCTGACCCAGCTCAGCTCCCACTTAGCTCCCTAGGTTTTCTTTGGCCTCAGTTGCCTAGGGGGGCTGTCACAGCCTAAACCCGACTGCTGTCTGATTTCCTGTTCCCTCTCAGAACTGCAGGGGCTCAGCTTAGACCTCAGTTTTCCTTGGGCATCCATTCCTTGGCTATCCATTCCTTGGCTTGTTCACACTGTTTCATTTATCCTGTTCCCCATGGTTTCTGAAGCATCAGGTGCACAGGGGGCTTGTTTAAAAACAGACTCCCCAGGATTCTGGAGATTCTGAGTCAGCAGGTCTTGGGTGAGGCCAGGAACAGGCCTGGCTAACAGGTTCCCTCAGGTGATTCTGGTTAACCAAGTTTTGGAAACACCAGTCTATGTTGTATGTCAGGAATCTTGTCCATTGAGGGTGGCAGGGTAGTCATTCATTCAGGAAGTATATTTCGGGTTATTCTGCTAGTGCTGATTGGTGAGGATTAAAAGATGAATAAAACAGGGTTCTTTTGGCTCTGGCCACTTGGCTCAGTGGATAGAACTCGGCCAGGTGAATGGATGTCTGGGTTCTATTCCCGGTCAGAGCACATGGGAGAAGCTACCATCTTAATCTTTCCCCCTCTCTCACCCCTCCTCTCCCTCTTCCTCTCCCACAGCCAGTGGCTTGATTGATTCAAGCATTGGCCCTGTGTGCTGAGGATAGTTTGGTGGTTGGTCCAAGCCTGTCAGCCTCAGGTGCTAAAAACAGCTTCATTGAATTGAGCATTGGCCC
Organism: Saccopteryx bilineata; assembly: GCF_036850765.1. Taxonomy (NCBI): domain Eukaryota; kingdom Metazoa; phylum Chordata; class Mammalia; order Chiroptera; family Emballonuridae; genus Saccopteryx; species Saccopteryx bilineata. The sequence continues at coordinate 34,197,768 of NC_089501.1, read as the reverse complement.
AGATGGGGTTTGCCAGGTGGATGCTGGTTGGAACGCATGCGGGAGTCTATCTCCCCTCCTTTCACTAAAAGAAAGAAAAAAGGACAGAGTCCTTCCTTCAGGTCCTTCACAGTTTTGTGTGGATGATTAAATATATAAATGAATAGTTAATAGAATTAACTGTCATTTACTTATTTCTAGGACAAAGTCTTCTGAATTCTAAATAACCAATTTAAATTGGATTTTTAGAAGATATCTAATTTTTGAGACTTGTCTGTAAATTTGTGGGACAGTGGCATTTCCACACATGTAAAATACTGTTTTTAAATGCTTTATAGCATATTTTATGCAAAAATATTCTAAAAACCAAATATAAAATTTCTGGTATAGGATTTTTCTTTCATGTGGATGGTGAAATTTTCTTTCTGTTTGTATTGCTTTATTTTCACTTATTATTTTGATTTGTTTCACAAAAAATTTCCTGGTGTAGAAAAACAATGTCTTGCTTTTTAGACAAGCTGTTTTAGATTATTCATGTAGGGAAATTCATTATGCTTTCCTCTTCCACCCCCCCTTCCTCTGATTAAAAGCTGGTAAAGGTGTTATCAGTAATATGGAGAAGACCATGTAATAAGGGGCTGATTTAAATTTCAGTAACACGTGGTAAAATATAACGGAGCTCTCTATCTGACAGTATTAGATATCTGATAAAATGTTCTGAAGACTTAGAGATCATGGTGTATGTGTAGGAAAGGAAATTGAATTAAGTAGGGGCAGTGCTATCTATGCATAATCAAACTATGCCTGATTATGTTGGCACCTGAGAACTACTGTTGAGGTGCACTGTCGTTTCCCAGCTGATGGTCTGGCTGCTGTGACCATCACCTAGGCAAGGACACTGCCCTCCATCTCTCAGGAGAGAGCAGTGTTCTCATTAGCTAGCTGTAGCATCTCAGAGAGTTCCAAGAAGCCTGACCACACAGCCTGGGCTCTTTACATTATGATATAGCCCAAACTATCTTAGCATGTATTTTCATTTAATTTATTGCATAGACAGTGCATTTACACTGTTGAAAAAATATATAAAAAGCCATGCAGAGAAGTCCCACTTCCTTCTCTGTCCTCTATAACAGTGGTCCCCAATCTTTTTTGGGCCACGGACTGGTTTAATGTCAGAAAATATTTTCACGGACCGGCTTTTAGGGTGGGACGGATAAATGCACAAAATAAAATTATGCAACTGGCGTAAAAACTGTGGTATTTTTAAATATAATTGTCGAACTTACGAGACAAGCGTCAAGAGTGAGTCTTAGATGGATGTAAGAATGAATCGGGTCATTTTTTAAAAATAAAACATTGTTCAGACTTAAATATAAATAAAATGGAAATAATGTAAGTTATTTATTCTTTCTCTGCGGACCGGTACCAAATGGCCCACGGACCGGTACTGGTCCGCGGCCCGGGGGTTGGGGACCCCTGCTCTGTAAGGCTCGTCCTCCCCTTCCCCCAGTACCACCACTTTTACCCGTTTCTCTTCCTCCTTCCGGAATCGCATCTTGCCGACGTAAACGTGTTCATTTCTGTTCTCCACCCTCCATATGTTGTACCTGGGACTTTGGATTATTCTTTGCTCTTCATTATTTGTAAATATATTTTTATTTGTATCATTTTTCTGTGTCTTTTAGCCAGTTTCTTTTCTATTTGTGAAATCCCAGTTAGCTTTCTCTTTTGTCAGAGAACCTAATGAATTTGGGAAAAATAAGATTAACATTGAAGTGAATTTTTAATGAAAGTACTTGCTTAAATTTATTTTTATTGCTAATGCTTTGATTTAACTGTATTTTGAATATGAGCTTCCCAAGGTATGATTAAGCTTTTCCTGTATTGAGAAAAGAAAAGGAAGAAGGGAGGTTTCTTATGTATCTGTAGTAGCACAGTGGAAGTTGTTTATGTAAAACCGCATTCTCTGTTTTATCTGGAAACTCTACATGCTGCATGTGAATTACTTCAGACTTGGGAGGGGGCTATTACTAATCTAGGGCTGAATTGAATTTTAGTGTGGAGTGTTTCACTCTGAGATAGTGGCTTTGTTGGCTAAGTAAATGAATTTGATCATGAGGTCTGCTTGGCATTTTTATTTCCCTGAGTTGGTTATAACCACCTTGATTGCAATACCAGGCATGCTCCGATAGTGTAGTTCACTGCCAGACATTTGAATAAAGCAGCTGCAGCTGTTTGAGTTATGTTTTTTCCTGGTTTGTACCTTGCTTAAGACTAAGGTTAAGCTTCATTTACTGCTGATGGGAATGTAAACTGGTATAGCCAGTATGGAAGAAACTATGGTTGTTCCTCAAAAAATTAAGACTAGAATTACCTACGACCCAGCAATCCCTATATGGGTATCTATACAAAGAACTCAAAAACATTGGTATGTAAAGACACATGCACCCCATGGTCATCGCAGCCATGGCCAAGACATGGAAATAACTGAAGTGTCCCTCGCTAGAGGATCGGATAAAGAAGATGTGGTACGTATATACTATGGAGTACTACTCAGCCCTAAGAAATGATGACATAGTGCCATTTGTGACAACATGGATGAACCTTGACATACTAAATGAAATAAGTAAATTAGAAAAAGCTAAGAACTATGTAATTTTGCCCATAGGTGGAATATAAAACAGAGATTAGTGGACATAGATAAGTGGTTACCAGAAAGGGGACAGGGAGGAGGGGAGTAAAGAGGGACAAATATGATATATGGTGATGGAAAATGATTTGATTTTAGGTGAAAGGCATACAATACAATCAGCAGTTCAAATGCTATAGAAATGTTTACCTGAAACCTGTGTACTCTTATTGAGCAATGTCACCCCATTAAATTTAATTTCAAAAAAAAAAAAAAAAGACTAAAGGTTGGTATTGAATTAGTGTAGAAATGACTAAAGCATTATGTGGACTCAGAAATGTACTCATCGAACTACATACCCTACAGTATAAGTTTTATGTAAGTAAAAATACATTAAATAGCTTTCAGCCTTACAAAGTATGTTAGGAATTCATTCTGATTATAACATTAATGTATATTCATCTGCATTTTCAAACTTGTAAAGTGAAGAAAAGTTAAAGAAAAACTATTATGACCTAGAGAGTGTCCATTTCCTCTCTTTCTCTTTTTGTTTTTGGTTTTTATATTGATAGGTTTGGATCTATGTATTGTAAGGATAGTAATAGGTGGTGTTTTTAACAGAACAGGGGACATCCCTCTCTGTTTAGTTTTGTGTCCTGACTTTTTAAAACTTAGTTTATATTGTGAGACTTTCCGCCCAGGTCATAGACATTCAGAGGGTTTTTAAAATAGGAGAGGCATTGAGGAAATCTCTCTGACAAGCTCTTATTTTGCTTTGGCTCCCAAGCAAAGTCCTTCCGATGTTCTCAGGAGCCTGCGTGTTCACACAGGAGTTGTCGAGAGGACAGAAGTTTTTTGTTCTTCTGGTGCTGCTAGGGTTTCTTCTCTCAGTTATTTGTGAATTTCTCAATTTCACTCACCAGGGAGTCAAAAAGGAGCCGTGGGAGTTCTATCAATTAGCTCAGTGGATTGCTAAGTCTTTATTCTCATCCTCTGAAAAAAATGAATCATATTTTATATCTAAGATTTTTATGCACATGAAAGTTCTCTATCTTTACAACAAACGTCATTGAGTCAAAAGATAGTTGTCTCTTAGCTTCCCTCTTGGTTCTTTAGTTGAGCAGAGCTCCTGTTGTACTAATAAATTATGTTGCTTGTTTTCCTCTGAATTTACTTTTTTTCCCCCTTAAAAAACAAATAAACCTTTCTGTTCCCGTCACCAAAACAGAAGTCAGACATCTGTCTCCAGGGTTCTCACCTCGGCAGGTGTCGGCTCTTGGCAACATACGGAGCCTGTTTAGATGAACTCCAAGATTTAAAAGCAAAGGTCTATCAACTAGCTTGCTGTAACTGTGGATTTTGTGCTGTGGAAGAATGAGGGTGAAGTTTGTTCCTTTTATTCTAAATCTTGGCTAGTTTAATTGAAAAATATACAGTCTGTAGAAAAATCGGGGCTGGGCAAACTCATCCCCGATAGTGCGGGAACTGGACGTGTGAAATTGGGGGGAGAAGTGGCTTTGAGTGCCATTAGTACTTTCTACATAATCTAAATATGTTGTTTGCAAATTGCAAGGTCTGCTCAATAATAATCTTAATAATAATTTACATGAACATTTATGGGATATTTATAGCTAGCATTTATTGGATAGTTACTATGTGCCAGTTTCATTTAATTCTCATAAAAACTGTATGAATGACATAGTATCACCCTCATTTTACTTGATTTTACTGAGTGGCACAGAGAGGTAAAGTAATTTGCCCAAGGTCACACAACTGGTAAGTGGTAGAGCAAAATATGGTATAGGTGAGTTCTGTGTTTCAACACTTTATTTGTAATTGTAACTAATTCTTGTAAACTTTTTATTTTTTTATTTTTTTACAGAGAGAGAGTCAGAGAGAGAGATAGACAGGGACAGACAGACAGGATGGAGAGATGAGAAGCATCAATCATTAGTTTTTCGTTGTACAATGCAACACCTTCATTGTTCATTGATAGCTTTCTCATATGTGCGGGCCTTCAGCAGACCTAGTAACCCCTTGCTTGAGCCAGCGAGCTTGGGCTCAAGCTGGTGAGCTTTTTGCTCAAACCAGATGAGCCCTCGCTCAAGCTGGCGACCTCAGAGTCTCGAACCTGGGTTTTCCGCATCCCAGTCTGATGCTTTATCCACTGCGCCACAGCCCAGTCAGGCTTTTTAAAAATTTTTTATTTTAGAGCAGCGGTTCTCAACTAGTGGGTTGCGACCCCAGCGGGGGTCGAACGACCAAAACACGGGTCGCCTAAAGCAATGAGAATACATTCCGAATCATAACTGTAGCAAAATTACAGTTATGAAGTAGCCACCAAAATTATTTTTTGGTTTGGGGTCACCGCAACATGAGGAACTGTATTGCGGGGTCACGGCATTAGAAAGGTTAAGAACCTCTGTTTTAGAGACAGGAAAGGAGAGAAATGAGAAGCATCAACTCATAGTTCCATCACTTTAGTTGTTCATTGATTGCTCTCTCATATGTGCCTTGTCTGGGGGGCTCCAGCTGAGCCAGTGACCACTTGCTTAAGCCAGCAACCTTGGGCTTCAAGCCAGCAACCTTTGGGCTCAAGCCAATGACCATGGGGTCATGTCTATGATCCCGTGCTCAAGCCAGCAACCCTATGCTCAAGCTGGTGAGTCTGCGCTTAAACCAGCAACCTCGGGGTTTCAAACCTGAGCCCTCAGCATCCTAGATTGATGCTCTGTCCACTGCACCACCACCTGATCAGGCAATTTTTGTAAACTTAAGTTCATTTTAATATTGAAAATTTTCTGAGTTTGGTTAGGGGTTGATAGGTATTTCCCATTTTATTCTGGTTATTTTTCATCCTTATGCCCCTAGTAGCCCAATGGCACGACCTGGAGAGGTGAAATAGCAGCCCAGGTGACAATGCTGTTGTGGTTCTGTAGACAGTTAATAATGTTTGTCTGGTTCTCTGAGCTGCACTGACGAAAGGCACTCTGGTCGCTAGAAACAAAGTCTTTTTGTTAATGCTTCCCATCATTCCGACCTCATTTTCTTTGCCAGACATTCATGATCCGTGTCAGAAGATGGGTGATAGAGGAACAAATGAGATTTCTGGCTTATTTTTATTTGAGATGTTAGGGGAAATTCTTTTCTTTTCATTCCTTTCCCTCTCCCCACGCCTGCGGCATTGAAATCCGGTGCCTGCACTGAAGGCTGGCTCAAGCCTCACCTCCAGGGCAGGGCTTAGTTCGGGGTAACGGAGGGAGACTGAGAAGCAGAGACCAGCTGGCTGACACTCCACTCTAGTACATTTTAGCCTTTTTATTTCTTTATTTTTTATTGATTTGAGGGGCAGGGAAACATCTGTTGGTTCCACTTATCCATGCATCCATTGGTCAGCTCCTGCCTGTGTCCTGACCGGGGACTGAACCCACAACCCTGGTGTACCAGGACAATGCTCTAACCAACTGAGCTACTCAGCCAGGGTATTTTTAGCTTTACTGATGGCAAATACCTTTAACTACATCTGCTGGCTAAGCAGTCAAGACAGTCGTGACCCATAACCGTGAACTTAAATCAGCAGTTCTCAAAATGGGATTTCAGGGCCGGCCGGGTCGGCATCTCCTGGGAACTTGCTAGGAGTACAGATTCTTGGCCCCGCCCCAGACCTACTAAATCCAAATCTGTGAAGGTGGACTCAGTAGTCTACCTGTCAAAAACCCTCCGGGTGATTCTGCTGCTGAAGTTTGAGAACCACTGTCTGCAGTATCAGCTGGCCTGGGGCCAGAGGAGTGAATCTGTAGAAACTTGTGGCCTGTGTTGTGCTTGTCAAAACGAAATTCCCAAAGGGTACCCTTTAAAAGGCTTCGCTGCTGGTCCAGGACAATACAGGTTTATGAACTAATGCTTCATTACCGTCGGACAATACGAGTTTGGCTGTAAGAGTCTCTGAGCCCCTGCCAATTTGTGCTTGTGCGCCTGCACTAGTTGGAGATTAGTAACCTGGCCCCTGGATTGTTCATGGATCTCGGGCGAAGAGCAGCCTCTCTGATTTCCCCTTTCCCAGGAACGTTAAACAGCATCCAGAGAGCAGGGAGGTGACTCACCACAATCACAGGGTAGGGACATGCGTTCTAAACAAAACACGAGGAGAGATGGTTATTCTTTCTAAATGCTGATTACATAAAACCTCTATTTCGTTATTTTAGTGAGTGCCTCTTAAAAAACGTATCTAGGAAAACTTGAGGCAGACATGGGAAATTTTACTTGTGGATGAGGCATAAATGTTTGAATAAACAGGAAAAAAAATGTACAAGCATGAATGTACTGAGTAGTTGGTGTTCTGTTGTTGGTCTTGGAATCCTATTTTGTTTTACCTATTGATTACTCTCTTATTCATGTAATCTATCCATAAAGTAGCTGTTAGTATGGTATAATCCACCATAACTTAGAGAAGTCAAAATACTCGAAGCAGGTAATGAAAGGTAGCAGAGCATAGTGGTTAAAAGATAAGATTTCGTAGCTGTGTGACCTTGAATAAATTACTTAACCTGTCTGTGCTTAAGTTTTCTTCTCTGTAGAATGGGTACTGTACTCATGGTTGTTGTGCAGATAAAATGAGATATATAGAACAGTAGCTGGCCCTTAATGAAACAATAAATATTAGCTGATAGATACTTTGGAGTGGACCTTACTAATTTTTTTAAACTATTTCTACTGGTTTTTTTTCCCTGAGTTTATTTTAAAATCTAAATGTAAATGAAGACATTGGAATAAAGGATTAGACTTACTGGTAATCATTTGATTGGACTTTAATAGCATAAAATTTTCTAATGGGTGTGCTGGTGTTCTGGTTAATTGAGTTTCTAGGTAGCTGATGTTAGGTTTCATAATTGGGTTTATTATGAGACTTCAGATCATTGTTTTGAACATCATACTAATTCAGTTATGAAGGTCTAGAATATTGCATTAACTGTATCCAACATGTTCTCTAAAACTAGTGTTTTATTACATCTCTTATAATGAGTTTGTTTTGATGTCATTTTCCTCTTTTCAGATTGAGAGCAGATAAAACCAGGTTTAGGGGTTTGGCCTTGTTGAGTTCCAGTGAGTTGGTTTTATCACATATGCAATCTCTAATTTAGAAACCTGTCAAGTTATAATAATTTGCAAGTTGTTTTGAACTTGGATGACTTTTCTCTTATAAACCATGTTTCTCTTGTAAGCATGACAAGGCACAGGGCAGCCCCCAAGCCTGTGCGGCCTGAAGTAGAGATAAGCAGACCTACAGGACCATACCGCCTCATCATCCTGTAAGACTTCTCTGTAGCAGAGTGGCTGATACCTGACAGCCAGGGTACAAGATCACTTTTTCCTGTCCTCTCAACGCCTTCCCTGAGCTGTGTGGTCTGGCATCCTCATAGCTGGACGAGTGAGTAGAAAGCTTTGGAAGCAGGGGGTAGGATAGTCTCTGTGGTGTCTGAGATGAAGCACTAAATTTAGGCCGGTGCTCAGCAGAATGTCGGCAGTAGGCATTCATTACAGGGGAGCGCTCCAGGCCAGGTGGCCAGGTGCAGGACGGGGAGCCACCTGCAGCCTGCGGGTTTATGTGGGGCAGTCACAAGGATATGCATGCAGAGCATCTATATTTTTGTTTGTAAGTAATGAGCTGCTTGAAGTAGTGCCTCATTTTATCTTTTTCTTTTTTGGAGAGTTTAAATGGATGAAGGTCAGCAGTTTTATCAGTTTTAAAAGCTGATTTAATTTATTTTTTATTTTTATTTTTTGCTTTTACTTCTGTTTTACATGGGCATGCATTTACATTTGATTTCTGGTCAAAGATTGTGGGTTTAAAAAAACAACAACACTATGCAAAGCATTACAGACCCTTTCCACTTCCCCTGTGCATTCTCTGTAAAAGGATCTGAATTGTTTATAGAATCCAACAAGCTTTTGGTCAAGTACATGTTTTTAAATCGTGTTGCACATGCAAAGAAAAGACAGACTTGAGCTTGTTAAAAGTTGTTCCTGTCAAGTCCCATGTAGCTTAGCATGTCAAACATGGCTTGAAAATGTTTTCCCCAAGTGGCCATGTCTTAACAATTTATGTTCTTGAGGGAGTTCCTTGGAAGGAATTATTTTCTGGGAGGTCACATTTTTCTTTCAAGTTTGATTTCTAAAGTGAAAATGAACTTCTGTTTTTTAACTTGAACTTCGAAAACTCTTCAACGAAGAACTTTTAGAACTGTACAGTGATTGTGCTGTATGGAGCTGGGTTTCCCCATCTCTGTAGCCAGAAATGAGTCTTGACAGTTTTCTCTGTAGCTATAAAAGTGAAGGGAGAAAGGGAAGAAGAGATAAAAAATGCTGAGTCTGGGGAACTGTTCTAGTCACATATCTTAGCAACATAGATGTCTTATTATATTAATGGAGCAGGAGCAAATAACAATAGCGCTTGTTTATGGGTTTTTTTTTAGTTAATTATTATTCCTCCCGAAATCACTTTACAAATTCTACATTCCTCAGGCTTTCTCATTGAAAACATATGAATGACCAAAATTTAATATTTAGCATACTTAGGAAATATACAGTTTTTTATAGTGAAATTCCAATCAAAGTGGCATATTTCGTTATACATTATTTTTTTCTTGATTATTTGGGCTCATAGAGAAGAGATAATATTGAATACTCTAGAAATATTCTTACTATTCCAGGTCTTTGAAAGGAATGTACTTCATGTTTTGAATTATAATATAGTACTTTAAGTTGAGCCATGGTGAGTCTCTGTTTCAGAAAAGATTGGAAAGTGTGTTCTAAATGTCCTATTATGTCCCTTTTGTGCCCTATTTTGTACCCTATTTTGTGTTAGAAACAGACCGTATCACCTCTCACTGGCATTGTGGATTAAGACCAAGTTGAAGTATTCTTTTAATATACTGTGGTTTTTATTTTCCTTGGTTAGAAATAATAAATAATTTTTAAGTGTTATTGTTGAGTGATGGATGGTCAACAGAAAACCTTTCAAGAGGAAGGGAAATCAAGGAGGAGGCAGTGATAAAATTCTTTATTGACCAGTAGTCATTGCAATACTTTGAAAGGTAATATATTGTCCATAGCATTCCAAGATGTGACTGCTAGGGGACTGTCAGATGACCTGCTTTGACTTTTCTTTAATAGCTGTGGAGGACTTGTGGTGACTCGTTTCATGCTGTACACATTGTCCTGGGTGGTGAGCTGGCTTCATGGTCATGGAATTGAGCGGTGGGGATCGGCTCTTGTGCAAAGCCTATGGACACAAATGGCCAACAGATAAGTGAAAAGATGCTCATCTTCTCTAGCTATTAGAGAAATGCAAATCAAAACTACCATGAGATACCACGTCACCCGTTAGATTGGGGGGTTATCAACAAGACAGGTAATAACAAGTGTTGGAAAGGCTGTGGAGCAAAAGGAACCCTCATTTGTTGCAGATGGGAATGCAAACTGGTGCAGCCATTATGGAAGACAGTGTGATGGTACCTCAAAAGTTAATTTAATTACTCTATATATTGGGTATCTACTCAAAAAACTCAAACACTGGTACGCAAAGACAAATGCACCCCCATATTCATCACTGCATTATTCAGTGGCCAAGACATGGAAACAACCAAAGTGTCCTTTGATAGATGATTGGATAAAGGAGATGTGGTACATATATATTACAATGAAATTCTACTCAGCCATAAGAAATGATGACATAGTGACATTTACGACAACATGGATGAACCTTGAGAATATTATACTGAGTGAAATAAGTAAATCAGAAAAAGCTAAGAACTACATGATATCACACATAGGTGGGATATAAAACTGAGACTCATGGACATAGATAAAAGTGAAGTGGTTACCAGGGAGAGAGGGACAGGGAAGGGGAGTCAAGAGGGACAGATATGAGGTGATGGAAAATGATTTGACTTTGGTTGATGGGCACACAACACAACCAACAGTTCAAATGATATGGAGATGTTCACCTGAAACCTATGTATAGTTGTTTTTTTTGACAGAGTGACAGAGAGAGGGACAGATAGGGATAGACAGGAAGGGAGAGAGATGAAAAGCATCAATTCTTTATTGCGGCACCTTAGTTGTTCACGGATTGTTTTCTCATATGTGCCTTGACCAGGGGGCCACAGCAGAGCAAGTGACCCTTTACTCAAGTTAGCGACCTTGGGCTCAAGCCAGTGACCTTGGGCTTTATTAATCCAGTGACCTTTAGGCTCAAGCTAGTGACCATGGGGTCATGTCTATGATCCTGCGCGCAAGCTGGTGACCTTGGAATTTAAACCTGGGTCCTCTGCATCCCAGGCTATGCTCTGTCCACTGTGCCACCACCTGGTCAGGCTGAAATTAGCTGATTCTTAAGAAATTTAATTTCTATCTCTAAGCATCGTGTTGGTTTTGTTACCATGTTTTTGTTGTTCTTTAAAGGTATTATCTATTATCTAAATCCTCCCTGTCCACTCATTACACAGGTCTCTTTGGTCGGCGTTCTTGTGACTGTGAGGGCCGTGTGCGCTGTTCAGAGCAGAGCTGTGTCATCACACGTATTACTTTCCCTTCGCTACATGCCTTCTGTTCGCCCTGACAATGTTAACAGTCCCTTTTGGTGTGTATGTTTTTATGTGTCATCATCTCATCTTCAAACTCTGCCCTATCAGTATCTTCTTTTTATCTTAAGAATTCTATCATGTCATCTTTCTAGAAGTTGCTCCTAGAGCTTTCTGATCTCATCTGATCTGGATGGGTTTTTCCCTGTGGCTGATGTGTGAGCGCCTTGACTATCACCTTGGAGGCTTGGGCTGATTTTAGGGTCAGCTGTTTAACAGTCCCAGTGTTCTGAAATTTCAAATTTCCAATGATGTCATTTGGAATATATGTGTGTTTTCATTAATATTGTTGGGTACTTGATGAGCTTTCTTTTTTTTTCTTCAGGGGGAGAGAGACAGACAGAAGACAGACAGGAAGGGACAGAGATGAGAAGCATCAATTCTTTTTTTTTTTTTTTTTTTTTTTTTTTTTTTCATTTTTTCTGAAGCTGGAAACGGGGAGAGACAGACAGACTCCCGCATGCGCCCGACCGGGATCCACCCGGCAGGCCCACCAGGGGCGACGCTCTGCCCACCAGGGGGCGATGCTCTGCCCATCCTGGGCGTCACCATGTTGCGACCAGAGCCACTCTAGCGCCTGGGGCAGAGGCCACAGAGCCATCCCCAGCGCCCGGGCCATCTTTGCTCCAATGGAGCCTTGGCTGCGGGAGGGGAAGAGAGAGACAGAGAAGAAAGCGCGGCGGAGGGGTGGAGAAGCAAATGGGCGCTTCTCCTGTGTGCCCTGGCCGGGAATCGAACCTGGGTCCTCCGCACGCTAGGCCAACGCTCTACCGCTGAGCCAACCGGCCAGGGCAAGAAGCATCAATTCTTCATTGTAGCTCCTTAGTTGTTTATTGATTGCTTTTTCATATGTCCCTTGACTGGGGGGGGGCTCCAGCCGAGCCAGTGACCCCTTGCTCAAACCAGCGACATTGGGCTCAAACCAGTGACTATGGGGTCATGTCAATGATCCTACGCTCAAGTTGGTGACCCTACACCCAAGCTGGTGAGCCTGTATTCAAGCTGGCCAACTTAGGGGTTTTGAACCTGGATCCTCAAGTGTCCTAGGATGACACCCTATTCATTGCATCACTGCTTGGTCAGGCTTGATGAGCTTTTTGAATGTAGAAACTATTGGTTTAGTTCTGAAAAAAGTCTTTGAATTCTTTTTTTTTTTTTTTTTTTTTTTACAGAGACAGAGAGTCAGAGAGAGGGATAGAGAGGGACAGACAGACAGGAACGGAGAGAGATGAGAAGCATCAATCATTAGTTTTTCATTGCGCGTTGCAACACCTTAGTTGTTCATTGATTGCTTTCTCATATGTGCCTTGACCGCGGGCCTTCAGCAGACTGAGTAACCCTTTGCTGGAGCCAGCGACCTTGGGTTCAAGCTGGTGGGCTTTTTTTTTGCTCAAACCAGATGAGCTGGTGCTCAAGCTGGCGACCTCGGCGTCTCGAATCTGGGTCCTCTGCATCCCAGCCCGACGCTCTATCCACTGCGCCACCGCCTGGTCAGGCAGTCTTTGAATTCTTAATTTTCTCTTTTTTATGATTTCAGAAGTTAGGGCTCCTGGACTGAGCCTTCAACTTTATCTTTTCTCTGTGCTTTCCCATGTCATTGTCTTGAGTTGCTTTCTGAGACATTTTGTACTGTTTCTTCTCGTCTTTCTGTTGAGCTTCCTTTTTTTTTTTTTTTTTTCTGTTGAGCTTCTTGTTACTGCATCGGGATTTTAGCTTCCAGGACTTCTCTCCTTATTGTGTTGTTCTGAGTGCCTTTTATGTAACAGCCTGCTCTTAGGTCTTTGATGTCCTGTATCTTCTCATCTCTTTGAGAATATGTTGGGCAGATAAAATATATTATGCTCACTTCGAGCCCTGGCTAGATGGCTCAGTGGTAGAGCATTGGCCTGGTGTAGAGGAGTCCCTGGTTTGATTTCCAGCCAGGGCACACAGGAGAAACGCCCATCTGCTTCTCCACCCCTCCCCCTCTCCTTCCTCTCTCTCTCTTCTCCTCCCGCAGCCAAGGCTCCATTGGAGCAAAGTTGGCCCGGGTGCTGAGAATGGCTCCACGGCCTCTGCCTCAGGCACTAGAATGGCCCTGGTTGCAACAGAGCGATGCCCCAGATGGGCAGAGCATCGCCCCCTGGTGGGCATGCCGGGTGGATCCCGGTCGGGCGCATGCAGGAGTCTGTCTGACTGCCTCCCCGTTTCCAGCTTCAGAAAAATACAAAAAATACAAAAATATATATATATATATGTATATATATGTATATTAAGCCTACTTTGTTAAAGATGGCGCTGCCCACGTGGAAGCCTATTGCCCAGGTGATAATATTAGTTGCCCTTCTTGCTTGGGATGGGCGTGATTATATTAATGTGTGTTGGGGGTGGGCTGTGCGCAGGCGGGATCTTTGTAGCCTGGGTCTTGGTTTTAGCACTAAGCCTTTCCCACCCTTTTTGATGTGGGGTGGCACACTCTCATGAGGAATCCCATTATGCCTCAGATAAGTGACTTTGTATCATAGACTTCCTTGTTTGTATATTGGATTAAAGGTTTTGATTTCTATACTATAAAGTGGGGCAGACCAGGAGCTTGCTCTCTCTTGGTTCCTGATATTAGCATTAGAGGGGAGAGTAGAGAAAGGCCACGTAGAGGAGAGGAGAAGTATCCAAGATGGCAGAGTGCTGAAGGAGAAGCCAGTTTGTGCAGAGTTTGTGCAGAGAGAAGGAGATGGAGAACAGAGGTGAATAAGGCTAGTGAGCTAGAACTCTCTGATTCTAGGAAACTTGGGTAGTCAGTAGCTTTGGGAGCCCTGAATGGAAAGGGAAGTGTTTTTCCCACTGTGTATATTTCTTGGCCAGCGGGTGCAAGCTAGGATTAAAGCTGATGGCCCACCAGCTCTTGGCTCCGTTGTTTCATTACTTTCAGTCCGAATCCAATGTGAACCTGCATGGGCCAGGCGGCTGTGATGGTGGCCGTGGCTATTGGCCCTATAGAATATTAGTGAGTTTTGTGTTTTCTCTGCCTTGAATAACATTTCTTCCAAGTTGTTTTTTCTGTTTTGGTTTCTGTTATAGCGATTTTTCTGAGGTGTCTGGTAGTCTTTAGTTGTCTGCTATTTTTTCTAAGTGGGGGAGGGGGGCGAAAAGGCTGAGGGGAAGACCTGTGTGTTTGGACCGAGCTTGCTTACTGGCGGGGGCGGGGGGAGTTTGTGGGGGACCTGCTGTCAGTCAGAAACTTGAGGTCATTGAGGCTGGTCAGAGCCTCCAGAGAAAATGCTTCTAATCTCCTGGGCAGAGGGTAGATCCTGGCTGTCTGCTTTTCAGGACTGTGTGGAACAAGGCTGGGGGTCTGAGCGTTTAGAGTGCAGGTGTTTACTTCATCTGCCCAGGCGGGGAACCCTGTTTCAGCCTCTTCTGAGAATCACCATCCAGGCTTCTGCCAGGGCAAGTGAGGGTTGGTCGCTGGTGTTTGGGAGACTGGTCGAGGGATGTAGGGTTCTGATTGCTTAAGCAAATTTTCAGCCAATGCTTATTGTAGCTGTTCCCCTCCTTCCAAGAACATCAGTTCACCAATACTCCAGAAGTGCTCTGAGCACCGCGGCCCGGACTTTGAGAACTCGGCAGGCAGTGTAAGCTGTGTGGGTTCTTAGCTAAGTGTGCCCGCAAGCTCATTTAGAATTGGGTTCTCAAGTCCCCAGGCGGGGCCTGCTCAATCCTTTTCCTAGTCCGGCAGCTAAATTTGTCTTGCTTTCTCTTCTCCCATTCTGTCCATGTTAAAACAATTCCTTTGTTTTTGTGGGACTTTGAGAAGGTTCTAGATTTGATGCTTTTGTTATGTTCAGTGTACCTCCTTTGCCTAGAGCCCCTGAATACTTCGTATGTGTGTATTTTCCTGTCTTCTTGAACAGAACCCTTTCTCCCTGCTTCCTCCACCGTTCCAGCCATCAGACCAGAACGTGGGGTCCGCTGGACTTCTCCATTCCCCTTGCTTCCCCCATTGCATTTCCAACCCGTGAACGTTCTCTTCCTGAACAGGGCGTCTCTTATTCTGTCGTCACAGGGCCACTATGTTCTTGGAAAAATCATACAAGTGGCCAAGTAGACAGGGCTGGACTGACACCCTGTCCTAGTGAGCCTCACTCCGTTCCTAAATGAGAATCCGTATTTGGAGCCCATTACCTGGTCCAGGAGAGAGAGGGAAACTGGGTCTCAGGATCTCTCATCATTTTCCTCTCAGGGCTGGGTGATGTCTTCTGGGAGAGGTGGACCCTCCTCTGAGGGTTGACAGAAGGGAGACGCCCCTCCCTTCCTTTCTCCCTGGCAGTTTTGCCATGTCACCACCAACACTAGCATGCCAGCCACCCTTCCGACACCAAATGTCTGAGTCCCCTTCCCCCTCACATTAAGCAGTCTTATACTAACTCTCCAGAGCTTGTGCAGACCCCGCAGATTAAGGGCTCGGTCCCACCAGACTGCCCCCCGCCGCCTCAGACACCAGTGGCAAGTCTCAGGTGGTCACCAGTTTTTCTGACCAACTGGCTATAAATTGGAGATTCTCACAGCTTTTTCCTCCGGTATGGTAATTTTCTGTAAGTTCACAGAATTCAGGGAAATCTAACATTTACTGGTCTGTTATGAAGAAGACAGAAAAGGCCCTAGGGGACCAGCCAGCAGAAGAGGTGCATGTGGCCAGGTCCCGAATAACCCGGCACAGGAACCCGGCCTCTGGGGAGCGGGGTGTGCCCCCTCCTGTGGATGCGCTCAGCTCCCAGAACCTCTCCGACCCCCTTCATCTAATGGTTTTAATGGAGACTTCATTGCACTGGCACATTGGCAGTTGCTGATTGAACTCAATTTCCAGCCCCTCTGTCTTCCCCAGGGGTTGTACTGGGGTCAGGCTGAAAGTCCCAGCCCTCAGGTCCCTGGTTGGTTCCTCTGGTAAGCAGCCGTCACCAGAGTCACCTCACTGATACAAACTCATATATGGGTGAAAGGGGCGTGCTGTGAATATAACAACAAGGTGCTCCTCTCACCTGTGTCACCTACAAGATGCCAAGGGTCCCGGAAGCTCCGTGCTGGGAACCCAGACCCAGCGTGTGCACCCTGGGAGGGTTGTGAGAGCGAGTCCAGGGCTGGGGGATGATCAAGTGAGATAAATCTTACAAAACAACGTTCCGAGCTGGAAGTCATACAAAGGAAAAAAAATTATATTCACGGATGTCTAAGTTTATCTCCTACTCTTCTCTAACATTGACACCCCCCTCCCCCAGATAGGGTAGTTTGTAACAGTTCTCTGACTATAAATGACATATTTAGAATTGATAAACAACTGGATTAGTGATCAATGGTTTAAGACTGATACCTGCTCTCATTGGTCCGGGTCCCACACATGGCGTCTGTGCTGAAAGTATTGTTGAAGGTTTGAGTGACTCTTAGTTATGTTCTATCCTGGAATGATCTGCTCTTCCTACTCTGTGTGTCTAAAATGTACCTATCTTTCTGGGCAGAGTTCAGAATCCCTATATTTCTGGGGTGGGAGTGGGGAAAGTGGAGGGGGGTACGGGGGGACTTGACTTGGGGTGGTGAACACACAATACAGCTGTTGTGTTGTAGAATTGTGTACCTGAAACCTGTATGATTTTGTTAACTAGTGTCACCCCAATAAATCCTATAAAAAGGAAAATAAGTTTTAAAAATTGAGCATAAATTTTAAAAATTGAGCATAAATAAAAAGTATCCCTTTATTTACAAATGTCATTCCTTTTTACTTAAATGATAATAATTAGGAAATAGTTTGCTTTTCTTATTATGTATATATCTGAGGTCCAGTTAAAATACAAACTCATCAAGAATGGGAGCTGCCTATGCTTCTTAAGTTTCTTTTTTTCCCCTTCTTTTCTAAGTGAGAGGTGGGGAGATAGACTCCCACATGTGCCTGACCAGGATTCACCCGGCAAGCCTTGTATGGGGCCGATGCTTTGCCCATCTGGACCCATGCTCTCAACCAAGCTATTTTTAGTGCCTGAGGCAGAGGCTCCATGGTGCCATCCTCAGCACCTGGGGCTGATGCACTCAAAGCAGCCATCAGCTGACCCATGGCTGTGGGAGTGGAATAGAGAGAGACAGAGAGAGAGGGAGGAGAGAGGGAAGCGGTGGAGAAGCAGATGGGTGCTTCTCCTGTGTGCCCTGACTGGAATCGAACCCAGGACATCCACATGCCGGCCGACACTCTACCACTGAGCCAACCAGCCAGGACCTGTTAAGTTTCTTTATGTGCACACATTCGCCGGTGTTTAGTGACAGTGGTGAAGCTGAAATGAGTGTTGGCATTTTTCAAGATTTTACCATCTAGTGTTTGATACTATGAACTTGGGCAACTGATGTCACCTCTCTTGGCCTTTGTTTCCTCATTTGAATCATAGGCGGATGAGATTACATGATCTCTATGATCTAAAATAAAAATAGTTGTTTTGCTTGTTTTTAAATTTCTGGGCAGCTATACAAATTGTGATATACAAACTGATGTTCTATAGAATTGGTGGGTAGGGTAAGAACCGAATTCCTGGTGATTTCATTGTATGGCATGACTGTGGTTATTGAGAGCAGCTGACATTTCTCTATTTCGGTTAATAAAGGGGAGTTATATTTTCAGTTATAAATGAGGCACTGGTTATCAGTGCCTCATTTGCTATTTCCCTTTCTAAATTAATGTTAATGAGTATGTGGGAAGGATATGAAAGTAGAGAAGATAATGAACAAAGTGAGGGGACATTCCTTGAGCAGGTAATTCAAGGGTCTGAGATTTTTTTTTCTGTTAGCTGTTCTGCATTTTGACTTACTTGGGATTTGGTGAGTGAATGAAATTCTAGACGAGAACTGAAAACATTGTGGTTGACCAAACATTGACATTTTATCCGCCTTTTCTTTCCTTGTTCTTTAGAATAGTGTCTCAAGAATATGCGTTTCTATTCAGTCCTTCCTAAGAGGAATTAGGTAGTGTTGAGTGATGGTCATACTATCCTCCTTAATTTTTTATATACATTCACTTGAATATTTTTTGCATTTCTCAAATTGACAACATGAAAATCCAAAATTTTGTTGTAGACTAGAAGGTAGAAGTATTGAAGTTTCCTGTTATTTTAAGCTATCTTTTAACAATACTAATGGCGGTTTCCTTGTGTTTTCATTTCTTTCCTTCCTTTTACCTCCTGCTGACCCATTGTAGAAAGTAATACTCTGTAATTTCAGCAAGGACATTGTTATATGGCTGAATACACCTTTTATCGTCTTAGAAAAAGTCTTCAGCTCAAGCATCGATGCCGTAAACTGTTCCTGGGTTTGGAACACTGAAGCAGCCAGGAACGGGCATTTAAAAATTCTGCTTCGGTTTTTCTTGTTACGCTTTGTGCTACTAATGAAGTTCAGAGATGGGACTCTGCTTGCCTGTTCCTGCATATTGAGTTTGGAGTGGGGTTGCCCTTCCCTGCCTGTGCTGAGGGATTGCCGCATTACAGGGCTGTTGACAGCAGTAGTGATGAAGGCCACAGATTTTCCCTTGAGAATCAACTCTGGAACACTAATGGTTGCAAATAGACGTAATTTGACATAAAAAAAAAAACACTGACAAAATATTATTCTATACCTTTCAGTGAAAGCATTCTTTTCGTAATAGTCATGTTGAGAGAATGTGTGTTTGATATAGTGTTGCTAAAAAACATTGTTGAATAAAAAAAAACTGAATCTGGAATCTGTTAGCACGTTTATACTTTTGGTTTATAATCATGTATCGTCTGGGTAAATTCTCCTTGACAAGAGTCCAACTGCAGAATGTTATTCCCCACACTCACCAGCCCTACTCCCCTCTTCAGACCCAAACCCGGTCAACAGTTTGGTGTCTGTCCTCACAGCCCCTGCAGATTGTTTAATCCTCCTCCTGTTGGTAGACAGTTGGACTGTTTTCCCATTTTAACTGGTAGCCACCTTATTGTGCAGCAGTATTGACAATATCTGGCATTCCTATGAAACTGTCCTTTGAAGATTATGGCTTTGATTTTTGACAAAGGTATATGGCAAAAATCTAGGGATAAGATGTGTGCTCAAACTCTTTAGCTATTCTAATTTTAATATAGAGTGAAAGTTTCCAGACTTATTCCTGGAATAAATGACCCAAGATCATTAGTTTGAGAGATGATATTGATCTAGATATATCAGTCCCTGGGGTGTGTGTTTCATTCATCTTCTTAATTTATAATGGTCTGATTAGACCATTATAGTCTATGCGACTTTAGAATTTTAATTCTAATAGATTTTTTCTGAACGTTTAAACAAACATATTTTGATTCCTCATTTTCTTCATTTATCTCCCCCACCGCCTAAACTGTTTCCTACAGTCTGTTATGGACTGTATCTACTGACTTTTTTTTTTCTGAGGGAGAAGTAGGGAGGCAGAGAGACAGACTTCCACATGCGCCTGACCAGGATCCACCCGGCAAGCCCACTAGGGGGCTGTGCTCTGCCCATCTGGGCTGCTGCTTCATTGCAACTAGAGCCATTCTAGCACCTGAGGTGGAGGCCATGGAGCCGTCCTCAGCGCCTGGGCCAACTTTGCTCCAGTGGAGCCTTGTCTGTGGGAGGGGAAGAGAGAGAGAGAGAAAGAGAAAGGAGAGGGGGTAGGGTGGGAGAAGTAGATGGGCACTTCTCCTGTGAGCGCTGGCTGGGAATCGAACCCAGGACATCCACACGCCAGGCCAGTGCTCTACCACTGAGGCAATCTACTGACTTCTAGGGAGGGCTGAGCTGTGCTGTGAACTATCCCTGCTGCCTCCCAGCTCTCAGAGGACCCCATACTTACCCATCTTTTAGCATCTGCACATTGTGTTATGTTCATACTTTACTGTGCTGTCCTTGCAGGTCAAGAGCAAAGAGAGCTGATATTGTTCTACAGATCGCTTCATCCCCAGGTAGACACAGTGTATGTTAAACACATAATTGTATTACAATAGTGGGAATGGCTCAGAGAGAACCTGGGGCTTACTTGGGAGGAACTTGAGCACTAGGTAGAAAAGTTTGGTGCTGAACTCAACAGGCAATGGGATAAGAAAGGTGTTTGAAGAGAGGGGTGACAGGATTGTAGCTATTAGTTAAGATTAGTGATAGGAATGTACAGGATGAAATAGAAACCTGAGACAGTAGTTGAAAGACAAGAATATGGTTAAAATGATCTGAATTGTATTTGTGTAATATAGAAACAGAAAGGGTCATATTTGGAATAGAATTTACAGCAATTGACAAGTCATTGGGGACATTTATTTATTTATGTATTTATTTTTAGGTGAGAGGAGGGGAGACAGGCACACTTCCACATGCGCCCTAATTGGTATCCATCCAGCAACTTCATCTGGGGCCAGTGCTTGAGTAGTGAGCTATTTTTTAGTGCCTGAGGCCAATGTACTCCAAACAAGCCATCCTCAGCACTTGGGACCTTGCTGGAAAGCCACTGGCTGGAGGTGGGGAAGAAGGAGAGAAGGGGGAAAGGGAGACAGAAGGAGCAGATAGTCCCTTCTCCTGTGTGCCCTGATCAGGAATAGAACCCAGGACATCCATACACCGGGGCCGTCCTCTCTCCGCTGAGCCACCAGCCAGGGCCATCATTGATTTATGCTCAACTATCTCCTCGCATAACATGATGTATGAGTAACTGTGTTAGCATTGGTTGTAAGGTGCAAAGGACAAGCACGAGACAAGGGTGCAGAACATGTTTGGAGAGTAGGGGGCCTGTAGAATGATGACGGCAGCTATTACAGACATTGAAAAGTCAAGAAAGAGGAAACAGTTTTGTTAGCTTTTGGACGCACAAAGATTAAGCTGCCAGAGGGTATGTAGCAGAATTTTGCAGTGTGAGTTCTTTTGAAATAACTTTTGGGTTTACTCTGTGTGGAGGTGTTTAGTTCAAGCCACGGAAGTAAAACATGAACAAAGAATTAGATTCTGAGTCTTAGAAGGTTAGGTAATCTGTGCTCTGGTATGCTGCAGAAGCCCAGGGTTTCTGAAGCTGTCCTCTAACAGTAAGGTCAGGCGGCACCAGGACTACAGGTGAACACGGAATTTGTGTGAGTAAAAGGGAAGTTGGGAAATAGACAAAATGAATTGAAGACGATGGGCTGACAAGCTCCTAATTTTATTGCATCTGTCTCTTGTTCCACTTTTCTGGCTTGGCTTGTGTGATGGTTAATTTTATGTGACAACTTGGCTAGGTTGTGGTACCCAGATGTTTGGTCAAATTCCAGTCTGAATATTGTTATGGAAGTTTTGGGGTTGTTTTTTTTTAATGTGATTAACATTTAAACCAGTAGGCTTTGAGTAAAGCTGGTTATCCTCCATGATGTGGTTGGAACCAGTTGAAGTTCTTAAGTTAAGAGACCGAGGTCCGCTGAGGAAGAGGGAATTCTGCCTTCTGGCTGCCTTTGCTCTTGAACTGCAGCACTACCTCTTCCCGGGCCTCCAGCCTACCAGCCTTGCAGCATTACCTCTTCCCGGGCCTCCAGCCCACCAGCCTTGCAGCATTACCTCTTCCCGGGCCTCCAGCCCACCAGCCTTGCAGCATTACCTCTTCCCGGGCCTCCAGCCCACCAGCCTTGCAGCATTACCTCTTCCCGGGCCTCCAGCCCACCAGCCTTGCAGCACTACCTCTTCCCGGGTCTCCAGCCCACCAGCCTTGCAGCATTACCTCTTCCCGGGCCTCCAGCCCACCAGCCTTGCAGCACTACCTCTTCCCGGGTCTCCAGCCCACCAGCCTTGCAGCATTACCTCTTCCCGGGTCTCCAGCCCACCAGCCTTGCAGCATTACCTCTTCCCGGGCCTCCAGCCTACCAGCCTTGCAGCACTACCTCTTCCCGGGCCTCCAGCCTACCAGCCTGCCCTGCAGACGTTGGACGCGCCAGACTGCACAATTGCATGAGCCAGTTCCTTAAAGTAAATGTCTCTCTCAAGAGATTAATAGATGGACAAACGCACACATGCACACCCTATTGCTCTGTTTTTCTGGAGAACCCCAACTAATACAGATTTCAACTTAGCTGGAGTCAAATGATATTTTCTGTTTACAGAGCTGGTTCTTTAGTACTTAGCTCCATCCAGATTCTTGGAGTCTTTTGGCTGACACTTCTCTTCCCCGTTATCGATTCTGCTCATGCTCAGAAGTACCCCGTATGTACCTCGCTTGTGCCATTACATTATCATTATTGTTGGCACATGAGCCTGTTTCCCCAAAGGACTCCAGGAGCTTTCTTCAGCCTAAGACTTGCTCCTACTAGCTCGTGTAGCTTGTGTAGCCGACCTGGTTAGCATGGAAGAGTTTGTCACCTGTGTCTATTGTGTGAAAGAGTTTAGCTCTGACCTGATACTAGAAAGAAGTTGAAAAAGTACTAAAATGGAAAGTGTGACCCAGAAACATCAGGAGAGGTCGGCAACATCTTCTGGATAATAAATAGTCTTTTCTGGGTTGGCAGGTGTGAAATATATTTGGATGATTTGGACACCACAGTGAACCATTATGTGATCAGTGTTTGTTTTTAAATTTATCCAGTATTTATTCAGATGTGAATTCACCACTCATGGCCAGGTAAAGCTAGACTTTAAAATATTTTATAGAGAAGCTTTCAAGGAAGGCCAGAAGCACTGAGAAGGAAAAATAAATCATTGAAAGTTTATTACCCACAGGTTTTTTTTGTGTTTGTGTAGATCTGCCTAGAATTTTTAATATAGTCAGACATATACAATTATAGCATTTTGTATATGTTTTGTTGCTTTTTTCCAAGTAAACATGTAATGACATCTTCTGCTGTTACTCAATATAAATACCTGCATAGTATTCCATTATAGGGAAATATATATATATAACTTAATTCCCTTATTATTTGACATTTAATATCTCTTTTATTTCTTTTTGCTGTTTTAAACATGGGCTCAATAAACCTATTTGCACATCTATCTTTATGTTCTTGGGTATTATTTCCTGAGAATGAATTGTTAGAATCCCGAGGTCATAGGTAGCCAATCTTATTTTATATATATTTTTTCCAACTTTTGTGAAGGAGGTTTTGCTATCTTTTATCTAAGTGCCCCCCAGAAATGTTTCTCTAGCATACATTAATGTCAGTGGAGTACAGGAGCACCAGGAAGTATGTTCGTAAAACACATACGGGTATGGGGCTGGCTGATTTGTCTTTTATTTTCTAGGCCAGCTCTTTTTCTTAAGTCTTGAATATTCTGCATAAGATCTTGTTCAACCTGTTAAGCCCATTAGTGATTCTACCAAGATAAATTAATAGTCATCATATATCTATGCTTGTTTGAACAAAATGCTCAAGCATCCAAAATATGAGTAGCCAGTCTTTCAGCATTCATGTATGACTCACTTGTTTGTTTGAAATGAGGAGGATGGGAGGAGGCAAGTCAAATGACTGTGAATCTTCTTTTAAGGACCCATGATACAGTATCTAACACCTAAATATTCACCCCACCCCCAACCCTTGGGGAATAGAGTATAACACATTAAATCATGGTATATTGTCATAAAATTCCAAATATGACAAATGATAAAACTATCAGTTAAAAATAATACTTTCCCAAGTACAAGGATCATAACATTTTAATTCATACCTGTAAAGCCAGAAGCCACGGCCAGGGCCACTATCACAGCCGCCCGGCCCATGCAGGTTCGCATTGGATTCGGACAGTTGGTAAAGAAACAGCGGAGCCAAAAACTGATGGGCCATAGTCTTTAATTCTAGCTTGCACCTGGCGGGCAAGTAAAAATATACACTGGGCTCCAAAACCCAGTCACATTCAGTGCTCACAAAGCCACTGACTTATCCGAGTTTCCTAGAATCAAAGGTTTCTAGCTCACCAGACTTATTCTCCTCAGTTCCCCATCTCCTTCCTTATCCCAGATACAAACTCTACACAAACTGGCATCTCACTCAGCACTCCACCATCTTGGCTGCTTCTCCTGACCTCCTCCACGTGGCCTTTCTCTGCTCTCCTCTGCTCTCTCTTCTAATGATAATCTCAGGAACCAAGAGCGCAAACTCCCGTTCCGCCCCCACTTTATACTGTAGCTTCACAACCTCTAATCCAATATACAAAGTAGGGAAGTCTCTAATACAAAGTCACTTCTCTGAGGCATGATTGGATTGTACCACCCCACATCAAAATGGGGTGGGAAAGGCTTAATCCCAAAACCAAGCCCGAGGCTACAAGGATTCTCAACACACATTAATATCACCTGGGCAACGGCCTCTTGGTGGGCAGCATCATCTTTAACAAAGTGAGCATAATACACTCTATCTGCCCAACAATACCTTAATGTGTCTTTAGCAAGAAATGTTAAAGTAGTAATATTGTAGCATCAAACTGAATTTTTCTCAGATGGAGTCCAATTAAACAACACTTGTAATGTTATTTAAATATAATATAGGAAGCTTTTAGAACATAAAGGAATCAATGAAAGCTATGGTACTCCTGGTTTGTTTTTTGTTTGTTCAGAAAGCTAAATTTATTTAACGTAAAGGACTGTCATTTTCAGATCATCTTATTGGAGAACAGGTTTATTCTAGGAATAAATTTGTTTTCTCATTGAAATTATTTAAGACTCTTTTTTCCTACCTAGATTTCATTTTCCGTTTAGCTCAGGAACATTCTAGAAACTTCACATTTCTAGCCCAAAAATGAAGACATGGTTTCTTGAGATCAGGCTTTGTGTCTGTCTCTGTTTCCTGCTGTTAACTGATGGGAAAAGAAGGTAAATCTGTAGCACGAGAAATGAAGCATAAATTTTCTCATATTTAGCTATTCTTTTAAATTACACATTGTTAACCAAGTATTGGAAGTTTGCAAATGTATCAATAAATTTAAAGTAGTTCCCATGGCATCTGTAAATTAAGGGGTACATGGGCATGAATAAATCTGGCTTTCTGTGTCTTGAATCACAGTTCTATGTTTTTCTCTCTCAGAATCCAAGGGAGGAGTACTTTCATAAAAACATTTTTGTGTAATCAAGTTTGTGAGTTTGATTCCTTAAATATTCAAATGGCAGTACTAAGACACACGTTAACCTAAAATTTTCTGTGCTCAGACTTGTAGATCATTGAAACCTTAGACAGCCTAATTAGCAAGTAGAGGAAGTGTGGAAAGTGAACAAGTGATTTGAAAACAGGAGTTGCTGCCCATCCTGGGTGTGCTACCTCAGAAGGGGAATTATGCAGGCATGGCTCCAGCTGCTGGTGGGATTAAAACGGCCAGGCTAAATCCCTGTGGCCCCTGGAGTTCAGTTGTGTAGACCTTTTACAGAAGATGTCTCGAGTCAGGAAAGGAGTAACAGGAATGTGAGGTTTTCTGTGAAGGAAGGCTAATACAAGTTATGTATTTTAGAAAGGGTGTGGTAGGGGAAAATAACTCGCGCTCTCGTAATTATTAGCTTGTTATGTTAGTTGCCTGATTTAAGATTATATTCAATTAACATAATAAATCAAAATGTCATGAAGTATTTTTACTACTAGATTTATTTTATAATTCCTGTGCTCTGAAATCCTCAGGGAGTCAAGTGTTAGATGTTAGAACATCATTCTCTTATAACTCTACATTCATAATTTGGTGGTAGATAACCCAGGATTATGTTGGGGTTTGCTTTCTTTTTTTTTTTGGTAGTGGTAGAGAAATAGGAATTCTTTTTCACAGTTGCCATTTAGAAATGTCTCGGATTTAGTTTTACTTCCACTAGTAGGAGAAGTATGAGAGTAATTTTATAAGATAAAAATTAAGGCTATATAGGAAGTATCTCATGAATATTAGGCATTTGCTCCTTCCTTGTTCCCTTTGTCGGCGTGTGTGAGTGTGGAGCCTGCTCCAGCCCTGTCTGGGTGCAGTGCAGCTCAGCTGATTAGGCTGTAGACGTAAATATGTATGGGAGAATGCGGGTATAACTCTAAGTTTAAAAGAATTCAAAAGAAACCCTTTCAAAGAAGTTTTTCATCCTGCTAGCTCCAAGAAATCCCTTTGTCATTAGAATAGATTTTGTCAAATTAACTTAAAATTCTTTAATTCTTATTTGAAGTTAGGCCTGGCATAGGCCATCTTAGAGCTCAGGGATAGCTGGAGGCTTCAGTTTCAGGAGATGACTGTAGGGAAAAGACCCTTAAACCACACGTTCAAGGACTTTTCTTTTTTACCATTCCCAAATATTATATCTTTTTTTTTTTTTTTTTGGTGGTGGGTTGTTTGTTTTTTTTGTTTGTTTGTTTTTTGTATTTTTCCAAAGTTAGAAGCAGGGAGGCAGTCAGACTCCCACATGCGCCTGACTGGGATCCACCTGGCACGCCCACCAGAGGCGATGCTCTGACCATCTGGGGCGTTGCTCCCTTGCTGCTGGAGCCATTCTAGCACCTGAGGTGGAGGCCATGGAGCCATCCTCAGCACCCAGGTCAACTTTGCTCCAATGGAGCCTTGGCCGCAGGAGGGGAAGAGAGAGATAGAGAGAAAGGAGAAGGGGAAGGGTGGAGAAGCAGATGGGCGCTTCTCCTGTGTGCCCTGGTTGAGAATCGAACCCAGGACTCCTGCACGCCAGGCCGACGTTCTACCACTGAGCCAACCGGCCAGGGCCCCAAATATTATATCTTAAAACTCCTTTTTATTTGCAGTTGTTTTTCATTGAAACTCTTTATAGACTTTTTTCTTACTTAGATTTAGCTAATTTTCCCATATAGTTCAGGGACATTCTAGAAACTTCCAATGTCTACATAGAAATTCAATGTATGTTTTCATAGAAACAGGGTGGATCAGCCCCGGTGTTCCTGAACACTTTCTACTCCTATTAGCAAATGTAATAAAAGGTAAATCCTTTTAAATACAAATACGAGAAATGAAATGTAAATTTTCTCATGTTTGGTAATTAACATTATTTTTTATTTTGGGGGGTTTTTTTTGAGAGAGAGACAGGAAAGGAGAGAGAGGGTGAGAAGCATCAACTTGTAGTTGCTGTCACTTTAGTTGTACATTGAGCTGCTCACATATGCCTGGACCAGGCCAGCCCAGCACCCCCCTGCCCAAGCCAGTGACCCTAGGGGCTTCGAACTGGCAATCTCAGCATTCTGGGTCAACTCTTTATCCACTTCAGCACCACGGGTCAGGCAGTAATTTATATTACTTAAAAGCTTCAACATTGGTTTTAGTGCTGACATTATTTTAGAAAGTGTTAATCTTCTAAAATGTTTGGGCATTGGCCCTCATTGGGGGGAATGATTTTTTCATATTACAAGAGGAGTCTTTGACCCTGAGTTTCTCATATCATCCAAGGCCTGTGGTAATTGGCTTATAGAACTTTTCCGAAACTATATTAGGAATTTCTTTTAAAAATTGTGGAGTAGATGATCAAAATGTAAATTGAAAATGCAGTAAACACAATTCTATAAACTCTGGTTTTCTAGCAGAACAAAACCTGTATTGCTTTTTCAGGTGCCGTGATAGAGGTACCTTCCTGTTGTTTCCGTAGTACCTCATGCAGCCCTCTCAGAGCAACTCGTCAGTGGTGTGGTTGATGGCGAAAATGCAGTCCAAATAGTAGATCATCAACTGGAGTTGAAATGTGTGTGTGTGTGTGTGTGTGTCAGTGAGTGAGAGAGAGAGGAGAAAGAGTGTGTTAGTCCACACACTCTTAGGCATGCAGATTAAATATTTTTAATTGACTTTAGAGAGAAGGAAGAAGGAAAGATAGAGGAACATCAATTTGTCATTTGTTTATTTTTTATTTATTTTTATTTTTTTGTATTTTTCTGAAGTTGGACAGACTCCTGCTTACTTGACCAAGATCCACCTGGCATGCCCACCAGGGGGCAATGCTCTGCCCATCTGGGGCCTCACTCTTTCGCAGCCAGAGCCATTCTAGCGCCTGAGGCAGAGGCCATAGAGCCATCCTCAGCGCCCGGGCCAACTTTGCTCCAGTGGAGCCTCGGCTGTGGGAGGGGAAGAGAGAGACAGAGAGGAAGGAGAGGGGGAGGGGTGGAGAAGCAGATGGGCGCCTCTCCTGTGTGCCCTGGCCGGGAATCAAACCCGGGACTCCTGCACGCCAGGCCGATGCTCTACCACTGAGCCAACCAGCCAGGGCTCATTTATTTATTTATACATTCATTGGTTAATTCTTGTATGTGCCCTGACCAGGAATTGAACTCACAATTGTATATTGGGATGATGCTCTAATCAACTGAGCTACCTGGCCAGGGCAAGGCATGCAGATTAAAGGTATAATAATTTAGAACCTGTGTACAGGTCGTCAGGTTACAACAATCTCGAGATACAGTGTTTCAAGTTTACTACTTACTCCCATAAAAACTTAAAAAGATTGAGACGTGAGTGTTTGGGCTTACGCCCTTAGTGTCATACTCAGGGACTGGGTTGGTGAACTAGTTTGGTCGCGCACAGCGGAAGAATGTGCAGTAATGCAGTAACGCAGTAACGTGGCGTATGAGTAGGGAGTTGGCATACCCCAGCGCGCTTACCTACACCATTTTGGACTGTTAAAAGCACAAGTGTTCTGTTTGTGTTAGGCTAGGGTGTGTTTTGACTTGCACCAAAATTCAGGTTACGTTACTGTCACGGGAATGGAACTGGCATAACCCGTGGACCCCCTGTAATTATATTAAACAGTGTCAGTCCAATAAATTCAATTAAAAGAAAGATAAAGTAACTTGGGCTGAAATCCGCTATAAATGAGAATTGATTATTGCAGCAAATAAATGTTGAAATGGGTAATAAAGAACATGGTATGAATGGGAATGTAAAGTTTTCTTCATAGTTGTCCTCTTCAGGGTAATTTGTGGTGTTGAGGACCTGCCTCAGGTTTCTTAACAATGTTTTCTTACTTGGCTAATTAGGATGTGCTACTGATGCGATCCAAAAAGCGTTCAGCTCCAAAAGAGGTTGCCAGAAAGGGGGAGGTCGCGGTATATAAAGCCTGGGAATGGAGAGCTGATTTCCTTTTGGGGTGAGTGGCAGAAATCGATCACCGGTGTGCCTGTGCTTGTCATCACAATGTGCACTGGCCACTTTGCCTTCTCGTTTATATTCCCTAGACCAGGTCGTTCTTCCCCCATATTATTCTAGATTCTCTTGCTGTCTCTTCAACAGGATTCAGTGCTGAGTGTGGTATTAATTCTCCCCCCATAGATTACATGTCACTAGGAATGCTTTCATCTGCAACAGAAAACTCCTCCACAATGTAAACAGATGTTTACTTTTCTCATGTAGCAGAAGGTCATGCAGGTAGGTAGCTCTGGGTCATGCAGCTGCTCAGCAATGTCATTAAGCACCAGGCGCCTCCTATTTGGGGGTGGTGTCTTCTTCACATAGGTTCCTTTTTAGAGTCACAAGTTGGTTGTTGGGTCTCCAGGACTTTTTCACAGCAGATAGAAGAGGGAAAAGGGGGATGGTTTTCTCCTAGTGAGGCTTATTTGGGAGATGACTTTTCTGGTGACTTCTGCCTCCATCACACTGAAGATGTTTTGTATGCCCACCACTAGGTTCATGGGGGTCTATGCCTTTATCTGGGCACATGGCTGCCCTTGAAAGTAATTGGTGTTGTGTTAGAAGGTGGATGGCGCTGGATTGCTAATGCTGTGTGTGCCACAGAATGCTACTCTCATTCTGCTGATTTTATTTGAGTATAATCCTTTTGAAGCAATTGCCCACACACCAAGTGATAATACTTCGTGTAGCTTTGCAGAATTCTTTTAGTTTCAAAGTTATCAAAATTCAAAAAACCCCTTATATTCAGTTTATTAGGAAGACCAATGTAATTTTGTGATTGTTTTCAACTGGTGCTATTGAATATGATCCATTACCGCCCCCCATCCCCCGACTTATCACTAACAACTAGTTAATACTCACGCCAATTTAGGTATTTGTTTCACAGATTGTTAAAAAAACATCATTCAGTAGTCTCTTACTGAGCAGCAACTTTTTGGGGGAGAGTGGAGAGTAATCACTGGACAGGACCAGCCTCTGATCTGGTGGGGCAGGCAGGTCGACCAGCTAACTATAATGAAAGGGAGCATGAAATACAAACAAGATATGGAGGTTAGAAGTAATAATTTTTCATGTATTGTGGAAAGTGGGTGACAGTGGGGACTTAAACCATAGTAGTGTTGCTGTTTTATTTCCACATTTTAAATTCTTTTTATGCATGTTTAAGTAGTATATTAAAGAAAGATCTTGTCACTTTAATGAGGAAGGAAAAGGACTTTTATGACTCGAGCAGGTCATTAGAAACATGTCCGTTTCTCTTCCTCTCTTTTCCTCTGTGTTTTATAGCTCTTTCAGGAGACACTACTCAATCACACTTCTCAAAATAGCCACTTAAGGTTTGTGAGTATATTGTGAATTTTAGTTTCTCCAAATAAAATATTGTTAAGCAATAAAATTTAACCACAAGTACAGAAAGACATTCTTTTTATTTTAATCAGACGATCAGAACTCGTAGAGGAAAACGTGTAAGTCTCTCTTCACACGTCTCTGAATTCCCTGCATTCATGAGCATCGAGGGCGGCTGAGTAATTTTGTCATAATTCAGTCATATCATCTGCTTTGTCCTGCAATTTGCTTTTCCTCCCGCAACACCTTTTTCTTGATTGTTTTCTGCACCGTGCACATGGAATAGTGTGTTTTTTTTCTCAGTCTAGACTGGTACCACCCTACCCAGGGAGCATTTTTACTGTAATGCTTAGTAAGTGCTCTTTAATTACTGCTAAAGATAAAAACAGGGAGATAACCTGGCATTTGTTACGTACTTGCCTACGGATGCTCGTTTCACCAGATTTAATAGATCACTTGTTGTACTGGTAAGTTTTGTCAAAGGGTTTGTAAACCAAAAAAAAAAAAAAAAGTGATTATAAATGCTGTTGTAATAAAACACGGGTGAAAATCTTCAGAAGAAAATGAGGAGCTCCAAAAGATGTACTTATTTGTTTGTTTGTTGGCTGGTTGTTTTATTTTTGCCAGGTTCTTTATATATTGAGGGAATATTGACATTAAATTCAGATGGAAAAGTTTAGATATTTTCATGAATGAAAATACCTTCCTCCTTTTATAGCTTGGCAAACAGGACCCATGGATGCTTAGATAATGGTTTTTCCAAAGTGCCTTCTTGCATTGTGCTTTGGTAAGAAAGAAAAACAAATATTTAAGAAAAGAAAACTTGATCACCCACTGTTGTAGCATTAAGTGTATCTTACTACTTAATGCTACAACAGGGAATATTTTAAATATGCAGGGCCATTTTATGAATAAGTATTCTGCCCCAAATGCCAATAGCATCCCACTGAGAAACAATAATATGGAAATACTTTGTCTTTTTAACATTTATGTATATACTTTTTAAAAAATGTTACCGTCAACAAATACTTCTTCATTGATGGTGAGTGTCTTTAGACATAGATCTCTTTGTATCTGTAAAACTCGAGCACAGATCATTAGAAGAATTGCTGGGTTAGATGGTGTGCATGCTTGAAATTAACGCGTACAAATCACAACCCAATAACATTGCACACATTTTCCCACATCCTTTTCAACACTAGATATCATCAGTTAAATATTTTTCCTACATAATAAGAAAAAATAAAGTCGTGTTTAAATTTCCATTTTCCTGTCCAAAAAAGCCTGCTATCAAGTACTTTCAATCCCGTGGTAAGTGACTAATTGGCTTTAGAGATGCGCCCTCGGAGTTCATCTGCTCTGGATGTCCTGCTGCCTGTCATTCGTGTTTCAGAAACAGTCCTGTTTCCAAACCAGTCCCTTTTTGTAGTGTCTGTTTATTCTCATCTGCAGGGAATGTCATACTGATTGGCAGGAGTGCTTTTTATAAAGAGTAGGAATTGATATTTATATATATAGAAGGAGCTGTGTTTTCCAAACTCTGGTTGCTGCCTAGTTAGTGGATTGGTGAAACCAAATTAGGGATCTTCAGGCACAAAAAAAAGAAATAGAATAGAAAATGTTGGAGTGTCTCATATATAATAAAGGTGGGACGTGTTTTATGACTTATTTCGTATGCACCTTTGTATGTTTTGAATGAGTGTGTTTATGGATATGTGTGAATAGGTATACTGTATATGCATTTAATGTCTAAGTGGTGCATTGTGATATAAAATATATCTCTGTGGGTTGAGGATCACTGGTATGGAGAATCTTAGCTTTAAAAATTTATTCAAAACATAGTTTATTTCCACCCTAACTGAAACAGGCAGCTGTTTCATCCTTGGGTGTGGCATTAAAAAAATAAATTGCCAAGAGTACCAGTATTTTGCAAAAGGGTAAAGACTAAGACTTTTAGAGGGACTTAAATGCTTAAAGATAGATGTCACCTAATTGGACTTGGAGATATCATGGGTGTTTGAAGCCCAGTGGGCTGCTTACGTGCAGGATGAAGAAATGAATTCCGCCCCACTAAACATCATTTCGCTGAGCAATGTAATTTATCTGGGCTCCAGGGCAGTGCCTGTATTTGACTTTGCAGAGCCAGTGCTGCTGCCCGGGCGGGAGGAGGGGAGGAAGTCGCGGCGCTCACCAGTTTCTCCCTGTGATCACCCCAGAGTGGTGGCTGGAGGTCATTTCAGCTCTTCAGTTCCCCTCGATTCCAGCGCTGATCTTAACATCGCTCAGAAAATTACCCATTGGTGATTATAATAAATGGTTGTAATTAAAAAGAAAAGCCATGGAACACTCTGCATGTGGGTGTATTTAATTACCTGGCAGGTGTTCATATTTCTAGAGTGTGGAACCTATGGGTAAACAATGGGCTTTCTGTTAGGAATTCTGCCCACACTTTTGTGTTTCTTCCTTTTTATAGTTGGGTATTTTCCATCACTTAGGGAGCAGCAGTGATGAGGATGCTGGCTAATTTGTGTTGTACTCTGTGCTTCCCAAGTGCTTGTGTTTTTCATTTGTTTGACCTCAA
This sequence comes from Saccopteryx bilineata, assembly GCF_036850765.1. Lineage (NCBI taxonomy): Eukaryota > Metazoa > Chordata > Mammalia > Chiroptera > Emballonuridae > Saccopteryx > Saccopteryx bilineata. Next base: position 34,164,536 of record NC_089501.1, on the reverse strand, counting down.
CCAATTCTAAATTTCTTACTTGAATTATTCTTATTCAATAATTGCATCTTCATAAAAAATATGAATGGAAACTTATAATCTTCTGAATTTGTAAGCAATCTTGTTAGAAAATGTGTGCTTTTAAAGTTCTGTGATGTAACCATAAGTTAGTTTCTTTCCAGTTTTATGAGGTATTACTGATACATTCTTTTGGTAAGCATAAACACTAAATAATAACTTATTTCACAGATAAAAGAAGATGGAGGTTCAGATTTTTAAAGACTGTCAAGCACCACATAGTATTATTGGGTACTGATGTTCCATGTTGTTAATATGAGGCATAGAGAGGCAGTGTTGACATTGAGTATACTATTATGTTACTTTATTTTTTATTTTTTATTTTATTTTTTGTATTTTTCTGAAGCTGGAAACGGGGAGAGACAGTCAGACAGACTCCCGCATGTGCCCGACCGGGATCCACCTGGCACGCCCACTGGGGCGATGCTCTGCCCCTCCGGGGCGTTGCTCTGCCGTGACCAGAGCCACTCTAGTGCCTGGGGCAGAGGTCAAGGAGCCATCCCCAGCGCCCGGGCCATCTTTGCTCCAATGGAGCCTCGGCTGTGGGAGGGGAAGAGAGAGACAGAGAGGAAGGAGGGGTGGGGGTGGAGAAGCAAATGGGCGCTTCTCCTATATGCCCTGGCCGGGAATCGAACCCGGGTCCCCCGCACGCCAGGCCGATGCTCTACCGTTGAGCCAACCGGCCAGGGCCCTATTACGTTACTTTAAATTTGGGTAAAACCCTTTGACCCTGCCCCCAAAGATTAATTCAATCTAATCCTATCTATGAGAAGGCATTCTGGGGACAGGGCCCAGTTTCTCCGTCGATCTCAGTGTCAGCTCAGTGGTACCAAGCTATCTGATAACCTGTTGTGATTTTGGACCAGCATCTCCTGTCCACATAAAAGTGTGCTTACGCAAGTACTAGGAGCTCTTTGCCAGTGGTGAATATAATGACTGACATATCTGTCTGTGTCTTATGAAACTTATTTAAGCAGGTGACCTTTCAGGTGAATTTTTAGTTATTCTCTAGATACATGTTATTACTCTCTTCCTCCTTGAAAAACACTCCTTTCCATTCACCTTCGGTCCAACGAATCTGCACTCAGGAAAGAGAAGGCAAGGTTTAGATGGTTTCTGAGTAAGCGTTGAAGTTTCATTGTTGCTACGTTAGTGTCTATTTTGTAAACTTGAGTCATAACTTAAAATGATGTCAATGCTAATTTAACCAGTTGGCTTGATGAAAGAATCTTGCATATTGCAAGAAGAAAGTGTTATTAGTAGATGTTTAGAAACAAAAAGGAAAGCTAATGTTGTAACACTATACTCAGTATGTTAAATTGAGGAAAACATATTTTGTGAGCTTCTTTGAATAGAATTATTTGGGCTGCTCAACAACCTTTTTACTTTTTCCCTTCATTTTCTAAGATAAGCCCTCTCCAAATTTAAATAACCAATTAAAAGAAAAGGACTATCCAACATTTAGAAAAAAATAAAGCCATGCCAATAAAAGTTGTAATATATACTCACAAAAGTTAGGAGATATTTAAAAATGAATATGAAGCGATAAAATATCCCCTAATTTTTGTGAGCCTTATATATATATATTTTCTTTGAAAATATTAGATATTAAATTAACTTGGTTGGCATGTGTTGTTCAGGCTTAACAGATGAGTTTTATGGCATGCTATCAAAATAGGCAATTAAAACAGCTGTGTTACAAATCTAACTTGCATATTAAGAGTCACACAAAGCCTTTCAGAAATAGAATTCCATGGTCCCTTCCAATGGCCATATTGAAGGAATAATGATCTATATAGATCGATATAGGTCTAATTTATGGAGGATCCATAGAGTTACCAAGTTTCAGAATGGCTTCATTGACTTGAGGAGGTCAAGTTAACGAATAGAAATGGTGTAGGTACTCTCTGCCTTTCCCTGTGAGGGTCTAAAAGAAGCTTACAGAACCCTCACCTCCCCATAGCAGTGGTCAGTGAGTTCTGGGTATAAAGGTTGAGCCCCTGCTTGCTAGTGTGTCTCCACTCATTCTGCTTGGTCGCCTGACGGTCATTCTAATGACAAAAGAGGGTGTGTGTGTGTACTTTCCTGTAATAAGCTGGTGTATCACTCTCTTTGTTCAGCTTCTTGAGCACTACCTACATGATGTGTGATAACGAATGGCTGTACCTCTCTGTGTAACTCTGTCTCAATTTTACCAAAAAGTGATTTAACAATAAAATATATGTTTAGCTACAGATTTTATCAATCAAACTGTTTAGTTACGCTATTTTGTGGATCACTATATTTGTCTTAGCAGTAAGGATATTCTCCCTTCCCTCTGCCCCTCTACTACCTCTGTCTATTACTTCTCTCTCAAATATTTTTCCCGAAAGGTCTTTTTATTCTTGTCTGTTCCATGGTAGTACTGAAAGGAATACAGTGTAAACCTGGAAGGTAGAATAATAAATTGCCCTTATGGTCTGTTTCATTGAGGAGTTCCAGTAAACTGCTCCACCCAATGTATGTGCCACTGTGTAGGCCCCTCCCTCTGACTGTGGGTTGGGTCTGAGAGTTTAACTTGACAGAATCAGCAGAAGTGACACCCTCTCAGTTCTAGGCCTGAGCCTTAAAAAATCCAGGCATGCTTATGACCAGCTATCCCACTTGTAGGAATTTATCCTAAGAATCTCAAAACACTAATTCAGAAGAAGATATGTACCTCTATGTATTGCTTTCAATAGCCAAGATCTGGAAACAGCCCAGTGTCCATCAATGGACAAATGGATAAAAAGGCTGTGGTACATTTATACAATGGAATACTACATGGCCATGAAAAAGCAGGAAACATTACCTTCTGCAGCAGCATGAATGGGCCTGGAGAATATTATGCTAAGTGACATAAGGCAGGCAGAGAAAGACAAATATCATCTGATGTCACTTATATGTGGAATCTAATGAACACAATAAACAGAGGAACAAAATAGAAACAGAGTCAGGGTCACAGGGAACAGATGGATGGGAAGTGGGGACAGGATCAAAGAAGGTGAAGGGATTAGTCAAATTATATATATAACACAGACCCAGAAAACAGGGCAGCAGTAATCAAAGGGAAGGGGGGTGGGAGTAGGGGGAGGGAGCAGAGGGGATGAAACTGGTGGAAAGGGACTTTGCATGGGGCAGGGGGAACAATGTGGTGTGTAGAGGATGATATATTGAGTGGGACATTTGAAACCATGTCAACACAATAAATTTAAAGTAAAAATTAAAAACAACCCCACAGACTCAAAGAAATCCAGGCACGGAGAGAAGTCCTAGGAGAGAGAGAGAGAAAAAAAAAAAAAAAAGAGAGAGAGAGAGAGAGAGAGATGCCCAGCTGAGTCTAGCCTGGATTTCAGAATTGTAAGCAAATAAAACAATTGTTTTTGAAGCCATTGAGTTTTAGGGCAGTTTGTTATGCAGTGATTCATGAAAACACCCCTAGATTGATGTACATTGAAGAATGTGTTTTAATAGTTAACAACAATTTATGTTTATGTACTAGAAAAGTGAAATATAAATTATTGTTAATCAGGTATTAAAACTGATTTATCAATGTATCATGTGCTATTTACTAATGTAGTTAAATCAAGAGGGAAAGAAATAAAATAGGCATTGAAGAGATTTGAAAGTGACTCAAAGCTGTTATTAAATAAATACAAGCTTTCCCATCACATTCATAAAGTAGTGATGACTGAACATTTTGGCAACATTTTAGACTACAACATTGGAAGAGGAATGTATTTAAGAAAATTAAAGATATTATTATTATTTTTTTTAATTATTTTTATTTATTTATTCATTTTTTTAGAGGAGAGAGAGAGAGAGAGAAGGGGGGAGGAGCAGGAAGCTTCAACTCCCATATGTGCCTTGACCAGGCAAGCCCAGGGTTTTGAACCGGCAACCCCAGCATTCACAGGTCAACGCTTTATCCACTGCACCACCACAGGTCAGGCTAAAGATATTTTTTTTTTTTGATGGGATGAGTTTCTAAGTTTCTTTTCCTCCCAGAATTCCTTTTATTTTTCACTTGACGTTTTAAGCTAAATACCTCTAGGTTGACTGATGACAAATGTTTCCAGTCAAACACACTAGTTTCTAAATCTGTCTGTAAGTTGCTTTCTTAAAACAGTGAATAAGCTTAGGAAATAATTATTCCTCCAAGTACACAGAACTCCCGAGCAAGCTTGTGTTCTGCAGACAGATCTGATTCATCAAGAAACATCAAGATAATTGTCACGATTTAGAGTTTTAAAAGAAACCAAGAAGCCTTTGGCTCTTGTAGAAAACTTTCTGCTGCTCTCTTGGCGCGATGCCTTGTGTTGGATGTTCTGTTCTGTACGTTGCTCCATTTTTTTGCCCCTGGGACAGGAAACTACTGAACAAAATATTCGTTTTGGTAACCAGTGCTGGTCCCTTGGTGACTCACTATTCTCGGGTGATCGGTGCAGAAAGAAGAGGCTGACACTTGAATGCTGCTCCCTAGCGGATGCAGAGATGAGCCAGGATTTTAATTCTTTCATCACTGGTGTTTTGTGAAACCAGGAATTACTGTTTTGACACGAGAAGGACAACATCCACATGAAAGTACTTTTCTGTCTCATAAACTGTCTTTCAGGCGGTGGAATGCCCCGTTTAGAAGAAAATTCTTAATGGGCTCCAGACAGTTTGCATTTAAATACACCAGCGTTCCCTCCCTCCTGGGAATTCTCTGTGTGATTGTGTAACAGTAATTTTATATGGAAACATTTTCTTACAAGATTGTGAGCATAACAGGGGCAGAATCATGTCTTACTTTACTTCAGACTATACAACTCAGAATCTAGGACACATCCGAGTACTTGTAAATCCACAGAGATTATTTTTTGAATTAATGAAGTTAGCTTTTTAATCATTTTTTTTCCTCCGGGAGTTGCTGGTTAGTCAGAATGTCAACAATTCCCAGATTGGCAGATTATTTTGAGGGAGTTATGTTTTCTAATTTCTACGATGGATAGTTGCCAGCTTTTTACTACCCCAATTCTATGAAGTATTGATAATAATTTTTAATTGAATGGTCTGTAATATGCCGAGTGTTTGCAAGATATTGTTTCTGATTCTTACAATAGATCATTTGGAGATAGGAGTTTTAAGTATAGTAGATTTTCTTATAATTCCCTATTGAAGACCTGTGTAACGAGGGATTTACGTGGCACGCTGAGAATGTTTAGCTGTTTCTGGAATTTCTGAGTTGAAGGTGCTGGAGGAGGAGACACAGTAGAAGGGCTTTTATATTCCTGCAAACAGAAGGCAAAGAGGAAGTTCTCGGGAACTTGACTAAGAATCTGTGGTAAATGCGTGTGTTTCCATTTTCCCCTCACCTGAAAGGGTACAAATCAATCTGGGTTCTAGGTTCATCTTTTTGCTCAGATTACACCTATTTTATTCATTTCAAAAAAAAAAATTAAGTACACGTTGTCTCTGCTATAAATGAAAAAATTTTTGAGCATTCCCAGGCCTCCCACATAACCTACGAGATCCCACCAGATAACACGTAAACCTAAAACAGCACTAACACAGAGTCAGAGCCGCGCCACCTCCCTGCTCAGAGTGCCCTGCGTTAGTGGGTCCCTGCAAAGCTGTATAACACATAAACCTAAAACAGCACTAACACAGAGTCAGAGCAGCGCCACCTCCCTGCTCAGAGTGCCCTGCGTTAGTGGGTCCCTGCAAAGCTGTATAACACATAAACCTAAAACAGCACTAACACAGAGTCAGAGCCGCGCCACCTCCCTGCTCAGAGTGCCCCTGCGTTAGTGGGTCCCTGCAAAGCTGTATAACACATAAACCTAAAACAGCACTAACACAGAGTCAGAGCCGCGCCACCTCCCTGCTCAGAGTGCCCTGCTTTAGTGGGTCCCTGCAAAGCTGTTCTTACAAAAGCAAAACTGCTCTTTGGATCCTTTCAGTTAGTAGGAACAGGTGCTAATACTATCGGTGTTTTGTAAAAGCAAAGTAGCATAACACAAACTTTTGAAAAGCAGGGGGCCCATGATTTATAGTTAACATTTTTTTTATGCCAGATACCTCTGACATTCTTGAAGTACCTCAGTGAACACAAAAGACCAAAATTCCTGCGTTGGGAAAGTGCATTGTAGCATAGGGAACAAACAATAAAAGCAACACCAGGAGGAAGATACTCTATATCCGTCATGGCGAACCTATGACACGCATGTCAGCACTGACATGTGTAGCCATTTTCAATGACACGCGGCCACATGCGGCCACATACCAGAGAAGTATGGGGCCTCATGGCAAGAAGGACGTTTTAGCCTCGGCTCCTGCACAGCCAGGTGCAGTAGCCGAGGATAAAACATTTGCTGTAGTGCAGACACTGTGCCGGAGTTCTGTAGGCCAAAACAACAGAACTCCGGCACAGACCATCTAGTTCTGGCACGTACAGTTAGGCCGTTAGGGGATCTGACCGGAGGAGCAGGGAGCAGCAGAATGCCGTGGGGGACGCATCTCTGGGGGCATGTGATCGCCATTACCAGCAACCACATAACCACAACACCATCATCCAATCTACTGTTCTGGGGTGTTGTGGATTTCTAATTGACCATCATTACTGAGATAAGTGAGGGGGAGGCTGGGAGAGGCGAGGGCCTGTGCTATGGGTGCTGTTTCCCGCCATTAGAAATAGCAGCAGCCATCTTAATTGACATAAGATGCAATTTGCAGAATTTCAAGATAGCATCTGGGCTCAGGTGTTTGTTGACTTGAGGTCAAAACTTGAGAATCTGGAAAGGTGCCGCTTGGAGAATCTAGAGGAGTGCCACTATGAACAGGAAATTTGGAGTGCCTGGAACTGATTACCAGACACTTTTAGCACCCTGAAAAATATAGCAATGGCTTCACTCACAATTTTTCCCTCTACGTACTTTTGTGAGACCTTATTCTCAGCGTTAAATAATATCAAAACCAACAAAAGAAACATTGACAGATGAAGTTAGTAGTGCTTGCTTGGGCTTGAAGTGTACAAAATACCAACCTTCAATTGAAGATTTAGCCAGTGAAATTCAGCAACAAAAAAGTCACTAATAGGCAGGTTAGTTAAAGAACTCCACCTCCCCCTCACTTATCTTAGTTCACAGCACCCCACACAAGTTAAATAATATCAAGACCAACAAAAGAAACCGACTGACAAATGAACAAAGAAGTCACTAAGCAGGTAAGTTAAATAGTTTTTGGTTTATTAAATACAGTTAAATATTACAATTATACATTTTTGTTACTTAAACTATAAATATCACGAAATTATTATTTTTTTTTTTCTCGAAGTGACACAACACTGAGTTATGCTCGGTTTTTGGTGAATTTTGACACACCAGGCTCAAAAGATTGCCCATCACTGCTCTAGATCGTAGGTTATAGGTCCTGTGGAAGACATAAAGGAGGTAGCGGAAATCAAGGCGAGAGATGGGTTATAATTTTGTATGGAGCACGCAGACTTCCTAAAAGAAGGTGACTTCTGAGCAAAGCTGGAGGAGGTGGGGAAGTATGGGAAGATGCTTGGCGGGACAGCCTTCCCGCAGAGGGCAGAGGGCAGAGCGAAGGGCAAGAAGCAGGCAGAGTGGCCGGGATGGGTACAAGCAGAGTCCGAGCGGAGTCCGGGGCCTACTCCGCCTGCGGCCTCTGAGGATGCTTGGATGGGTACCCTTGGTCCAGACTGCTGCTAAATCATGCCAGTGTTTGTGAATCCTATTGGATGATCCTTGTCTGTCACTGTTACCTTATCACCAAGTCATGAATCAACACCAAAAGGAGATGTTGCTAGACTAGAACCATATCATAAGTTGCAACCTTGAAACATTTTTTTTTTGCAGGCCCCAGAGGCCTTTGAGATGTTTAGCGTCCAGAACTACTGACTTTGTATTCAAGATTAGAGACCACATACATCAGCTAATTAGAATGAAAGGAGTTGGAGTATGTAAAATTCCTTAAATCTGTGCTTAAACATAGCAGGTACTCTACAAATATTAATTTTGTTAATTTTTAACTTAAAAAGTAATCTGTTTTTAGCTCATAGTCTGTGCACCTACAAATTAAGGTCAGATTTTGAAGTTACACCAGCAATGTCTCTGTCGCCTTTTTGAAAACATTGTTTTATTTGTGTGACACATTTTTCAGCTTTTCTTTTTTTTTTTTTTTTTTTTTTTTGCATTTTTCTGAAGCTGGAAACGGGGAGAGACAGTCAGACTCCCGCATGCGCCCGACCGGGATCCACCCAGCACGCCCACCATGGGGTGACGCTCTGCCCGCCAGGGGGCGATGCTCTGCCCATCCTGGGCGTGGCCATGTTGCAACCAGAGCCACTCTAGCGCCTGAGGCAGAGGCCACAGAGCCATCCCCAGCGCCCGGGCCATCTTTGCTCCAGTGGAGCCATGGCTGCGGGAGGGGAAGAGAGAGACAGAGAGGAAGGCGCGGCGGAGGGGTGGAGAAGCAAATGGGCGCTTCTCCTGTGTGCCCTGGCCGGGAACCAAACCCGGGTCCTCTGCACACTAGGCCGACGCTGTACCGCTGAGCCAACCGGCCAGGGCCAGCTTTTCCATACAGATGGATTTTTCAACTGACCAACTGACACTTTGGGAGGAATTGAATAGTATAATTCTGATTGAATAGTATAATATGAAAATAAGTGTTTTTCGAGAATTTATTTTGCTGCCTTTTTGTTCTGGGATTGCCTCTTTTAAATGATTAATACAGACAAACTTGAAAAAATAGATTTTATCACCAACTGAAAGTGTACATTCTCTGATTCTGTTAAAATGGTACCAAATTGTACCATAATTTTGATGCCTGAGGTACATTTATAGGACAGACTGTGTGCCTGGGTTGGCTAGGTGCTAGTGTGGGTGCAGCCCTATCTTACGCAATACATGTAGTTTTTAAACATCTGTAGATGAGAGTGGGTTTGAATATTGACTCTGTTGGTTGTCAAGATGTGTCCTTACTCAGGTTAATTACCTAATTCAGTGAGACTCATTTTCCCCATTAAAGAAAAAAAAAAGAACTAACGTTATGTGCACCTTCAGAATTGTGAGGAGTAAAGACAATGTCTGCAGCCTGCCCGTGTGATAACACCTGGAGTGGAGTAAGCCCTCCGTGCAAGGTAGCTGCCGTTAATTTTTAGACAATATACAATTAGCTCTTGTTTTAGATTGATTTGTTTTCCTTTTTGAGATGTCTTCTACCTAACATTTTAAGCTTACCTGTTCCTACCCTGTCCTTCAGCCTTTTGGAAAGAACCATTTGAGTGTTTGATGCATATATTTCTGAAGCAGATCCAATACTTGAAAGAATCTGAGGGTAAAATACTTTGAGAGGGGTTACCCTTTAATTACAGTGTCTTTCTTTGAACTCTTGAGTTCCCTCTTTCTCATCCCTTTTCCTCTGTGACCCACCACCTTTCTCTCCTTGTGCTTGGCCTCCTCTCCCTCTCCCCTCTAATTACCCCCCCCCCACTCTGCTCTGCTCTCTGCATCGTGGCCAGGCTATATTTTCTGAAATGCTACTGTCCTTTTATTTTCTTAAAAGATTTTACGTTGGCCACTGATTGTATTTCTTCTTTAGGGGGTCTCTTCAAGCCTTAGGCCCATTTTAATTGGGTTGATGGCTTTTTATTATGACCGGTAGGCGTCCTTTATATCCTCGATATAAGTCTTTTGTCAGTTACATGATTAGGTTTATTAGCTCATTTTAGAAATTTATTATTTTTACTTTTATTTTTATTCATTTTAGAGAGGAGAGAGAGAGAGACAGAGGAGAGAGAGACAGGGGGGAGGAGCTGGAAGCATCAACTCCCATATGTGCCTTGACCAGGCAAGCCCAGGGTTTCAAACCGGCGACCTCAGCATTTCCAGGTCGACGCTTTATCCACTGCGCCACCACAGGTCAGGCAGCTCATTTTAGCTTTTTGTTCTCGGCAGCTCAGAGGCAGCGATGCTGGGAGAGCCGCAGCCTGTGCAGCCTCGGACGGTCCACCGTCACAGGAGGACTGCGGGGCAGGGGTTGCGGTGAGGGGTGAAGGCCAGGCAGCTGGACACAGCTTCTGTCGTTTGTTTTCTCCTTTTATCTTCTAAGAAATGTGTGGGTTTTTTTTCCCTCAAAGACCCTCGCCCATGGCCCTCCCAGAAGACTACTGTGTCTTGTTAGCAAGAACTGAGTTACTTGGCTACCCCTAGCTTCAAGAAAGGCTAGGAAAGTGTCTTTTTTGTTTCAGTCTCTATGGTGATAGAAGGATGAGGGAGAAAGAAAGGGTTAGAATGCTTGTAGTATGAAATGCTTGCATGTCAAGGCCAGGGTGTCTCAGGACAGGAGAATGCTCAGAGGTGCGAGAGCATAGCCTTTGGGGGAATTGGTGCTGTTTTGAGAGAAAAAAGTGTTTGTTCCCTGGAAGACCTATGTGAGTGTCAGTTTGGATGTGTGGGTAGCTTACAGGCAGGGCATCTGAGCTGGGTATGGGCCATGGCAGCCCTCAGAGAGCAGATGGCACTTGAAGCTGGGGAAGGACTGAGCTTCCTGGGTGAGAGCTGGTGAAACCTGAGACAGACGGGGCGGAGTGTGGGCCCTGGGCAGAAGGGGCTGGCTGAGAGCATCTACCAGAAGAGGAGACGGTGTTCATCCAGCCTCCGGAGGCGTTTCAGGACCAGGAGAGCATGTTCAGTGGAGTGGGAAGTCCCACAACCAATCCGCTTGGTTGGCCAGTTAGGAAGAGACTGTGGGTCTTCTCAAAAGCAGTCCTTTGGAATGAAGGAGGTAGAGGCCCAACTAGTCACCCGAGGGAGAACTGAGGGGGAACGGGAGGTGAGAAGGTGATGATACTGAGTTAGACTCCTTAATCAAGGGGCGTAGTTGTAATTCCATTAGAAAACGTTTTGTAGGAAGCAGCATTGAAATGTGTATAGAGGTTTATGATACGGGAGATCATTAAATGATAGGCCACGTTTCCTGGGGAGGTGGGAGCAGGGAGTGAGGAATTATCTGTAGTGCGTAGAGGAGGAAGGGGCTCCACTTCTTCACAGCCTGGAGCTGTGAAGTTCTCAAACCTCTGAAGTCGGGACGCATTTAAAATCCTACAAATAATTGTAGGTGCGCTATATACAAATTCCTGAGAAATATATTATAATAATTAAATAAAATATTAAAAAATTATAAAGTCCAAGCAAGCTTTTATGGTAGTTAAATGAAATAAATACGACAAAATTAAATTTATTCTGACATTAAAAAACATTTTTATGTTACATTTTTTGTTATGCTTTTTAGAATTTGTAAAAAAGAGGGGTTAAAAAAAAACAAAACAAAAAAAAATGACAAAAATGTTTTTTTATAGATAGAGATACATTCTTAGTAAGATTTAGTAATTCGGCAGGTCCCGGCAATAATGTGTTTAGTTTTTCCATTCTTGTGTTTATGAGAAACATGAGCCTGATGTGTCCTCATGATTTCTTCAATGTTTGGGCATATATTTGAAAGGCAGACTCTCATTTCCTCGTCAATACATTGAAGAATTCCTCTCCTTTTAGCCTTAATTGTGTTGAGTGCAGAAAACCCCCACCATACATATCATCCTAACTTTACACTAAACAAAGGATAGAAGAAACTTGCCTCCAGTCTTTCCGGGGAACATGTGGGGTAGTGTAAACAATCCAGCACCACAGCTTAACAGCCTTTTGCAACCTAATCAGGTAAGTGAGGTGGGGGGTTGGGCAGACTGTCAGTTTACAGCCAATTCCCCACACCTCTGTCCCCCCAAAATCTAAACTCCAAAAACCCTGTTGTTTTTTTGGTCCCCAGCAGGCACATATTTCTCTGGAATACCATAGGGCGCACCTGGAAATCTTCTAGGGCGCACACTTTGAGAACCACTGGCTTAGAGGAATCTGGCCACTGTTAAGGGACACTTCATCTTTTAAGGGAAGAATGGTGCATGTATGTGGAAGAAGGAAGAAGTGATGGGGAGTGGATGGTTTGGGTGAGCATATCGGAAGCAGATGTTCCCCTGTATTCTTTCAAATAAGAAGGCAAGAATGGTCAGAAGCTGAGATTGGGTTTAGAATAGATGGGAGAACTGTTTTATATCCCTTTTGCTTTTCAACTCTAAGTTTGACTAGGTGTACAATATTTTGGAAACATTACTCACCAGTTAGAGACATTGCCCATTGATGTCAGCAAAGCTGATGGTGTTTATATGGAGAGTTTAGTCTGCAAATACGTATATCATCCCATGTGCTTAGAGGTACTTAAGATGGAAGGTGGCTTTGGTTTTTATCAACCAGTAAATCTTCTTTTTTTTTTTTTCTTTTTCTGAAGCTGGAAACGGGAAGAGACAGTCAGACAGACTCCCGCATGCGCCCGACCGGGATCCACCCGGCACGCCCACCAGGGGCGATGCTCTGCCCACCAGGGGGCGATGCTCTGCCCCTCCGGGGCGTCGCTGTGCCGCGACCAGAGCCACTCTAGCGCCCGGGCCATCTTTGCTCCAATGGAGCCTTGGCTGCGGGAGGGGAAGAGAGAGACAGAGAGGAAGAAGGGGGGAGTGGAGAAATGGGCGCTTCTCCTATGTGCCCTGGCCGGGAATCGAACCCGGGTCCCCCACACGCTAGGCCAACGCTCTACCGCTGAGCCAACCGGCCAGGGCCAACCAGTAAATCTTCTTAACATGCCTGCTATGCACTAGGCATTTTGATAGATGCTGTGCATATATTAAGGAGGAGTGCTAAGAAGTTACAGAATATATTTGGTTCTTCTGTAATCCTATTCTATCATTCTATATTCTGTTTCCTAGCATAGAAGTTAGAGTACTAGGTTCCTTTCACTTATTAGCTGTGCTGCTTTGTAATGTAAGGGAAGTTTGAGGCCTCAGAAACTTCTTATCTATATCGTGGAAGGTGTGGACTGGAAGAGTGCAAAGATGCCCTAAACAGTAAAAATAAACAACTAATAGATACATGATATAGATAATAAGATCTATTAACATAATAGATTCTTGGTATAGACAGTAGAAGCTGCACACAGTAAGAAGGGGGGAAGGTTACAAATGCATACTCGACCAATTTGCATGATAACACAAATGTTCAAAGGTGGGGCAGTTTAGAATTCTCCGTAAGTTTATGGTCTGTGGTTCTACAGTGACTCTTAGAGAACTAGGAAGGGCTGATAGGACTCCATCAGTTACTTATCATGAAATAGAGCATTTTGGACAAAACAGCAACAACAACTGAGTTTCTTTAAAAAAGCAGATAAAACTCAAACATTTGCTTGTATATAAGGATAAAAAGGTTGTATACAGTAGTGTTTTAAACAGTTAATTAGTAAACGTTGTTATGTGGCAATTACTTATTTTGTGGTGAATGAAATATACATAAGCCAAATTCTCAAGTTTTTATATAATGTGTTTTATCCTGAAGATATTTTCAGGAAATATCCTTAACTGTTTCTGGGAGTAGATGGAGCAAAGGAGTAATGTGACAGTTTCCAGATGGCCATTAAGAAAATAATAAATTTTCTTCAAGTCCCTGATTACTAACACGCTGAATTTCGCTGTATCTCTTCTCCAGACAAACCTGATTGAGTATGAATCGGCTGTAGCCCGGATTTAACTTTCTTAAAACAGATGGTACAGAAGAAGAAGAGAAGTCTTTTACCATGCCCTGTGGGCAAGGCTCACACTTATTTATCCTCATTCATGGGCAGTTTCTCTCTGTTTTGGCCTGACTTCTGGGAGCCCAAAACTCTTTAAAAGATGTTTTCTTAAAAATAGTGAGCTCTTTTCTTGACTGTCCTAGTATTCTTGGCCGCGCTTCCTATATTCCAGCTGCTTTTGCTCATTAACATTCAGCTTGATCCGTAGTGACCGAGCGGCAGGAAAGGGCTGGAAGCTGGTGCAGTGAAAGGTCCTGGGAGGGCTTTCTGAGGAAAGATGCAAATGTCACCAGGAACTGTGGAACCAAGTTTCATTTTCTCAAATCAGTTGAATGCTTAAGGCTTTCAGCGGATTTAAATAGAAAGTTTTTCTTTTTCCTTTGCCTTTTGATGTAGATTCAATTGGGACTTAACTTTTCCTCCTCCTTTACAGTAAGTATGCTTTTCTTGTTGAAAATAAAATAATGAATCAGGTTAAGATAAGCCTAACACATTTCTTAGCTCAAGCATATTTACACAGATTGACAAATATTAAATTGTGTAAGAGTCGCTGTCAGCAGTGTGGCTGAGATGAAGTTGATTATAAAAACGGAAAGTGTGTAAGCTCAGGATGAGTTGCTTCCCTTTCAGCATATTGAAAAAACACACTTAGCTGCTCATCCAAGGGCATAATTATTTCTTTCCAAGACAGCTTTGAAAAGAATTATCAACGTACATCATTTACAATGTTTTACACTATGGAATCTTAACAGAAATTTTGGATTATTTTCAGGAGAAACTGATTGCGTTCTAGTGAAGAAAATCTGAAAAATACATAATTAAAGAGTAATATTTCTCCAGACTATACTGCTTGTTTTGAAGCCTGCTATCCCAGAATTCCACTTCTGCCTATTTGCTTAAGGTTTGACACTTCGTGTAAGGTTAGAAGGAAATATTGTTACCACAAATGCTTTTGTAACAATTGCTTTCACAACTATATCTGTGCATTAAAAAAAAAATCCTGGCAGTTGCTTCTCAGATTTAATGGGGATGTAAAAAAATGGGGCAATAAATAAATCTGGTATTTTTAAGTCGCAATGAGATTAGCCTTCTCTGCAATAGTTAGGGATGCAGACATGCTGCCTCACCTACTGGTCTTTGTCCAGCACAGCAGTGGCTTTGGGCAGGGATGACGACGGGAGGGACACAGAAGGCATCTGCCCCACAGAGGTAACTTTATTCAGTCGCATTATGAGGAGAGTATTCCGACATGTACAGACGGTAGTGCTTCTTGAGATTGTTTCAGTAGAGAACACTTTTTTTGAAGTTGCCGCCATGGAAGATGACTGTGCTCATCATTACACTCGTGCCAGTGCCTCCCAGAGGCTGACCGGGGGTGGCTGCAAGGGGCTGAGCTCCATAGTGGTGGTGCGTCTAATGTTTTCTTCTCAGACCTGTCAGTGCTTGATAAAATGGTGAGTTTATTTAAAAGATCAACTGGATATGATTACTGAGTGGTAATTTTTAAAGTCACTGCTCCCTGGCCCCCCAGGGTATCATTGATGTATAAGAATATAGTTGATCTTCGTGGATTTTTTTTTCTCTCTCTTAGGGCTTATTTGTCATTCTAAGGGCAGGCAGAGCACACATCTACAGAGGAAGTTTGGGGAAATGGGCTAAAAAGGTTAGAAAAAGCCCAAATAGTTCCATAGAGGGAGAGAGGGAATATTTATTACATAGACTTAAATTGTCAAGACTGGGGGGGAGGAGATAGAGCCAGGAATGGGAACGCTCTACTGGTTTCTGGTCTCTTCTGTCTCACACACACGCGCGCATGCGCACACACACACACACGCACACGCACACGCACACGGGCTGTAGGATGAAGAGACATGGAGATTGGAAGGGGCGCGCTCCACACCTGGCTGCCTCCTCCTACCAGGGTGTCAAGTGCAGTGGGGAGAGAGGAGTGTTTTACCCATGAGGTCCCCTCCTGCCACGGTACCAGGGAAGAAGCTGGCGCACACACCCTGGTTTACCATTTTAACTTGCCCTCAGTTCCAAGGGGCCGTGAAAGATGTTTTTAATTTTTAACACTTGATTAAAGCCTCATCTTCACAAGCATTGTCTAGTATGTCAGAATCAGCCCTTTCACTGAGTCAGCTGTGAGAAAATGATGTTAGCTGTCTGGAGATTTTGCCTTAAGAAGGAAGAGATTTCTGCCTTAACATCCTACCTAGAAGAGTTGGTTCTAAATATTGAGTAAAAACCTTCAGATTAAATTAAGTGGACTGATCAGGCCAGGACTGGGTGGTGGCTTCCAAATCGTTCTTTCTCAGATCAACATTGATTTGTTGACGAAGAAGTCAAATGGAATTCTTTGGACACTTTAGTGCCCAGGAGCCTCTCCTCAATTTAAAGGCAGACAGGAGACAACCTTCTGGCTGTTCCTGATTCCAGCTGTGGATTGTAGCCGCTGGTGTCTCCGGCCAGGGACAAGAAGTGGCATTGATGCTGAAGGCTGGAGGAAGCCACCCTCAGCAGTAATTTAAGTAAGATAAGCTAAGATAAGGAGATAGCATTCATTTAACAAATACTTTGAGCTGCCACTGTGTTCACAGCGTTGTTTTCTTCTTTAAGAATATGGAGAAAGAAAAATGCTCCTCTTAGGATTTCCTTAGAAATCCTACTCTCAAGGGATACAGAGCAGGTACATAGTAAGGGGTGGTTAGTTCTAGACTGGAAGTATGAAAAAGACACGAACTCTGGGAAATGAATGTCTGGCTGGTTTTTTGGTCATTTTTTTTTCATGCTTACCTGGCAGATCTTCAGGAAAACCTGTAATTCAAAGTAGAAGAGGAAGTTGAAAATATTTTAGAAATTTGGTACCTATGAGAAGTCCTTCCGAGGGCTTGCCAAAGTTTTTGCAAACATTCCTTCTGTGGCCAGCCATGGTGATAAGCAAATTCTTCATTAATCCACCGAATCCTCCAAACAAACCCATAAAATAAGCAATACAAGAAAGTTCTCCCTTTTCTCTGGTGACAAAACTTGAAGGCAACAGTTACTATTATCTTAGGGTGGTGACGCATGGCACCCTCACCTTGTTGATCCGCAGTCAGTGAGCAGCCTGGAGCCATGGCTGGGTAGTTCAGTTAGTTGGAATGTTGTCCTGATACACCGAGTTTGTGGGTTCAGTCCCCGGTCCGGGCACAGACAAGGATCAACCAATGCCTGCATAAATAAGCGGAGCAACAGAATGATGTTTCTCTCTCTCTCTCTCTAAAAATCAATCAATCAATTTTAAATAATATTAGCAGCCTCTATGTAATTGACCCCGAGGGGATCAAACAGGAAAGACTCTACCCTCTGCCCCCCCCAGCACCCTGGCTGGCACTGAACTATCAGCTCTCCTCCCCATCGCCCCTTCCACGCACATCTTACTCCCACGCCCCATTCGAGGGGGCCTGGCTCCCCGGAAAGGGCTCTGCTCAGGGCAGGGATAGCCAGCTCCCAGCCAAACCGTGTCGCACACTCTCCGTTCCTTACTTTGATCTCGGCTGACAAACTTGGGCACCTCTTACCTCTGAGTACCTCTGCCCTGGGGGACAGAAGACAGCACAGCAATGGTATTTCATCATGGAGGGTGGGGAGAAGCTAGACAGATGCCACAAAGCAAGATGACTTAGAGGGGAAATATTTTTATTTAAAAAAAAATGTTTTTTTATTGATTTTAGAGAGAGGAAGGGAGAGAGTGAGAGAGAGACAGGAGCTTTCATTTGTTCCTGTATGTGCCCTGATTGAGGATCGAGCTGGCAACACCTGTGCTTTGGGATGATTCTCTGAGAGCCATCTGGCCAGGGCAGGAAAATATTTTTTAAAACTTGCCATTTCATGATTAACTTACTGTCGTAGTTCTCTGTGGCCACGTCATCCCAGTCTTCCTACTTTTGTTTACATTGCTGCTAGCTCCCTATTTGTATTTTTTCATTTATTTATTTGCTGGGGGACCAGAACATTTAAAGGTAGGTTTGCTTCCACACGCTCTGAGGTTCTTTGATTCCCTAATGGCTAGTGTGTTCTGAGCACCCACCACACAGTTTGCTGCCACTTGCACGTGTCTGACCTCATTCAGTCTTCACGGGATCCCTGCAAGTTAGGGGGTGCGGCTCCCATTTTGCAGAGGAAGAAGCTGAGGCATTCCAAGGCTGGACGTGTTTCCCCAAGTCACACGCCTCATGGGAGAAGGACTCCACGGATGTAGGCCTGACTCAACAGTGTGGTTGTGCTGTGGGAAGTGCCAGTGTTTGTCCGCTCTGGTTTTCGTATACACTGGGTACATCTGAGAATGACCCCTATTAGTCTGCATGCGTTCTTTTTGGTGGATAATCAAGTACATTAAAAAGAAATTCAAGCCTGACCAGGTGGTGGCGCAGTGCATAGAGCATCGGACTGGGATGCGGAGGACCCAGGTTCGAGACCTCGAGGTCACCAGCTTGAGCACGGGCTCATCTGGTTTGAGCAAAAGCTCATCAGCTTGGACCCAAGGTCGCTGGCTTGAGCAAGGGGTCACTCGGTCTGCTGCTGGCCCATGGTCAAGGCACATATGAGAAAGCAATCAATGAACAATTAAGGTGTCGCAATGTGCAACGAAAAACTAATGATTGATGCTTCTCATCTCTCTGTTCCTGTCTGTCTATCCCTCTCTCTCTCTCTGTCTCTGTAAAAAAAAAAAAAAAAAAAAGAAAGAAAGAAAAAGAAATTCAGTGGTACTTTTTTTTTTTTTTTAATTTATTTGTTACAGAGAGAGGGATAGATAGGGACAGATAGACAGGAACGGAGAGAGATGAGAAGCATCAATCATCAGTTTTTTTCATTGTGACACCTTAGTTGTTCATTGATTGCTTTCTCATATGTGCCTTGACAAGGGACCTCCAGCAGACCGAGTAACCCCTTGCTGGAGCCAGCGACTGATGAGCTTTTTTTTTTTTTTTTTTTTTTTCTTCTCAAGCCAGATGAGCCCGCGCTCAAGCTGGAGAGCTCGGGGTGTTGAACCTGGGTCCTTCTGCATCCCAGTCCAATGCTCTATCCACTGCGCCACCGCCTGGTTAGGCTCAGTGGTACTTTTTAAAAACAAAGAGGTCTATCTATATTTTCTTTTTCATTTGAGACATAAGATAAGCTGCCAGATGTAACAGACATTTGTGCTCTTTTCCACTATTACAGTTTTAACATTTTTTTGGTTTGTTTTTGTCCTGGAACGGACTTGAAACTTTTATTTTTCCATAGCACTATGTTGGAAGATAATGATACATGCTTATTAAAAGTGCAGGTCTGGCCTGACCAGGTTGTGGCGCAGTGGATGGAGCGTCGGACTGGGATGCAGAGGACCCAGGTTCGAGACCCCGGGGTCGCCAGCTTGAGCACGGGCTCATCTGGTTTGAGCAAAAGCCCACCAGCTAGACCCCAAGGTCGCTGGCTCCAGCAAAGAATTGCTCGGTCTGCTGAAGGCCCGCGGTCAAGGCACATGTGAGAGAGCAATCAATGAACAACTAAGGTGTTACAATGCACAATGGAAAACTAATGATTGATGCTTCTCATCTCTCTCCATTCCTGTCTGTCCCTATCTATCCCTCTCTCTGACTCACTCTCTGTCTCTGTAAAAAAAAAAAAAGTGCAGGTCTGAACTTTTCATATATTTGACTTGCATACTATTTGTAGTATACCGTATTTCCCCATGTATAAGACACTTCCATGTATGAGATGCACCTTAATTTGGGGGCCGGAAATTTGAAAAAAAAAAAGTATTACATAAAGTTATATAAAACAAGTTTTATTCATCTACAACAATGAGCACAAAAACAAGCGTGAAAATGCGAGAAATGCAAGTAAAAAAACTACAACCACTGTATAAGACACAGTTTTCAGACCCCAGATTTTTTGAAAAAAGGTGCATCTCCATGGGGAAATATGGTAGTTAAACCTTGCCAACAAGCTCTTGATCTAAGATTCAGCCTTCTTCAGATATCTCGACTCTGAATTTACTCTATCAGCAGTGATGTTAGGAGAAATGAAGGATGCGGGTTTGGGGGCATAGGCACTCTTGTGGGTGTTATTGTGGCCTGATTTGCCTGAGCCTTCCCTCCTCACTGCTTCTCTCGAGTCTAGAAGGGCGGCCTCCACAGTGGTGTGCCCTCACTCTGCCCAGCTATCCTCCCCAGCTGTGTGTGGAGCCGGGGGTGGGGCTGGGGGATTGTCCTGAGGCCTCCTGTCTCTGCTCCCTGCTTCTGCTCTAGGGACCCAACACACACGACGATATTTGAGAACTGTTGGCTGGCTCACGGGGCTGTGAAGGGGATCGCGACAGCCCCGAGACAGTCAACATTATCATGACCTGCACGGGCTGAGGGAGGCTGTAGTTGCTGGAACCGTTTTTGGAAATACTAATACGTGTTCTTTGGTTCTGGATTCTGCTGTCCTTACAATTCAGAAGTGTAAGCATTCTAATCTTAGGTATTTGTGTTTCAGCTTGTTTTTAGGTTAGCATGATAAACAAAACAAAGCAAAAATGGAAAAGAAATGCTTATATTTCCACTTTTCCTATTGGCATTAGTGGTAAAATTGTTTAAATTAATTGTTCTTATTTTATATTAGTAACCAGCATCCTGACCTCTTTTCTGGAGCTGATGTCAAGTTGGACTTTTTGAGTAAGTTGTATTCTATCATTATAGTGGTGTCTCCTTTGTGAAGTCTGGTTGTTACTCCTTGCTCTTCTCAAAACAGTCTACTGACATGATCAAGTACAGCATTTTGCTAACATTAAATTCTTTTGGGGGGGTGAGTGTCCTTCATTAACTCTCTACTCTATTGCTTTTGTTGTGACCTCAGATGTTAGGCTTGTTGATGAATTGTTTTAGATCATTAAGGTCATGAAACACTTTCTTCTGTCTGCACAAGAGTCCAGACTTTTGCCTCTGCTCTGGGCCTGTGGTGATAACTTCCTTTGTGCAGATTTTCTTTCAAGCTCTTCTTTCTTTTCACCTAAATCAGCTAAATCTGAAGGATTCTTTTTTTTTTTTTTTTTTTTTTTTGGATCTTAAATGTTATCTCATCTTCTTTCTTGGCAGGTATAAGACGTATCTTGTTTTGTGCGGGGTTTGTTTTTTTTTTTTCTGTCTTTTTAATGGCACTTTAAAAACTTGACTATTAGGTTATGGTGGGTTTTGTTGGTTTGGGTGGCTTTAACTTGAAGATTTCTTTGAAATAATGTATCTTCTAGTCCCCTTTAATTTTTAGAAATTAAAAACAATTTTTCTACAATTTTGGTTCATATTGTTCAGTGGCTCAGACCTTTCTGATCGCTGTAGTTTTCTTGGCCCTTGAATTTCTTTTGCATTGTTGTTACTCATTTGTGTACCTGGTACTAGTATATCTTCAAAGCACTTAATTCTTTGAAGTGGGATCTGGTTTTGATTTTGTCAGCTCATGATATACCTTTAGTTTCTTTCTAGAGGAGTAGTTCTTAAACAGTTTGGAATAATGGACTCCTTTCTAGGCTCGAATACAATTACTGATGAGTGTCTTATAGAAAAACTGTGGAACCCTTCCCCAGAGAGTGTGGAATACCTACCTTGAGAGCTTCATGGAGCCCAAGTTTCTACATGACCCCCCCTTCCCTTAAAACACTTCATGGAAAACATACTCTATAACAGGGGTCTCAAACTCAACTCAGCATGTGGGCCGCAGAGCAAGATCACAGCCCTTCGGCGGGCCGCACTAGGTCTACAAAAGGCAACTGTTATGCAACACTTTTCTCACTGCAGTTGAAAACAAAAAAAAATCAGTACAACAAGCACAATCGTACATGCAGTTTACTCAGTGTCACAAAACGACCAGAAACTGTAGTTCGCATCACAACTGCTGTTAACTAAACTAATATCTAGCTAGGATGCTAGAGAAATGAAAAATACAAGTAGGCCCCTAGGCTTACTTAATTTTATCCAAAATATTTTGAACTTCGTGGATTAGTCTGTGGGCTGCACAAAATTGTTCGGCGGGCCGCGAGTTTGAGACCCCTGCTCTATAACCACTGCTTGAGCTTGCTTTTTCACTTAGATATATATTGTGGATGTCTTCACGAGTCCTTTAATTAGGTGGGAATGGTGAGTATGAAAACTAACACCAATCAGTCCCTCCCTGACTGCTGGAGTTAATGATTTTTTGTTCTACTTATCATTAAACAAACTTTTTTTTTCTTTTCATTTTTTTTTTTTTTTTTGTATTTTTCTGAAGCTGGAAACAGGGAGAGACAGACAGACTCCCGCATGCGCCCGACCGGGATCCACCCGGCACGCCCACCAGGGGCGATGCTCTGCCCACCAGGGGGCGATGCTCTGCCCCTCCGGGGCGTCGCTCTGCAGCTCGACCAGAGCCACTCTAGCGCCTGGGGCAGAGGCCAAGGAGCCGTCCCCAGCGCCTGGGCCATCTTTGCTCCAATGGAGCCTCGGCTGCGGGAGGGGAAGAGAGAGACAGAGAGGAAGGAGGGGGTGGGGGTGGAGAAGCAAATGGGCGCTTCTCCTATGTGCCCTGGCCGGGAATCGAACCCGGGTCCCCTGCATGCCAGGCCAACGTTCTACCGCTGAGCCAACCGGCCAGGGCCCAAACTTTTAATAATCACATATTTATGTTCTTTTTTCTATAAATAGGCACCTACCTTGGGGAAGTTTTGGCAGACCGTTTTTTTTTTGTTTTTTTTTTTTTTTTTTTCATTTTTCTGAAACTGGAAACAGGGAGAGACAGTCAGACAGACTCCCGCATGCACCCGACCGGGATCCACCCGGCACGCCCACCAGGGGCGATGCTCTGCCCATCCTGGGCGTCGCCATGTTGCGACCAGAGCCATTCTAGCGCCTGAGGCAGAGGCCACAGAGCCAACCCCAGCGCCCGGGCCATCTTTGCTCCAATAGAGCCTTGGCTGCGGAAGGGGAAGAGAGAGACAGAGAGGAAAGTGCGGCGGAGGGGTGGAGAAGCAAATGGGCGCTTCTCCTGTGTGCCCTGGCCAGGAATCGAACCCGGGTCCTCCACACGCTAGGCTGACGCTCTACCACTGAGCCAACCGGCCAGGGCTTGGCAGACCGTTTTATCTACACACTCGTCGTTTCATTATTATATCCTCCTCTGTCAGGCTCAGAGACCTGGGCTTGCAGAGGCAGGTGCAGGGATGCCCAGGCCCGGGGGCTCAGGCAGGGGCAGGTGCAGGGATGCCCAGGCCCGGGGGCTCAGGCAGAGGCAGGTGCAGGGATGCCCAGGCCCGGGGGCTCAGGCAGGGGCAGGTGCAGGGATGCCCAGGCCCGGGGGCTCAGGCAGAGGCAGGTGCAGGGATGCCCAGGCCCGGGGGCTCAGGCAGGGGCAGGTGCAGGGATGCCCAGGCCCGGGGGCTCAGGCAGGGGCAGGTGCAGGGATGCCCAGGCCCGGGGGCTCAGGCAGGGGCAGGTGCAGGGATGCCCAGGCCCGGGGGCTCAGGCAGGTGACTCCAGAGATGGAGACGGTCCTGACCATGGACACTGGCTTCTTAGGTGATGATTTATATGTGTTTTTATAGTTTATTTTAAAATTTTTCTCTAGCTTTGAGATATAATTGAGTTGTGAGATTGTGTGTGTGTGTCTATATATATATATATATATAGATAGATAGATATACACACACACACACACATATATATTTTTACAGAGACAGAGATTCAGAGAGAGGGATAGACAGGGCCAGACAGACAGGAACAGAGAGAGATGAGAAGCATCAATCATCAGTTTTTCATTGCGACACCTTAGTTGTTCATTGACTGCTTTCTCATATGTGCCATGACCGTGGGGCTACAGCACACCGAGTAACCCCTTGCGAACCAGCGACCTTGGGTTCAAGCTGGTGAGCTTTGCTCAAACCAGATGAGCCCACGCTCAAGCTGGCGACCTCGGGGGTCTCGAACCTGGATCCTCAGCATCCCAGTTCGACGCTCTATCCATTGCGCCACCACCTGGTCAGGCTGTATATATGTATTTTTAATATCAAGTGTTAAAAATGAGAGTTAACACACAGCCAGATGTCAGACGGGCTTCCTGTTTCATCTAGGTGTGATCGGAGTGGCACCTCTTTATGGGCAGGTCACCCCATGCAGGTTAGCATTTCTTTCCTACCAAAGTGTTTTGGAAGAGCATAAACTCTTCCAAAAGAGGCAGAAGAAAGGAGGAAAAAGGTTCTTTCGTGCCATAGTGGTGTTTCTTCAGTTCCCTTTATACCTTCTCCTTCTGAATAGTATAGGAGAGTGGTTTTTCTTCAGTGATCTGAATAGCTGGTCAGAAAGTATATATGTCCCAGCAGTGCTCACTCTCAGCCTGGAATCTTTTTTTTTTTTTTTTTTCTGTATTTTTCTGAAGCTGAAAACGGGGAGAGACAGTCAGACTCCCGCATGCGCCCCACCGGGATCCACCCGGCACGCCCACCAGGGGGTGAAGCTCTGCCCACCAGGGGGCGATGCTCTGCCCCTCCGGGGCGTCGCTCTGTTGTGACCAGAACCACTCTAGCGCCTGGGGCAGAGGCTGAGGAGCCATCCCCAGTGCCCGGGCCATCCTTGCTCCAGTGGAGCCTTGGCTGCGGGAGGGGAAGAGAGAGACAGAGAGGAAGGAGAGGGGGAGGGGTGGAGAAGCAGATGGGCGCCTCTCCTGTGTGCCCTGGCCGGGAATCGAACCCGGGACTTCTGCACGCTAGGCCGACGCTCCACCATTGAGCCAACCGGCCAGGGCCTCAGCCTGGAATCTTTATTATTTGAAAAGCATTTCCTCTTTTTAATTGGACAGGCTGTGAACATAACAACCGATGAGGGTCCTACAGATTGCCCAGGGTTCGATGTCACTCACGACCATGGTTTGAAGTCAGGTTTTCCCTGTGTGTGGGAAAAGGGAGGAACTTTGTGTAAATTGTACGTGCCTGCTCCTCACTCCCCTCCCAGTGAATGAGAACCAGGTGTTGGGGCCGGGCATGTGCTCTTAGTCCTCTGGGGGGACTGGCTGATGAACGGCCTTGACTGGAAGCCCTGATTTAACAGGTGTCCCTCCTCTGGCATTACCGAGAATGTTTGCATAGCTCTCCCCTATAGGAGGAAGTTCCTGTTCTAAGTTTCTATCATTGAATGCTTACTAAATAGCGGTGTACAAAGT
Organism: Saccopteryx bilineata; assembly: GCF_036850765.1. Taxonomy (NCBI): domain Eukaryota; kingdom Metazoa; phylum Chordata; class Mammalia; order Chiroptera; family Emballonuridae; genus Saccopteryx; species Saccopteryx bilineata. The sequence continues at coordinate 34,139,591 of NC_089501.1, read as the reverse complement.
CATATCCATATGCCCTAAAAAAATGAATCTGCTAATGGATGCTTTCTAATTTTGAAACTTGTGCTTAGCTCTGCCTCTCTGTATCTACAGAGTTTTAGTCAAAACCCGAGAGTGGACACACAGCTTTATTAGGAGGGTTTGGTGGTCAGAGTCCAAAATTGTGCCGCAGTGACAGCCGCAGAGTGAGCGTGACGGGAGGTGCTATGAGCAGGCCACCGGCACTGAGATCTGACAGGGAGGGGTGTTCCTCCCCTGACCTCACTCAGCCTGTCCTCTGGCAGTAGTGAGGTGATTGCTGCAGCTCTGCTGGGTTCCTGACGTACTTGGAAGCTCTGTCAAGTTTAGCTAATGGCTGGCTGTCTGGTATCTTAAGATATAAATATTTTTTTCATTCTGTTTTTCGGTCTCTATTTGTTACACCAGCATGACTTTCTCTTCTTAACTGTTCTCAACATGGCAGACGCATGTGCCAGAGAACCGTGCTGTCTCCATTGACAAATAGTGGAGGGAGGGAGGCAGGAATAAATGAATGGATGCAGGAGCAGGTGAGAGGTGCACTTGATGTCTTTGAGTGGAGAGGGTGGCTTCTGGATGGAGGGGTGGGGGAAGGAGAGAAGGAAGGGGGAGGCAATTGACTGACCTTTCCAGCGAGCCTGGGAAGTAGATGAGTTCCATGAGGGTGGGGTTTGCGGTTTATCTTGTTTCCTGTGAAGTTCTTGTAAGAAACCAGGACAAACTTATCATACTTCATGTACTTGTGGCCTGTGCCCCTTCCCAATGCCTGACAAGATCTCCTTTCCTGCCCTGATTAGCCAACATTTTCCATTAGACATGTCTCACCATCACCCGTGGTCACCCGTTCCTCCTCCGGAGTCTCGAGTCTTCCCCCTCTCCTGTGAGTTACTTACTGTAGCATTTGAATTGCCCTGCCCACTGTTGCATTTAATTATAGTCTCTCTTGATTTGCTTCTTGCTTTATGTGGGTGAGGTGCTTTATCTTCCCAGACAGATGTAACCTTATGGAGAGAGCAGCACTGTGTTGAGGTCACTTCTGCGTCCCTCTCGCACCTGGGCGAGCAGTGCTTGTCCCTCTGGGTCCTGCACACACCCTCCCCGAGAGCGTGAAGGGCCATTCCTTTCAGCTTGTGGCTTGATGGATGGTGGACAGATTCACCTCTGCTCCCCAAACTGGGTCAACCCTAAGAACAGTGACTTGTGTGACTTAAATTCATTGTGTTTCTTTGACCTGCTTCTTGCTGACTAGACTGTTTTCCTAGAGAGTTTACTCCCCTATTACTAACAGTCTTGGTGGGAGGAGGGAGAAACAGACCGGTTCCAGAATTTCGAAAGTCTCGCAAGGCCTGATCTGGGCCCTTCCCCTCGGGTTCAGGTTGTTGTCAAATGGGCCCTGTGGTCTGGTTCATCCAGACTTGCAGGAGCACCTCTGCACTTGCTACACATTGACCCAAATACTTGCGATGGGAAGGTATACAGTATGAACTCTCTCCTCTCTGCTTTCTCTGTCTCTTCTCTTGTCTCACTCCCTCCATCCCGCCCTCCTACCCTAACGGGTCTCACTGGAGAAGCTGTAATAGCAAGAATTGGCCTGGAATACTCCTACCATAGTTTTGCTACTCTGTTAACTGTTGTTCATTTACTAGTATGTTTTTGTTCAAGAGATGTCATGTTGGAACTAAGTATCTAATATTTATGAAGTTATACTTGAAATTTTCTTAACTTTAGGTAGCAACTGTACAATAGTAACAATAGCTGTGGTACATTGTATAGTAGAGTCCGCACGTTTCCTTTAGCATGTATTTCAGAAAAACAGTGATAAATAAGACTTGTCTATGAATTTATTCATTCTGTTTCAAAAAATAGCAAACCGGACTTTAGGTCTATTATTTCTGGGACGTGGCTGAATTTGCTTAGAGCAGATGTGTTTCTTGTTGGGACCTGTTACTTGTTGCTGAAAGAACAACAGTAGAGACAGAACCAGGAGCTGTAGTTATTAGCATAACCGTGGGCATTGCATTTTAAGTCAGTGGACTTTAATTTGAATTTACATATTTCCTTCCTCCTCCTCCTCCTCCTCTTTATTCGCTTTTAAATTTTATTATTTTTTTTAAGAGCTTGGCTTGCGTGCTTCAGTTATTTCTATATCAAAGACTTTTCTTAAATTGGCCACCTCCATTTATGTCTTTTCATAGCTAAAGACAAGTGGGAGTATGTTTATGAATAGAAACATTTTCACCAACAAAATAGATGCACTGACAGGGAGGGACTAGAAGGCAACATGGTAACACGTGGTAAGAGGACCTGAACCATACAACGACACCATTTTTATTTTTGTCGGGTTGCTGCCTGGAGGGCATGGATGGGTGTCACTGGCCTGGCTCACCTCTGCAGGAGCCCAGGGACCCAGGTTCCCAGAACTCTGGAGGCTGAGATCTGGGGGGGGCTGGGAGGGGCGGGGCTTTCTCACTTCTTCCCAGAGCCCGGGGCCTGTTCTGTCTGAGCTCAGATCCCATCTTTGCTGTTTTCTAAGTTTGTGATCTAGGGCATATTATTTAGATTCACTGTGTCTCAGTTTCCTCAGCTAGACATGGGGATGTGGGTAGATATTAGCTTCTTTGTGTGGTTCCTGAGAGGACTCATGAGTAACTCAGGTCAGAACAAGGCCTGCTACATAGCAAGCGCTGTTTCATTTAGTCATCTTTCAGCAACAAGTAACAGGTCCCAAACAATGGTGATTAACGCATGTGAATGTTCATTGTTTTCCTGAATGAGAAATTCAGGTCTGGGTGGCTTTATGAGGGCATCCTCAGACTCGGGATTTCCACTCTGCTGTTCTTAGTGTGTGTCTTTGTCACCTCTTAGTCATAAAATGACTGCTCTGTCTCCAGCATCTTTCTTAGGTTCCAAGCAGAAAGAAGAAGGAGGGCAACGGGCAAAAGGTGAGCACCAGCTGAATTGCCTCATCTTATTAAAAGATTTCCCAGAAGCCCCATCTGATTCCATTTACATCCTATTGGCCAAAAGTATCTCATGTAGCCTTGTCTATATGGGAGGAAAGGAAATGTAACTTCTTAAATTGGGCACATCATCACCCCCACGAACATCAAGGTAAGAAGGAGGAAGTAGGAAATGAATATTGGGTAGGCAAACCAATAGCGACTGCCACCTCACTCAAGAAAAACGTCCTTGAGTATGGCTGTCCCCAGAGACAGGAGCCTTGGAGGAAGAAGGTTTCAGGGTCCCACTTAGGAAGTAGGGAAATACGCAGACCTTGTGGAGTGACGCGGCGACCTTCATTTCCAGCCCGTCCTGGACGTGAGCCTGCGCTGACCCTGCGCTGACCCGTCCGGCATCTTGTTCCTGCTTCCCCGGCCTCGCCCACCTCTCTCCTCATCATTTCTCCGGGGACTTCAGTGTCCCTATCAGATATTTCCCCTCTTGTCCACTGCCCACCATTCAGGGTGCTTTGGGGGACCACCTGGAAGCAGTGGCAGTCTGGTGGCCCCACCAGCACGGAAGCCAGGATGCAGGGCAGCTGGTCACTCAGAAGGGATGTGGAGAGGGCAGGTAGCGTGCCTTTGGGGAGTTTCCCCTGTCCAGCCCTCGGCTAGCTCTGCTTTTTCCTCCTTTAATCGACAATGTTAGCCTGCGTGCTCCCTCGGGTTTATTGGCATTCCATTCTCAGGCTGAGTGCTGATGAAATGGAAAAAGAGCCCTTGCCCGAATCTGTCAGCAGGGGAAAACTTGGCTCACGCTCTTTGGATCCAGGCTTGGTGCTTCCCATCGGTGGTGGCCGACCTTGAAGTGACTTGCTTACAGCACACGTCAGTCAGCGGTCTGATAACGGGGAAGGGCAAGAGGCCAGATGTCATCATCTACAGCTCCCCCTCAATCAGAAATAATAAAAGGTGTCTCAGCGTTGGGCACCACTACTTAAACCTCGGGCTTGGGCTTTGTGACCGGCTGTTTTATTAATAGCCAGTATCTTCCTCCACTTTGTTAAAAAGCACAATACCAGCCAACACTTAAACGGCTTCCTTACCTGTTTGCAGCCCTCTTGTTCCCCTCCGGAACCAGTGAACTTTTCATTTAAAAAGGAGGCGGGGCATTGTCTGGTGTATGGTTTCTTAAGGATTTGCTTTGACTCTGCTTTTAATTCCATTAGCTCTCAGTAGAGATCCAATGCAAATACAATTACAGACAGCTCATGAAGGCATAAATATGCTTTGTAGTCTAGCTGAAACTAAAAGTGGTATCTCTAGTGCCCTGTCCTTGAAATAAGAGATTTAAAAAAATTTTTTTAATCAGCCAAGTGGCTTGTAAATGCAATGGATCAGCAAGGGAAGTTAATTTTTTTAAGTGTATATTTAATTTGTTTAGTGCTATTGAAGTCCTGCATTTAGTACATTTAGATATATGTAAAGTCCATAAGTACAAGGTAAATGCTACTGTGTCAGACTGGTTAAAAAGGAAAATGATCGAAAGACTCATATGTCAATTCAATTATAAATATCTTTTTTGTATATGGCAACTCACAGTAAATCATTCAAATGTTACAATTCTCCTTGACCACCCCTACCCCCTTATAGTCTCCTACTCAGGCAAACAATATTTTCACTCTGTCATATATTTCCGGACTTTTTACTATGCATTTATGTTCATCCATGGCAATTATCTTTAAAATGGCCTATACCAGAATAGTGTATGTTATACAACTTTCTGCTTTTATGAGAACAACATAGTTTTTTTTTTACATTGTAATATCTTTGACATATAACGTGTAAGTTTAAGGTGTGCAACTTGTTAATTTGATACATTTATGTACATTTAATATCATTGCCGTTGTAATAATAATTAGCACTTCTATCACAGTACATAATTATCATTTCTTTTTAGTGGTTGGAATAATTAAGTTTTAGTCTCATAGCATGTTTGATCCCAGTAATGTATCTTTAAGGTCGTTACAAAGCAATCCATTTGTCCTTGTCTCTCTTTTTTTAAATTGCTACATAGTATTCTGTATTTAAGATACACCATAGTTTCAGTCATTTTCCTGTGGTTGGGCATTTAGGTGGTTGCCACTGTTTGGGGTTTTTTTTGGCTTTGTTTGGGTTATGACCGACGGTAATGTAGTTCTTATATTTGTCTTTCTGTACAGGTGAGCGTGTTTCACCAGGATAGACACTGAGAAGTAATATTTGAAGCATAGAGTGTGCGCATATAAAATTTTAAAAGCTTCTTCTAAATTGCCTTCTAAATGACGGTAGTAAAGTACCCTCCGAGCAGTGTATGGTAGCTTCCACGTATTTTATTACATGACATTTCTTTTCTATGTTTTTGGCAGCCTTTAATGTTCAGTTTTTGTGTACATTTTTATTACGTGACATATGTTCTGTGGCTACATTTAGCACGTATGTGTATTTAATAATGCTTTTAATTTGAAGTGATGATAAGTATGAAGTCACTCTTGCTCCATTGAAGCGGCCGAAGTACACAGTGAAATTGGTTCACGCGTACCTCCCTCTGCTTTAGTGACATATATATGTATATAAAGCTCTTTAAAATGCTGCCTGTTGATTTTCACGTACAGTTGGCATTAGTGGTCTGCCAAGCATCTATCCTCCTTATAATTTTCTTATTAGCAGAACCACTTTTTTTTTTTAAATTCTTCGCAAAAGTGACCTCAGTTCAAGAATAAATCATTAAAATTCTGTTTTTCTTGCCACTTGAGTTAGGTGTATGACGTAGTTCTAGCCTACAAGATAAGGACTTCGGAGAAGGATTTCCTCCTTTGAGAAAAAGACACCGGGAGGGAAGAACACTTATTTCCCAGGCAGTGTTTCTCACGGCGACACCAGTAACTGTCGGTGATGTCCACGGGTAAGAGCCACCGTCTTCTGCTAAGGACAACGTGATGAGGCAAGGTGGGAAGCAGTTGGGTCCTTGGTCCACAGGGTTGGTTAGGAGTGCGCCCAGCTGCGCGGACAGAACTTTAGCTGGAGTGGCTTCAGCGGCAGTGTTGTTTTTCTCAGGTACCCTGGCTGGGCTTCTCAGTGAGTCAGCAAGGCTGAGGTTGCCTTCCGAGAGCTGACTTTCCCCTGAAGGCCTTCACGTCCTGATCTCAGCTCTGGGGGGGCGGGGACCCCGTGTAACAGGAAGCGGGGCTCCCGGTGGACTGGCTCGTTCTTCTCATTGCCAGAACTGGACCCGTGGTAGACTCTACGCCCCAGGCCAACTGGGAAGTCAGAAAGCAAGTCCAGGGGAAACTAGTTTTCAAGATTTACTCATTAGACCAATAATGATTTATCTCCTAGTGCAGTCTTTGCATTAGTCATATAAGAAATTATCTTTTGGTTTGAGCCATTTTGAATTGGGATTTTTTTGCCGTGTGTCACCCAAATAGTTCTAATCGATACATTTAAACAAATGGGAACGTAGTGCCACAATTACCATGTCTCTCCAAGGCATGAATCTAGGTCTGTGTCATGGCTGTGTGTTTCTGCACCTTTCCCAATGCTTTCTGGTCATATCTTTATCTTCCTTTGGGAGGCTTCCTGTCCCATCTCGGGTTCTGTGGCTCCGGGAGCCACAGTGTGCGTGCAGGCATTGTCGCAGGCCTGGCACAGAATCATCACCTGAAGTTTGTTGAACCAGCCAGAATCAGCCTTAGGTCTGGGGCTGGGACTCTGAGAGAGGATGAAACCCAGAGGAAAGTGAGAGAGAGAAGAGTTTTGTGGTCCTGTCTTTTGAGCTGTTCATCCCTGGATACTTCCCTTTTTGCTTCTGCGTTTAAGTTCTATTTCTAGTATTTACTGCTGACTGCCTAACTTGTTTAGCCTCTGGACCAGATTTCTTCTTGCTTCTCAAGTCTTAGTTGGCGCAAAGCCTTGTTTTAGACTCTCTGAGAGACAATGTTGGTAGAATCCTGTCGTGACAAAGAGCCCACCTCTCTCTCTTGTCCAGGTTGAGGCAGGTGTGGCTGACACCAAGAAGAGAGCTGCGAGTGGAATGTCCTGGGAGCCCTCGGGTAGATGCGGGGGAGATAGTGGCAGGTGCCAGAGCCTGCAGGCTTCGTGCCTCCGAGCACATCTCTCCCTGACAAGGGGCATTCCTGAGGGGTGGCGGAGCTGGTGGAGCAATCATGGTATTAGTGATAACGGTGGCAATTACTGAGCATAGCTATGTGCCAGCACTCTGCACTCATTATCTTCATAACAACGTGTGAGGTAGGTGATATCGATATCACTGTTTATAGAGGAAAATGAAAGGAAGAGACTCGGTCAAGGTCTGACGGTCAGTGGCAATAGCGGGATGTGAGCCCAGGCAGTCTGGTTCTCAGATTGCGTGTGACCCTCAGTGATATGTCTCCAGCTCGCCGGACTGGCCCTGCTGTGTCCTCAGTTCTTCCTGGAGTCCGTGCTCTGCCGGCTCACCTGGCCGCCCTCGCGGGAGTGCACCGTTGCTCCTCGCTCTGGCCTGTGGAACTGCCCGCTGTGTCCTCAGTTCTTCCTGGAGTCCGTGCTCTGCCGCCTCACCCGGCCGCCCTGGCGGGAGTGCACCGTTGCTCCTCACTCTGGCCTGTGGAACTGCCCTGCTGGCGGCCAATAGAAAATCTACTTCGTCTGCCCTTCTTCATCACTCTGTTTGGAAGTAGCATATTTGTTGGGAACCCTCCGGCATGTATTGTCTATATCAGAGCTTTTTCATCCTTTGGGATCATGCACTCTTTGGATAAGCTTTGTTCTCCCAGCAGAAAAATGCATTTACGCATTTTTGCATAGTTTCATGGGCTTGTAAATACTGTGAAAACTGCTGTTTATCTTCACATGCCTAGCATTTGATAGTCTCGGACAGAGTAGGTGTACAATACCGTGGGGATGAGCGAAATGTTTCCACCATGTAAAATCTTTCCTGTGTTTAAGGTTCCTGCCTAATCCCTTGGAAAGCCCCGGTAGTATCTCAAGCTTCTACTGAATGTATCTGTGTATTATGATGTAACTAACACAGTTGTTTGTCTTATAAATTACAGAGTTTTGTTGATAGTGGCAGTTGACAGAGACCTCTCTGCTTTATTTTTATGCCAGATTATCCTGTTTCAAGTAGTAGCCTCAGTCTGTGGTCTATAGTGATGGACCAGGAATTTCCTTTATGGAAAGTTAATTAAAATTAGAGAAGTTAGTAGCAATAAAGCTTTCAGTATGGGTCACAAGTTTTATCAAACCTAATAGACTAAAGAAATGAGTGTGTCCTGTATTACATTATTAACATACCTCTTCTGTAGAGAAAGTAGGGTTCTTAGATACATATTGCGTTCAAACTGACATAAAACTTCCAGCTGTACTCTTATACCAGTTTAAGTTGATTTGCACATATGGACTCTGAAAATGAGCTATTTTTTAAAGACAAACTGCTAAAATTCTGTTGCATATTTGAATTAATAGCTTTTTGTGTTTGAATTATTAGGGCTAAGACTCAAAAATCTTGAGACAGTTGGCTGTTGAAAACGGACATCCTTTATCTCAGAAATTACTTGGTATGAAAAACATGTCATTCAAAGTGGTTTTCATGACTTTCTGACAGACAGACGTGTTAGTGCCTTTCAAACAAGTAAAGCCTTCATTTGATATGATTTCCATTCTGTGAGCTAAAATATGTGCTTGGACATAGCAGTACCTCGGTCTAGAATTCTTTTGTTGGGGCTCAGTTTTGTAGAATAGATTTCCCTGCTGAGCGGCAGCTTTGCCCTGGGGCTGGATCGTGCAGGAGAGCGCCTGTGGTGAAGGTCAGGTCGGGCGCTGGGGAGGCAGCAGCGCCCCTGTGAGGATGCGCAAGTAAACCACAGCACCGCCCCGGAGGACGCAAAGGGAATTGCACCTCTGAGGTCCAAGAGAGGCATACAGTAGTTTCCTCGTACCCATAGCTTCACTTTCTGTGGTTTCAGTTACCTGTGGTCGGCCACAGCCCGGATACATTAAATGGGAAATTCCAGAAATAAACCGTTCATCAGTGTGAAATTGCATGCTCTTCCGAAGCTCATTGTGACGAATGCGCTGTGCTGCTCTGTCCTGCCCGGGAGGTGAATCATCCATTGTCCGGTGCACATTGCAGACGCTTCCCGCCTGTCAGTCGCTTCATAGCCCTCTTGGTGATCAGGTCTACTGTATCGCAGTGCTTGTGTTCAGCTCACCCTTACTTTACTCAGTAATGGCCCAAAGTGCAAGAGGAGTCATGTTGGCAACTCGGCTCTGCCAAAGAGAAGCTGCAAACTCTTTCAGTAAAGAAGTGAGTGTGTCCAGGAACACACCTGGTATATGTAGGGTTTGGCACCATCCACAGCTTAGGCGTCCTCTGTGGGTCTTGGAACGTAATCTCTGCGGATCAGAGGGGCTACTGTACTGCCTTCTCTTGTAGTCACTTACTTGTGGAGTCTAGATTGTGGGGCTTTTTATTTTATAGCACATATGAGTTTAAAGACATTAGAATGTTCCCCGGAAGTAGTTGTCCTTCAGAGTCAGACCTCAGCGTTTAAGGGCAAAGCCATGTGGGATGGAGGGAAGCAGACAGGAGACCCCTCTGTGGTCGTGACCTCTGACAGTCCTCACATTTAGGAGGCATCGCCACTGCTTTTGTTCTGTGCAAAGCAATTCCTTTTCCCCAAGCTTTCGTACACTGAGAAAAACGCAGAGCATCAAACTTTTAATCCCGACTATATTCCATCTCACTTCCTACTCAGCGTCAAAGAAACTGGCACAGTCTTACAGTATAGTATGTAATCATGTTGTTCTAAGAGTCTTTGCTCTTTTGCTTATGGACCAGATGAGACGTTTTTGCCATCTGATCTGTTTCAGGGCTGATCTATGTGAACACTTTCTTTTTCTTTTGGTTGTGGTATCAGACAATGGTGTATTTAGAAGTAATGCTCATTGCAGTAATGTCAGACACGTAAAAGAGGGAGACTTGCTGATTCACCTCTGTAATGTTAATTGCCACTGTGGCTTGCATTCAGTGAATGGCTGAATTTATTGCTGGAGCACTTACCAAGTGGCAGCCTGGTGCTCGTTTCTGGAGATACAAAGGTTAATAAGCTACTGTTGTTATTTATGAGATGGAAGAGAGAAATAAAGAAGAGGAAATGATTCCCCAACAGTGGGGAGCTTTACAGGCAGACTCCCTGGGAATAGGGTAGCACTGGAGCACATGTTATCCAACTCGGAGCACCGGCCCTGTGAGGAGGCCCTATCTTAGGTGTTACAGAAGCAGCGCAGGTCAGGCAGGTGCAGGTGAGCAGGGCCGTGTGCCTCACAGACTGCAGGGGCCGTGAGCAGCATGACTCGTGCCAGGGAGTATAGGCATTGGGGGCTCTGTGCCAGGGGGTTGGTGGCCAGACACTCGTGAAGTGGACAGGGCACTTATCATGTGGATTTGTTCCCGGCCCACAGAAGTGACCTGGAGTGACAAAGCCAATGTCTGGAAGAAGCAGATGACTCTCTGTACGGTTGGTAAATGAATAGACATTGAAAACATCCAAAATACCCATCATGATGGACATTGTGGTAGCAAGTATCATTCTGTTGTTTTGAAATTTTCTGATGGTTGATAAGTCAATGACTCATAGTCTGTAGCAAACGGGAATGAGACAGTGGTAGCAGCTCCTTCTCTGTGAGGAATGAAATGGGTTGGTTGCAGGAGCGGGAGGGGAAGGAGGAGGAAGCAGGTGCAGACTGTGTCCTCTCCAGGCCCCGAGGAGGAACAGAGGAGCATGTGAAGGTTGTGCTTTGTAGGCAGGATGGCAGCGGGGGTGGGCGGTGCGGGGGGGGGGGGCACGGAGGCGGCAGAGGCTGTGAGGATGTCCCAAGGGCTTGCATTCCCACGGCTCTGTTTCCTAGTGAAGCCCCTTCCCCTGTGTTATTGATATTGAGCTTACAAAATCCCTATTTAGAAAGCAGAACAGTAATAATTCTTTTTGAGTTTGGAGGAGTACAGTGAGATTGTTCAAGGATATGCAGTTGGAAGTGGAAAGGTGTGGCACAGGCCCCGGTTTGACTGCAGAGCTCCTGCACCTTCTGTATTAAAGCACCGCCCTCCTGCGTGGTGACGGTCAGTCCCGGCCCTTTCCCTCCCCACTGTGCAAGCAGCTTCCTCCAGCAGGGACGCCGCTGTGGACAAACCCTTAACGGTGTAGAAACTTACCCTCATCAGATGAAGAGGTGTGGGGCTCACGTTCTGGAAGCGGTCATTTTGGTTATAAGTCTCACTTTAATGGAAATTTGCCTTTGTGGTTGTGCCTCATGTCTTAGAAATACCCTTCCAATCAAATCACAACGTCGACGTGGGGAGACGGGGTGGACGTGGCTGGGACAGTGCCAAGACAACGATCACCTGTGTCTTTTTTTTGCTCAGGTTTCCTTCCCACTGTACTTAGGGCTGATGAAGATCTGTTCTATTTTTGGCTGTTCCAGTGTTTTTATTCTGGCAAACTCTTTTGAGGTGAGAATGAGTTTTTATATTTTTATTTGTTTTTACAAAGGTAATTAGATGAGCACATGAAAAAAAATGGTAGAATCTAAGTTAGGCTTGTGGTCTTGTTAATTGTGCTGTGCCCATTGATTTCCTGCTTCTGACAATGTGGTGTGGTTATGCAAGATCTCACCATTGGGAAGCTGGCTGATGGGTACTTCGATCTCTGTATGGTTTTTGCAAGTTCTTGTGAGTCTATAATTATTTAGACATAAAAGGTAAAAAAAAAAAAAGAGAGAGAGGGAGGACGTGTCAGTGAGTTAATGTTAAGAAAATCAGATGTTCTCATTAGTTTGAAATAGTGTGCCATGGCTGAGTCACAGCGCAAAGAGCGTACTCAGAGTTCATTCATTCACCACCTCTTTACTGAGTTCTTAGAGCCAGTTCTTTATTCAGTTCTTATTGTCCTGGTTTGGAATGACGGAGATGGGCCCCTCTGCAGGGGCTCAGCCAGGAAGGGGTGCCCCATCCCCTCTGCTTCCTGCCCGTAGAGCTGGGATTCTTAACCTGAGGCCCGTGGATTTCATGGGTAGCGTTTATGTGTGTGTGCTTTCTGTGGAAAGTGTCCTTAATGTTCATCAGATTTTCAAACATTAAAGACTGGTGCCTTGGATTATTACTTCTCTTACATGAATTTTGAGAAGAAATTTCCATATACAAGAAACTCCTAATGGCTCTGAGCGCCCTGCGCAGTTGTCTCTGGGGGGAACTACGTAAGATATCCAGCAAACTCTTCTCTGTGTCTCTTTAGTTGACTGATGGAGAAGACATGAGATTCTTAAAAAAAGTTTGACTTTCTAAACTAAAATATTTAGAGCTACTGAATTGATCAGCACAGCTGTGATTGTTGTGGTGGCCAGCTCGCTTAGCAAAAGCTTAACACTAATAAAGAACTGCTGTAATGTTTCTGAGGGAGCTTTGGTTTGACACCTACTGCTGAACGCTGTTGGCCCCGAACACCTTTCTGTTGTCCTCTGTTCCAAGTGGCCAACTGGCCTGCACTTCTCTGCTCTTCAGAATCTGTGTAGTCTTCTAAATTAGTTCCAGGTAGAGCTTAAAACTCATGATATGTTTTACACGTTCTCTTCTACATGTGGTTGGTGCAGTCGTGCAGTTTTTCTCTCAAAGAAAAATTAGAATTGATCTGGACTTTATATTGAACAGTATTGCCCTTGAGCCTGCTGTAGGCTGTGCTCTGTGGTAGCACTTAGTGGGTATGATATGTTTCCATTTTAAAGGAAGGAGCTGTTCTTAGAGTAAGAGACTCAGAGTGAGAAAATGGGATTTTGGACTAAAATAGATCTGGTTGTACCTGTAAGATTTATAATGGTAACTGTTAAGTCAGCCTCCCGTCCTTCAGACCGTGGGCCACCTGAGGGCAGGGGCCAGGCTCATTCACGTTTCTTCCTCACTCCCTGGCTGGGGTCTGGCACACAGGTGTCTGGTGAGAGACCTCCCACAAGCACTGTTTTTACTGAGCAGGGGCGACCAAACTTCCTCTTAACCCCGATCACACATCCCGGGGGCTGGACCTCCGAGTAGTGTTTTGTTTTTATTTTAAAGTTTGTTTGTTTGTTTATTTGAGAGCGGCAGGGAGAGAGCTGCTCCTGTATGTGCCCTGACCAGGGAATCGAATCAGCAGCCTCTGCACTTTGGGGTGATGCTCCAACCAGCCGAGCTGTCCAGCCAGGGCTTGTGTTTTCAGGATGCTCAAAACCCTCAAATGGTTTCCCCTGTAAATTGTTACACTTCTCTCAGCAAAATATTTCTGTGCAAAAGCTTAAAACTAATAGTTACACTTTTGGCCACGTGCTTAAGTAGCTGTTTTGAGAGTGGGCAGCATCTTTCTTATTTTCAGAAATGGAAATGGAGGCCAGCAAATAACAGTGTGAACTGAATTCATTTTTATTCATGTCAGTAGTTCCTCTCAGGTTTGTTTTTTTTCTTAAGTGAGGTTTGGGGAGGCAGAGAGACAGACTCCTGCATGTGCCTTGACTGGGATCCACCCAGCAAGGCCCCTACCAGGTGATGCTCTGCCTATCTGGTGTTGTTACTCTGTTTATCAGCAACTGAGCTATTTTAGCACCTGAGACGGCAGCCAAGGAGCCATCCTCAGCACCCGGACCAACTTGCTCCAACCGGGCCATGGCTGCACAAGGGGAAGAGAGCTATAGAGTAAGAGAAGGGGGAGGAGTAGAGAAGCAGCAGATGGACACTTCTCCTGTGTGCCCTGATTGGGACTCGAACCCAGGATGTCCATACACTAGGCCAATGGTATACTACTGAGCCAACCAGCCAGGGCTCCTCTTAGGGTTTTTTGTTTGTTTGTTTGTTTGTTTTTTACAGGGACAGAGAGAGAGAGTCAGAGAGAGGGGTAGATAGGGACAGACAGGAACGGAGAGAGATAAGAAGCATCAATCATCAGTTTTTCGCTGCGACATCTTAGTTGTTCATTGATTGCTTTCTCATATGTGCCTTGACCATGGGCCTTCAGCAGACTGAGTAACCCCTTGCTTAAGCCAGCAACCTTGGGTCCAAGCTGGTGAGCTTTGCTCAAACCAGATGAGCCCACGCTCAAGCTGGCGACCTCGGGGTCTCAAACCTGGGTCCTCTGCATCCCAGTCCAATGCTCTTTCTACTGCCCCACTACCTGGTCAGGCCACAGAGTAATTTTTTATTGAAAAAACTATTAATTAAATTTATTGGGGTGACATTGGTGAATAAAATTATACAAGTGTCAGGTGTACAATTCTATAACACATCGTTGGTATACTGCATTGTGTGCTCACCCCAGGTCAGGTCTCTGTCCATCACCATCTGTCCCCTCTCTACCTCCTCCACCTCCCCGCCCCTTCCCTCCTGCCATCCCCACTCTGCTGTCTGTGTCTGTAGGGGTTTTGTGTTTTGTTTTGTTTTTTTGCTTAATCCTTTCACTTTTTTTTACCCAGCTCCCCAACACCCATCTCCTCTGACAGCTGTCAGTCTGCTCTCCATATCTATGAGTCTGGTTTTGTTTGTTTGTTAGCTTATTTTGTTCATTAGAACTTACAAAACTTGACACCAGAAAAACAACTAGTTAAGAAATGGGTAAAGATCCTGAATCGATACTTCTCCAGAGAAGACATACAGATGACCAATAGACACATGAAACAATGCTTAACATCACTAATCATCAGAGAGATGCAAATTAAAACCACAGTGAGCTGTCACCTCTCATCTGTCAGAACGGCTGTCATCAATAAACCAACAAGCGTTGGTGAGGATGCGGAGAAAAGTTGGTAGGAATGCAGATTGGTACAGCCACAGCGGGAAGAAGCATGGAGTTACCTCAACAAAATTAAAACTGGAATTGCCTCATGACCCAGTAATTCCGCGTCTGGGAATAGATCCAAAGAAACCTGAAACGCTAATTAGAAAAAATATATCCACCCCTAGGTTTGTTGCAACGTCATTTATGATAGTCAAAGAGTAATTTTTTTTAAAGAACGGTGTTCCTCACATACGTACGTTTTCCGCATGCCAGGTGCAGTTGAGCAATAGCAGCATGCGCTCGGGGTGGAGTTGAGTGCGTGAAGAAAGGTTAAAGGGTTTTCCAACAGGCTAGAAGAATGTTTTGCACTGCCTTAATGACCTAGGTGTTCATTTAGAGCAGGGGTCCCCAAACTATGGCCCGCGGGCCGCATGCGGCCCCCTGAGGCCATTTATCCGGCCCCCGCCGCACTTCTGGAAGGGGCACCTCTTTCATTGGTGGTCAGTGAGAGGAGCATAGTTCCCATTGAAATACTGGTCAGTTTGTTGATTTAAATTTACTTGTTCTTTATTTTAAATATTGTATTTGTTCCTGTTTTGTTTTTTTACTTTAAAATAAGGTATGTGCAGTGTGCATAGGGATTTGTTCATAGTTTTTTTTATAGTACGGCCCTCCAACAGTCTGAGGAACAGTGAACTGGCCCCCTGTGTAAAAAGTTTGGGGACCCCTGATTTAGAGGTTGTGTACACATAAAACTAGAGGACATAACTGAGCAGATTTTTAAAAGGAATTTTTAAAAATTATTTTTATTTATTCATTTTTTAGAGAAAAGAGACAGAGAGAGAGATAGAGATAGAGAGAGAGAGAGAGAGAGAGAGAGAGAAGGGAGGGAGGAGCAGGAAACATCAAGTCCCTTATGTGCCTTGGCCGGGCAAGCCCAGGGTTTTGAACCGGCGACCTCGTGTTCTAGGTCGACTCTTGATCCACTGCACCACCACAGGTCAGGCTCTGAGCAGATTTTTAAAATAACAGTGGATTTGTTTGCTGTGTTAGATCGAAAGAGTTAATTAAAATCAGGCCTAAGAGTAGAATCAAAAGATGCCCAACAATCCTCGTGAGGTTTACTTTAGATCAAAGTTCCAGGATAAATGGTTTAGATTTATAATGGAAGCAGATTGTATAGTCATCCCTTTCTAGTTAATTGAAATTCTGTCATGTACATGTAATCTCTTAAAAGGTAAATGAAGACACTTAATGTTGGAATAGAATCCTTTGTCTCCTATTGAATTTAATGCATTCATTCTTATGACAAAATACTTTCAGATGGTTAACAAATGATATAGAAAAACAGGGAGCTTTTTCCAATAGATAATTGTATTGTGATACACAGTGATACATGGCAGACATATCATGTTACAGAATTAAATTGCTATTTTTGTGGGATAAATTTTCTAAAAATATAAAATACTGGATTTTAGTATTATTTTAAAATATAATTTTCCCTCTCCCAAATTAAAGCTTTTGGTCTCTGTAATTGCCAAACATAATTCTAATGAGGATATTAAGATCTAAATTTCTGAATTCTATGTTTACTAAAACCATTACGATAAGAAAATTTTAGCCTGACCTGTGGTGGCACAGTGAATAAAGCGTCGACCTGGAACACTGAGGTCGCCAGTTTGTAACCCTGAGCTTGCCCGGTCAAGACACTTATGGGAGTTGATGCTTTCTGCTCCTCCCCCCCTTTTCTCTTCCTTCTCTCTCTCTTCTCTCTAAAGTGAATAATATCTTTAAAAGAAAAAATAAGAAAATTTTAAGTAAAATCTGGATTTTTAATCACCAAAAATTATTTTTCCATCGAAATTTACTGTAATTTAATAAGAAACAAATGGTCTGAATCCAAGAAAGCATGGATTACAATTGATTTTGCTTAGCAATATTTCTTTGGATTAACAAGTAGAAAATTTAGAACGTATGGGAAGAGAGGATTTGCCACTCGGCCACCCAGTTCAATGGCCCTTTATAGTGATGATACATGCTGTTAAGTTTTTGCAGTAAGTTTTGCTAATTCAAGTTGAAAGGACGCAGCAAGAGAACATCAAAACATCTCTGTAGTGCTTCATTTAAAACTTAATTCTTTCAGAAGCAGTCAATGGGAAAGACATGTAGGTGACATTGGAAAGTTACTTTCTGGTTTCTTCTGCAGGCACTACTAACCTAACCCAGCCTGAGACCTTGCCTTGAGGTCAGATTGGACCAGACTGCACATCTGACATTCGATAATCTCAAGGTATCTCAAGCACTCAACAAGAAACTGGAGGTTTCTAGGGTATCTGGCTTACACACTTGGGTAGATAAGTCAATCCTCATTTCATTAGCGCCATTATTTCTGCATGTATTCTACAGAAAACAAAAAGTCTTAAGAGATCCAACATCCCCTTCATGTAGTACGTACGGGTTACCACCATAAAACACATACCGTTTGGAATGTGTTTTGAAAATTATACGACAGAATTCAAAACAATTAGGTAGCTCAGAATGTTTTATGAGGTTATGTGTGTCCCTGTGTTGAGAGGTAAACAAATCTGATCCTAATTTCACAGCTGGATAAACTTGAACACAGGGCATAGGTGAGCTGCTGCTGATCAAACAGGATCTGACGGGAAGCTGAACTCTGCGCTCGGAACTTAGACTCCTGCACCTTTCACAATCTAGTGATTGAAAACGTAAGAGTGACCTGAATTAAAAAGAAATGGGCAGAAGGTCATTTACTGTCATTTCATCTTTATTATAGTGCATAGGGTGTGAGGATGCTGTCATCCTAGAAGGAAGGGAGGCAGGATTTAGCATTGGTGGAATTGTATAGTTTCTCACTACTACAAGGAAAAGCGGCCATTCTTTTAGTCTAGTCGGACAAATGTGGATCTATGTGCATTGTGTAGAAAGGGCCTATGCTTAGGGAGGGTGTGTGTGTGTGTGTGTGTGTGTGTGTGTGTGTGTGTGTGTTAGTAGTACTTTGGGGAAAGACAGGTGATCTTCTTCACCCTCTTAGGGTTAGGAATCTGTTAGGAATCTCCAGCAAGGTTTGGCAGAGTAGCGCAGGCAGGCAGCTACACTGAAGTGTTAGGAAAATGAAGAGCTTATGGTCTTCATTAGAGGATTTTTAGGTACTTGGTCAGTGATTCACCAGCTTAACAAAATAAACAGTATTTTGTTTCTGTATCTGGAGTTGGAAAACCAAGAAACAGGGACTGTTAAGTTTACATTAGATTTTTATATTATTAGAAATGATGTCTAGGCCTGACCTGTGGTGGCACAGTGGATAAAGCGTCAACCTGGAATGCTGAAGTTGCTGGTTCAAAACCCGGGGCTGGCCTGGTCAAGGCACATATGGGAGTTGATGCTTCCTGCTCCTCCCCCCCTTCTCTCTTTCTCTCTCTCTCTCTCTCTCTCTCTCTCTCCTCTCTAAAATGAATAAATTAAAATAAAATAAAAAACAACAAGAAATGATGTCTATTTACCCTTGGCTTTTGGTTACAGATCTGCATTTTTCTTCACTGTCTTATTTTTAACCCAAAATGACCTATTAGAAACCCTAGTAGATACCTTTATATTTAAATGTAACTTTGCCAAATTGATACAATAATGTACTTGTATGTCATGTAAGAGAACAATGTTATATAGCTCTGTGATTTCTTTAGAACTTTTTAATTGAAAGATAACATGGATACACGGAAGTGCACATACTGAATTGCTTTGTAACTTATGGATCCCTCCCTTTGAACAGTTTTACAGTAGAGCTGGTTTGTCCTGCCTCTTGCACTGACTTGAATGGATCATAACGTTCATCTCTGGGTCTCCCAAGTGTTCAGTTGCTAATTGGAAGCAAGGAGGGCAATGTAGACATTAAACTACCAACACAGAAAGGAAATGTCATTGACATACTAATCAGGTGGGAATCCTGTAATCTTGGAATTTTGCTTGAGGTTTTTTTTGGGCGGGGGGGGGGGGTACAGGTGGGGAGGTCAGACTTAACTCATGCAAGGTAGGACTCGTTTGCTGCTGCCGCCTCTGAAAGCTGTTGTAAAGGGTCTTCCTGTTGAAACTCTGAGGACCTCTTCCCCCTGCTGCCTGAAATCTGGGACCCCTAGGAGCAGCTCTGTTAAAATAAACTAATTGCAACAAATTCTTCGGAATGTCCTTTTGTGATGCTGCTGATTCTTTCAAAAAATGGTAGAGATTTTTGCCAAGTGTAGGTCACTTCTTTATAATCGTGAGCATTTTAAGAACTGAAATACTGTTCGTTTTCTTCATTTGCTTTTATATATGTCATGATAGTTCAGCAATCCACTTGGTCCATTAAAGTCGTATTTTTTACTTGTTCATATAATCCTTTTAAGTCTATTTTTAGATTTATTACGTGCTTTTTGTGTAGTTGATGAAAAAGTTTTCATTTAAAAAATGGTTCCCACATGACCCTGGAGGCCTCCCATTATAGTTGAACAGCAGTTG
Source organism: Saccopteryx bilineata (assembly GCF_036850765.1). Lineage (NCBI taxonomy): Eukaryota > Metazoa > Chordata > Mammalia > Chiroptera > Emballonuridae > Saccopteryx > Saccopteryx bilineata. Next base: position 34,120,294 of record NC_089501.1, on the reverse strand, counting down.
AGCTGTTGCGCTGTTTGTTGAGACTGCGAAGTGGAGTCAATGCTGGCACATCAGGGAACCCTGGGAGAGCCTCTGGGGCCGTAATTTCACCTCCTCATTTTACAGCCACATGCCCAGGGTTTCAGCAACTTCTTCAGGCTTCCTCGACTGGCTGGCCAGACAGGGTCAGTTCTGAGTCCTAGCTCTGTTCTTTGGCTTATATCTGACTGACCCTTGAATACCTGAAAACTTGGGTTTTGCCAGAGAAATGGCTTTCTTCTTGCTTTGCATGAGAGCTGCAAAGGAAGGGGTACTTTTGATCTGAATATTTTTGGTGTAAGCTTTCAAAGAGAGGTATAAACTTTTCAAAGACCTTTTTTTCCCCTTGGGGTTGGGAAGGAGATGTGTTAAAGAGGAAAGAGACCCAGAAATGCCCCATGCTGTTAATAAGGAAAGGCAGTCCACGTTGGAACTCCGTGTGTGTCACGGGCAAAGGTGCGGCAGGCAGGAGCCCTGGCGCCTCTGGAGGGCTCCTTCGCTCTCACCATCATCTTTGGAGGGGCTCAGGGCTTCGTTTCCTAGCCATCTGCCAGCTGTCTTTATGTTGGACTGCTCTTACCCGTTTAATGTGCAAGGGTACCTATCCTGCTGATTAAAGAAATTCAGGAAAGACAGAGGGAGAGACTCTTCATAATATATTCCAGGATATCTGATTATATTGAAGTAATTTTTAAAAATATATTTTTAATTTTAACTCTCATTCCTTCTCCCTATTCTGAAATACACTGCTTAAGGCTTGTATGTATAAGATAGGTTAAGTAAATAGAATTTAGGAGAAAACTGGTTTTCAAAAGTCACTGTCTATCTCACTTAAAGTGATAGAACTACTCATGAACCCCCCCCCCCTTGCAGAGACCTCTGCCCTGTGCTGTGTGCCATACAGTAGTCTTGGCTTTAGCACAGTGAACATTTCTGGTTTTGACTTTCTCAGGTGACTTCCAAAGGTTCAAGGCTTTTAATGAAATGTTGAGTTCCAGATTATGGCCATGTGCTGGGTGGGTTGTGTGGGGGAACCGAGACTTAGCTCATGTGTGAACCAGCAGGCACCCAGCCCCAGCCATCTGCCCTTGAACGAGCTTTGTGGAACACTCTTTGTTCTAAGCACTGTACTCCTCTCAAAGTAATGCATTTTTATTTCTTTGTGAAAATGGCCCATGAGAAAAGAGGCCACCTGTGAATGTTATCGATTTGTCTGTAAACTTGGGAGTCATGAAAATCTTGCTCCATAGCCCTTTCCTTATTAATGTCAATGCGCCTGATTTATAGTACATGCGCAATCAATTATTTGTCTATTGACCTCATCTTCCTAGGAAGCAGAACAATGGTTTTCAGCTCTGGCGGCCGCTCCTTGGGAATCATGTTAAATTCTGAAGATCTGGCCTGGGGCCCAACATCTGTAGAGTTAAGTGTTCCCTAGGTGATTCTGATATACAGCTGTGGTTTAAACGCCATTGAAATAGACAAGAGCATGCAGATCAAAGAGTTTGAGGAAAATACAGAGCTACTCATTCTGCAGGAGCAGGTACAGGGACTGCTTCTGCTTGGAGCCAGGGGGCCTTGGGAACCGCGGGGGAACTGGCCATCCTGCTGGCAGGGAGAAGTTCAATTCTCAGGGATTTAGTTCTGTTTAGGCTTCTTCTCTCATTTCCATTGGACTTAATAGAGACTTCCACCTTACCCTGAAATCACTGTGCATAGGAGTCTGACTGTTCCCGGCTACTGAAGAACAGAATAGGGTGCTTTTAGAAGAGCCTGTTCTCCACTCTGTTACTGAACCCATGTAGTAGTGTGTTACCCATATTTATTCCCAATCCCCCTTCCAGATAATAAGTGATCAAATAAACTGAAATTTCCATCCTTGGAAATTTACAGCATTATTAGCATATCAAAGGCTGGGAAAGTCCTGTGGTTACCAAAACAAAAAACCTTTTTAGAACTTTGTTTGAGTTGAACAAACTTATTTGCATAGGAAGAGACTTTTTTCTTCCCATACCAACAACTGAGCAGTTTTCCCTTAATACCATTTTGGGAAAGGCTGGCCAAGTCACTTTTTGATTTAGTAATTTTCTTAGGGTTAATTTCTGACAGCTGAACCTCCTTTTAAAATCCTCTTTGAAGTTGGACTGAATTAACAAATGGAAGGCTTGGCAGAGCAGTTTACTAATTCATAACTACATCCCTCTGCTTTCTTTGTGTTGCTAAGTACTATAATCTTTGACCTGAAAGGAAGAAGACTGCTTACAAGTAAATATTTAAAAGGCCCCATGAAGTATAATGCGCATGACTTTGTGCCTGGGGAGCCTGTCCCCTGGATGAAAGAAAGGACTCACTTTTCATCTCCTAAATAGGCCGTTGTTTTACAGTAGGTTGAAAGGAAGTATTTTAAGCGCTAAGGGCTAGATTTCATTTTATTTTTAGATTTAGTTAGCCATTGGCTTCACCGATTTGAAGGTGGCGTGGTAAGTCATAATTCCTAAGTGTGTCAGTACTCCGGCTGAGGGAGCAGCATTGTGAATGAATGAACTCTGTGCTACTAAACACAACTTGGAACGGGGCGAGGAAACGGAAACATGACTCACTGATGCACTTGAAGAGTATCAAGGGGGCCTGGCTGCTTCAGAGCATCCCTGAAGTGTGTGTGGCAGAGCAGGTGGCCCGGACAGGGGCCGGGCCAGGCCTCTGACTGACAGCAGTCTCACCACCAAACTTCTGTGCATAGTGGGAGGTGCAGATTACTTGTTGCTAGGATAACTTCCAGCTTGATGATTAAACGAGTCTTTGAATTCTGATTTTCTGGTTTGTGTGGAAGTGGGTGTGTATGTTTTAATGGCTCGCAGATGGAATTCATCAAGGATCCATGAAATGAACCTTTATTTTTAAAATTTGAAGTGAACGGCTGTGACAGTTTGACTGAGGTACTTCATAACAGAAACAGGCAAACCTTGATGTACAGAGGTGTGAGACACCGATTTCACGTGGCTGGGGCGTGATGCGTCGGGAACACTGCTGGGAAAGGCTCGCGATTGTCTACAGGCAGAAGTGTTGCTCTCTATCTGTGTTGGGCAAATGAGTTTGTAAAATTTGTATTTTTTTTCTTTTTTTTTTCATTTTTCTGAAGCTGGAAACAGGGAGAGACAGTCAGACAGACTCCCGCATGTGCCCGACCGGGATCCACCCGGCACGCCCACCAGGGGCGACGCTCTGCCCACCAGGGGGCGATGCTCTGCCCATCCTGGGCATCGCCATGTTGCGACCAGAGCCACTCTAGCGCCTGAGGCAGAGGCCACAGAGCCATCCCCAGCGCCCGGGCCATCTTTGCTCCAATGGAGCCTTGGCTGCGGGAAGGGAAGAGAGAGACAGGGAGGAAGGCGCTGCGGAGGGGTGGAGAAGCAAATGGGCGCTTCTCCTGTGTGCCCTGGCCGGGAATCGAACCCGGGTCCTCCGCACGCTAGGCCGACGCTCTACCGCTGAGCCAACCGGCCAGGGCAATTTGTATTTTTTGAATTTGCTCACTTTTAGGTATGTAATCTGTGAAATTGCAAATTACCTTCCTGCTTGGGAAAGGACATTGGCGAATGTTTGCTAGAGGAGAGGTTTTCGCTCCAGAAAATATTGAAAAGAGAAGGGAGGAAGTCGTGTTTTTGCAGAGTTTGTGCGGAGAATAGAGAGAATGAGGGTGTGCAGATGGGAACCAGAGGTGAGGGGCTTTTGCGAGCTCCACTGAGACCGATGAGACCTTTGATTCTAGGAGAAACTGGAGAAGATTCTCCTGGTTGTGGAATCAGAGAATGTGTCAGTGGCTTTGGGAGCCCTGAGTGTTGCTCGTCGGCCGGTGCAAGACTTTAATAAACGAATGGCCCACCATTTCTTGGCTCCACCGTTCCTTTGCCGTGTGCCCGAATCCAGTGAGAACCTGCATCTGCATGGCCACGGCGGCCGCGACTACTGGCCCTACAATGTGGATTTCTTTTCAAAAGCTATAAAATAGCTCCTCCTAGTGTTCCTGTTTGAGATGCTCTACTAATTAAATATATATATATATTTAGATCACCCTACTGAAATATGTCCACAGACATTTTCCTTAAGAAGAGCAATCTGCATTCCTGATACCTTCCAATTACCAAAAGTTTTTGCACTAAAACGATTTTTTAGTTTTTTATTGTATAAAAATAATCTTCAGTCTTATTTTCATTCAGTGATCTTTCACACAGGATGGATTGACAGGTGCCTTCAAATATCAGTGCTGTGCCTATCAGAAACTTCTTTAATATCTTTTAAAAGTGATAATCTGGCTTATTTAGTTTAGTTTTGGGAAGCCGGGGGGTAGTACAATTTTCTTGTGGATCATGATTGACTTGCTTTAGATTTCTTATAGCTATGGGAACACATTGGTTGTCATGAAATAATTGTGAAAAAAAACCAAAATATTTTCAAATGGTAACTTCCAAAATTAAATATTTGAAAGTTTCTGTAACTTTATTTTTTTCCTGCAGCTTAAACACCAGAGCTTTTTTCTCCTTGAAAAATGGGTAGCAGTAGTCTTTTACCTATTTCTTTTTCTAATTGTTTTTGCAAATTCTCAAATTCAAAAAAAGTGTTTAACAATAATGATTTCTATGTATTGAGAGCCTCCTGTAGTGTTGTGTGCTCAACTCATAACCCCACTAGGTGGCAGTATTTCTGTTCGTGTGTGTGTGTGTGTGTGTGTGTGTGACGCGCTTTTTCTCTTCTGTGGGAAAACTGGTTCAGAGAGGCTTGTCCAAGATCTAATTGTTAATAAATGTGTTGAAATCAAGATTGGAATCCAGCTCTGCCTGATTTAAATATTTGTGCTTTTCTTTGTGTTTTACCAGCATGGTTTTTTGGGGGAGGATGGTGAGTGATGAAGCCTCACATCTTACATTTTCTGTTAAATAAATATTTACTGAATACCCTCAGAGTCAGACATTTTCTTTTCAATGAATTGCTCATAACTGGTGCGCTTGGACAGGAGAAGAGATAATCTGGTGGCTAGACCTCCTAGGTTACCAACGGCAAACTAAGCGTCCTCTATGGCCAGCTTCACGTGCCTAGCAAGTTCCTAGGACAGGCAGTGGTGGGACTCGACTAATTTAACAACCGATTCCCTGCCCTAATGACCGTTTTAAGTATAAAAAACGATATACTGGCCCTGACCAGTTGGCTCAGTGGTAGAGCGTCGGCCTGGCGTGCAGAAGTCCCGGGTTCGATTCCCGGCCAGGGCACACAGGAGAAACGCCCATCTGCTTCTCCACCCCTCCCCCTCTCCTTCCTCTCTGTCTCTCTCTTCCCCTCCTGCAGCCGAGGCTCCATTGGAGCAAAGATGGCCCGGGCGCTGGGGATGGCTCATTGGCTTCTGCCCCAGGTGCTAGAGTGGCTCTGGTTGCGACAGAGCGGCACCCCAGATAGGTGGAGCATTGCCCCCTGGTGGACGTGCCAGGTGGATCCTGGTCAGGCGCATGCGGGAATCTGTCTGTCTCTCCCCGTTTCCGGCTTCAGAAAAATACAAAAAACAAAAAAAGATATACCAAAAGGTAGTTTATTATGTCATATATATATTTAATACTTAAATAAGAACAATAAAAGGTACACAAAAAAACTAGATTATGTTATAAGAGTTTTAAAATATTAATGAACAAATATTAAATAATACCTGACAAAAGACAACAAGGCTGTTATTTAAGATATTTCCATATAGCTTCTTGATTGGTGTCCTCACTTGCAATTTTTTTCACCTGTGAATGGAATGAACATTACTATGGGTGCTTAGAATATGCTGTTGCACAGATGAATACTAAAAAAGCGTAAGGAATGTAAATTTGTGATTTCCACATTGGGCGGCTGCCCAGGCGCCCACCTTAGAGGGAACCCTAATGACAAGTGCCATTTTAACAACCGGTTCGCCGAACTCAACAAAACATTAGGTATCGGTTCTGCCGAACCAGTGTGAACCGGCTGAATCCCACCACTGGATGGAGGGATAAGTATACAAACAGATAGCCACTTTGGAGTCAGAAATGATGCTTCACAGAAGGCACCGAGGTGAGTCCAGAAAGGCAGGTGGGCCTGAACTGTGGGGGCTGAGTTGAAGGCTGGGAAGCCTGGGCGTGGTTATTAGCATGGTGGCTGGTGAGGGGAGCAGGTCAGGACTGAGTTGGGAAGGTGCTGAGGCAGCACATGCAGGCCGGCCGGAACGAAGCACAGAGGGATCAGACAGCGGAATCAGACACAGTGGAATCAGGCTCAGTGGGATCAGGCTCATTGGGATCAGGTACAGCGGGATCAGGCTCATTGGGATCAGGCTCAGCGGGATCAGACACAGCGGAATCAGGCTCATTGGGATCAGGCACAGTGAGATCAAGCACAGTGGGATCAGACTCAGTGGGATCAGGCACAGTGGGATCAGGCACAGTGGGATCAGGCTCATTGGGATCAGACACAGTGGGATCAGGCTCAGTGGGATCAGGCACAGTGAGATCAGGCTCAGTGGGATCAGGCTCATTGGGATCAGACACAGTGGGATCAGGCTCAGTGGGATCAGACACAGTGGGATCAGACATAGGGATCAGGCTCAGCGGGATCAGGCTCATTGGGATCAGACACAGTGGGATCCGGCACAGGTGATCAGGCTTATTGGGATCAGGCTCAGAGGGATCAGGCTCAGCGGGATCAGACACAGCGGGATCAGGCCGGGGGCTGGGGGCACTTCCGTCAGGAAGGGACAAAGGGGGAGGGATGTCATAACTGTTGTCAGGTTAGTTCTAAGGAAGGTCATCTTTGAGTTTGAGTGCCAAGTTGGGAGTGAGGCTTAAAGGGAGACCTGAAGGTTTGGAACAGCCAGGCAGGAGGGAAAGGTGAGAACAGGAATATGTAGAAAAATGAGGACCCAGTAGGGATGGGCAATCATACTGGTGGGCAGGCTGTTTTCTGTTTAGGAGGTGGTTAGGGCTGAGCCAAAGTGACTACCAAATTGTAGGGGGCTGAGGAAGAGTTAGTGCTGAGGCAGGACTATCCGACTCCAGGCAGAACCTGTACTGAGGCGCAGAGTGACAGGCGGAGGCGTTTTGTTTGAAGTAGAGCGGATCAGAGGCAAAGGAGCACTGTAGCTAGAAAAAGACTGAAAATGCAAAGTAGGGGCCAGTTTGCTCATGCTGCAGACAGCAGTTGGAGACAGAAGTGAACCCAGAGAGGGAAGATGGGAGAAATGGGGTTTTGAGGTAAAAAGAGGGTCCAGTGCTGGTTGGGGCAACCTTGAAGGTCCCCTAGGCGATCAGAAGTCTTGCTGGGCAGCGGTGGGGCCCCTACCCTAGGTTGAGCCGAGAGGTTAATGAGTGTCACCTCACTGCGAGCTGCTTGTTCACCTGACCCCCAGTCTTGGGAAGCGATCCCCCCCCCTCACCGTGGGTAGGTAATGACAGTGCCCATTGCACAACCACACACTAGGTTGTAGAATACGTACCCTCCAGGTAATTAGTGCCCAGCCACTAGCCCCTAAACTTGTCTGACAGGTCCCCCAGGGGATGGGCCCTCTGTTCCTTTGTTTCAGACATCCTGTGCATCTGGGGTGAGGCCCTGTGGTCTGTATTTTAATAAGCACCCCAGATAGTGTCCATGATTAGGCAGGTTTGGGAAACGCTGATATGGGCACTGTGAGAGCCCTAAAGCTGGACTCTGCGCTCTCATACTGCTGTTTCTTCTTTTTTAATCTAATTTATTTGATTTTTTTATTAGTACTATTATTATTATCTTTTACAGAGACAGAGAGTCAGAGAGAGGGACAGATAGGGGGACAGGAAGGGAGAGATGAGAAACATCAATTCTTTGTTGCGGCACCTTAGTTGTTTGTTGATTGCTTTCTCATATGTGCCTTGACCCGGGGGGGGGGGGGGGGCTACAGCAAGTGAGTGACACCCTTGCTCAAGCCAGCAACCTTTGGACTCGAGCCAGCGACCATGGGGTCATGTCTGTGATCCCACACTTAAGCCAGCGCCCCTGCGCTCAAGCCAGGTGAGCCCAAGTTCAAGCCGGTGACCTCTGGTTTTTAACCTGGGTCTTCTGTGTTCCAGTTCGATGCTCCATCCACTGCGCCACCACCTGGTCAGGCTTTAATATTTTAAAAAAAAATATTTTTTTTGAGAGTACATTCATTAAACTGGGGACTGTGAAACAAGGAAGGACTTAGGATATGAGGAGCAACAGGAGAGCCTAGGCCGGCTGCTTTGGCTCCCTCGGTGTGTTACAGGAAAGAAACGAGCCTCGGTGGGGCTGCTGCTGGCTCATGGGAAAGTCAGAGAAAAGGGGAACCTGGAGACAGGTTCATGGGGTTAACCTGGGTCGAGGCGCCACTGCCCATTGCCCTCTTGGTTGTAAGTCTCGTGGGGACCCTTGACGTTTCAGAGGGAGAAGTAAAGATGCATGTCTGAGAGGGAAGAAAGGCGTGAGCATGCTCCCGGGAAGGGGAGCGCCTGTAACACTTCCTGTTTAGCTTCCCACCCTTGCGGCCAAAAGAAGCACAAGACACTTAATTTTACCCTGTAGGTTATTTCAGTGAGTGAATACTTGAATGTTTTGATTTTATAAGGTACCTTTTTAATAAGGATCCTTTGCTGGTTCCTAACCCAGTCTTGTTGAGTGTTTGAGTCCAGATCCTCCTGGTCAGGGGTCCCCAAACTTTTTATACAGGGGGCCAGTTCACTGTCCCTCAGACTGTTGGAGGGCCAGACTATAAAAAAAAACTATGAACAAATCCCTATGCACACTGCACATATCTTATTTTAAAGTTAAAAAAAAAAAAGGGAACAAATACAATATTTAAAATAAAGAACAAGTAAATTTAAATCAACAAACTGACAAGTATTTCAGTGGGAACTATGCTCCTCTCACTGACCACCAATGAAAGAGGTGCCCCTTCCGGAAGTGCGGCGGGGGCCGGATAAATAGCCTCGGGGGGCCGCATCGGCGTGTGGGCCTTAGTTTGGGGACCCCTGCTCCTGGTGATTCCCCTGCTGCTGGGGCTTTATGGACGATGGGTGGTTCTGTTCTGCCACCTGCTGGTCAACCTCAGGCAAGCCGTGTCGTGTTTTGAGGATGGTCCTGTTTTTAAGAAAGGATTTCCTGCACAGGTTTCAAAGGAGCTCAAGTGAGGCAACCCTCTTTTTCTCATGGAGCCATCTGCTCTAAGTGAAACCTTTTACACTTAATGTTGCAAATTTGACAAAGTTCATTTCCCCCTCTCTAGCACTTTTTTCCAGCCCAAGTGTTAAAATGGTAATAGCAACAACACAGTATGAGAGATCCTTTGGCAGTGTTCATCTCGGTTTTCTGTGTGCCTCGTCTGTCCTGTGGACAGAAGAAGCCAGTGATTTCAGGCAGTGGTGGGGACAGGTGGGATTCAAGATCCGGAGCTGATGTGTGATCTTGAGCAATTACTTTACCTCTCTTAGGATCAGTTCATTCTCAGAGTGAACTACTAGTATGTAACTTGGCTGTATAAACGAAGTGTAAACACTCACAAAGATTAGTGGTTCTTAACTGGGGGGATGAGGCACACCTTACTTACCTAGACCATGAAGTTTTTAAAAAAATACAAGTGCCAAACAAAACCCCCGAAACCCAATCTGTGCATGACTTCTCGAATAAGAATCTTTTAGAGAAGATGATTTGCATGTTCACCCGTGGTTGAGAATCAAAGTACTAATACAGTTTCCATTAGGCCTGACCCGTCATCCTGTGTCACTGGGCAGTGCTAGGCCATCAAGCCTTTGGGAACTTGCAGTGTCCCAGGTGCTGTGCTCAGCTTTGGATGTTTTGGACTCTGACAGATGTTTAATGATTATCCTCTTTGTCCCCATCCCCATCAGCCTTTACAAGGCTGGTGGCAAAACATTTTATTAGACTATTGATTTATTTAGTTGTACATTAGTATGAGGCTATATACCTTAGGTAAATCAGATTTTGAAATTTCTTCAGATTCATTGTAATCTCATTTTGTAAAGATTATCTTTTCTGGAAATGATTGCATATATGCATATGTGTTAGTTCTTAAAGTGGTATGACTTAAGTAATTCTTAGCTGATGGCATTTGACCTGATCTTAAATACAGGCTACTGTAGCTTGCTATAGTTCCTACATGCTGAATGAGCAGCACTGTTCTATGTGATAAATTAAAGGTTATAAGAAGTCATTAATATTTTTTTCCTATTTTGAAATGTAACTTACTTATAGCTAGGTGTTTTCTTATCTACAATAACCAATACTGTTTATTTTATGGAGCTGTATATATTTCTACTTTTCTACTGTATTCATTTTTCCCTAGAACAATTACCAGCAAAGTAAACATTAGCAAATGCCTGAAACACATATTTGAGAGGAAGGAGAGGGAGAGAGTCTTTATGTGTAGTTTTAAGAATTTTGGACTTCTGTATTTTTTAACTATTTTAAATGACTGCCGTTACTTCTGAGACAGCTATCCCTGTGCTATTTTTGTAGTCATTCCTTTTAACTTCTCAGGTTTCACACATTTTTTTAAACCATTTATTGCCTCACATTATTTCGGGAAGAGAAATGTGCCTAACAGTTACAGAAACTGACATGGGGGCAGTCCCTGGAGAATTCCGTCTTCCAGGTGTGGCTGGCTAGCTGTCCTTTCCCTCACAATTCTGGGGCCCAGTGAACTGTCTCCCTGGCAGACTCTCGCCCTCTGTTCCAGCTCACCATCCCCTTCCTGGACATTCTGCCTCTTGGCTGCTGATGACACAGATACCCTACCAATTATTGAGTGCTAATGACGTTGGCATTTTCTCATTTAGTTTTTGTAACCATCTGAAGAGAGAAAGTCCCTGGTGTCTGTCGTACAGGAGTTTGAGCACAGGAACAAGACAGAGGTGCTGCCCGCCTGGTGGCTTTCAAGGCAGCACTGTCATAGTGTCTCCTTGTGTCTCAGGGAGACAGAGTGGCTGGGTTGGCGGGGCTCGGGGGCTAGAGGGGCAATTTCTGTAACCTGACTTCATTTGTCCTTGCCAGTCTGTCGACCCACTCCAGTCCGCCATCAGTGGAAAGGGCCTTGTGTTTATTTTGAGCAAGTACTTCATCCTTCTTTGAAGTTCTTTTCGGTGGCGTATCCTCTTGGAGTAGTGTATTATAGAAACAAAAGTTCTCTTGATTTCACATCCATTTTGACCCTGGGGAACAAGTGTTTCAACCAAAAATTTCCGGATGTCTTAAGTGCTTCCTAGGCCTTTTGTTTTCTGAATTTCTCCTTATCGTGATAAGTTGGTTACTTGAAGACTGACAAATGTGATTGCACAGGGACAGCTGAAGTAGTCATTAGCAAATTGGATTCTACTTCTCTAAGTAGTCTTTTTACTTAGAGATTTTGATGATGGTCGGGAGAGTTGGCAGAGTCTATAACTGTAAAAACTGTTGAGCGGAAGAGAAAAACACGTAAGGATAAAGCTCTCTTTATGTTCTGTTACGTTTTCATGTCTTCCGGAAAGCTTACATTTGTTAAGCTTTTAAAGAAAATACTCTTATGCGGTGAGTGAAGTTTTGATAGACACAGAACACGGGAGAAACACAGACGGCCATCATGCTCTTAAGCGCATGTGCACATGGACTGTAGAAACTTGGAGACCAGTTTTTAGAGTATCTTGCTGTGAATCCTTACTTTAATTACCCAAATAAGATCATAGGAGAAGCGTCAGGTAAATGGGTTTACTAGAAGTATGAAGTTCATGATTTCTTTAGTTGTAGAGTATGTGGAAAAGTTTTTTTTTTGTATTTTTCTGAAGCTGGAAACGGGGAGAGACAGTCAGACAGACTCCCGCATGCGCCCGACCGGGATCCACCCGGCACGCCCACCAGGGGCGACGCTCTGCCCACCAGGGGGCGATGCTCTGCCCCTCCGGGGCGTTGCTCTGCTGCGACCAGAGCCACTCTAGCGCCTGGGGCAGAGGCCAAGGAGCCATCCCCAGCACCCGGGCCATCTTTGCTCCAATGGAGCCTTGGCTGCGGGAGGAGAAGAGAGACAGAGAGGAAGGAAGGGGGTGTGGAGAAGCAAATGGGCGCCTCTTCTATGTGCCCTGGCTGGGAATCAAACCCGGGTCCCCCGCACGCCAGGCCGACGCTCTACCGCTGAGCCAACCGGCCAGGGCTTGGAAAAGTTTTTTAATATTAACTATTTTATAAAAAAACAACAACTTTAAATATGATTTGGGACACACAGAACCATTTTTGAAACTCAAACACACAACACGGTGCTATGCCTTGTTGATAAACACACTGGTATGTGGAAAATGTGTGAAAAACATGTTTGGGAATGAGACACACCAAATTTAAAGATTTTATTTATTTTATAGAGGAGAGAGAGAGAGGGGGGGGGGGAGGAGCAGGAAGCATCAACTCCCATATGTGCCTTGACCAGGGCAGCCCAGGGTTTTGAACCTGCCACCTCAGCATTCCAGGTCGACGTTTTTGTCTACTGCGCCACCACAGCTCAGGCAGGACACACCAAATTTAGAATCAGGGTTCCACTGGGAGACTGGGGACGGGAAGGGAGATTTACCTGTACTATTTTATTTTTAAAAAGCTGAAACAAATATAGCCAAATGTTTACCAGTATATCTGTGCTGACTTCTCTTCTGTGTGTTTAAAATAATTCTGAATGAAAATTAGACATTAAGTGATTAAAAACTTTAGTGTATGCTTAACATACAAATTATCAAAAAACAAATGCCAAGATTAAAAAAAAAAGTTAAAACAAATTTATACTCTATCCCACTTGCAGCATCCACTGGTAATATCTTCATCATATCCTCCTAGTCTATTTGTATTTATTTGATATTATATCTATAATTGTAATGTAATGTTTGCATTTTTAGTGAACTTATGAGCAGATATTTGAGTTCTGCATATTTATTTGAAATTATAGTGTAATGGTGTTGAAACTAGTGATTTTCACACTTTCCTATACATAAGACTCATCGGAAAGCTTGTTTAAATGTGGGTTCCCAGGTTTCTCTCCAGAGGCATGTACCAAATAGGATGCTGGAATGTGTATTTTTCACACATATTCCTGGCTCCCTAACTCCCCCACCCCAATCCAAAGTGATTCGGATAAGGGCTCCTAGGGAACACTTTTTGGGAAGCAGTGGTTTGAATTGCCTGTGCTTGTGCAGCACCGCAAACACTTCTAATCCAGGCTCAGCAAACTATGGTGTGTGGACCAAATGCAGCCTCCCACCCATTTTTATAAAATAAAGTTTCATTGAAACCCACCCACCCAGATTTGTTAACCTATTGTTTGGCTGCTTCTGTGCCACAGTGGCATCGAGTAGTTGGATTAGAGACCACAGAGCTGGCAAAGCCTAAAGTATTTATTGTCTGGCTCTACCAAGAAGTGTGCTGCCCCCTGCCTGTAAGCCAGCAGGCTGTGTGGGAGAGTATCAAAGGAAGCTCAGTCAAGACCCTGGAGTACATTCAGCGGGAGAGTTGAATATGGCGAAGGGCATGTCATTGACTAGTTCAGTTTAAGAAGCATTGATTTAGTCCTTACTGTCAGCCAGGCACTAACACTGCGCCAAAAGCCTCAGTTTCCCCCTCTTGGGCAGTTGGCAGTCTTCTGTGGCAAAAGCGTGACATTAGATGTGATAGAGTAAGGGCAGTATCCCTCTGGTGGGGGTCAAGTGTTCTGTTTTAAGGGACCGTCTGAACAGAACCCCTGGGATGTGAGGACCTTTTCATTAAGGTTGGGACAGAGGTTGGAAGCGTGGTTATTAACTGCTCACTGAGCCTCTGACAGTCCAAGGCACCCAGCAGTGACAGCGTCCGTCCCAGAGACGGTGTTATCCCTCTGCAGTGCGCACCCCAGGGGACTGAGCGGCAGTGCGCTGCCATATTGCCGCCATATCGTGTGACCCTGTGGGAATGGCGTGGCGAGGGTTTAGAGTGGCAGCTCTGCTCTGGAGGCCTTTCCAGCTGTGAAGACACTGAAAGGTGGGATTTAAGTGTGTGAGCCTCTGTAAATACAAATGTTTGTATCTAATCTTGCCATTTAGGGAAACAACACTATTAATAACATTGAAAGGGACCTCTTCTCGTTTTTAAAGCTAGAGCTTAGTGAGAAGGCAGTGTTTTTCCTTTTCTTTTGCATGTTGCAGCAGTGGGGAAGCCTGAACTAGGCCCTTCTCTGAATAGGTAAGAGGCTGTGTTTGTCTTCCATGACTTTGTTCTTGAGTCACTCAGTTGTTTAATTCCTTAGGGGGTAGGAGGTAGATGAGGAAGTAGGATTTACTGTACTCTGGGAGTTGGCTCGCTCTGCCCCTGAGGGTAATTTTTCTTTCTTTCTCTTTTTTAGTAGTACATATCTGGCTCATACTCTTTTTACCTCCGTATGGTTCAGATAAGCTTTCATTATTACCATGTACAAATTAACTCAGAGAAAGATTGCCATTTAAATCTACTCTTATATTATTTATAAGAGATGACAGTTGGAAAAGCTGCTGTGCCCTGTTCTGGAAGCTAAAGGTCCCTGTGGGTCGTCCGGGTGATTCGTGTGGTAATCGGATAGGGTGCACTCTGTGCTGCTCCTGGGCTCAGGGCTGCCTCAGAGCAGGACACAGTGGGAGTGACTCTCCTCACTGCTGTGGAGGGTTTGCCCCACTCTTGTCTCTGTGTGTGTGTTCTGTTCCTGGGCCCCACTCCCAGCCGTGATGACCGACCGCACCAACTCTGTACGGATAGCACTGTTCTTCATTGGTTTCTGACTTCAGGGTTTGCTTTCTCCTTTTCTTCCCCCATATTTAAAGGGCAGGGTCAGGGCAGAAAGCAGGATCAGACAGCAGGATCAGACAGCAGGTGGGCCAATCACTTGCCTGAGCGGGCTGGGGGCTTTGTCTAATCCTGGGTCCTGTCATGTTTAACAATTTTGATTAAATAAAAAATTTTCATTTAAGCTAAACTCCTTTTTTAAAGGATGGGTATATATTAAAACATGAAATATTGTGTCTTTTGGCAAGGACCTTTCAAATGTATTCAGTCTATCCCTTTGACTCTTGGTAGAACTGTAGATAAATCTTTCCAAATTAATGGGTATTTGACTCAGTAATTTTCAAAGAAGGTGATTCTAGAACTTCCTTTAGTAATATATTCTGGTGCCTCCCAGTTCTTATAGTTAACTTTTCTTTAATGTATCACTTAAATCATTCCTGAACTAATACAGGATAGTTTCTTATCCTTTTGTTAGCAGTCATGGGTAAGCGTCTCACCACCTCAAGGGCTAAGAACTTCATCATAAGCCTGGTATAGCTCCGCCAGCCATTTCAGACCTCGGGCTTTCATCGTGAGTAAAAGGACAAAGTGCTGGCCAGGGGCTACTGTGGCAAAGCCCAGGGACAGAAGCTGTGGATGCATCCTATGAGCCCTCATCGACTCTCTCTCACGAAACGTGATTTAAGCAAGACCACTTCTCTGATTCCCCCATGCCTCTAGCTCAGCCACAGTAGAGTGTGGTGGGGAGGGAGCGGCTGCTGGCACAGAAGAGGACAACAGAAGTTTCAGTGTGACAGCCCGACAGCGAGAGGGGAGGCGAGAGGGGAGGTGGCAAAGCACTGCACAGGGGGACGCGGGGAAATCTGTTCAGCACGCCTGTCTGAAAGGTCTGGGCGGAGTGTGCTCTGTTGTAGATATTCCGTGGGAAAAGGGGTTAAATTAAGATGTTTTATTAAAGTGAAGATTAGAGCTGAATCTATTTGGAAAAAACCCCACATTATATTCTACCCACAGGGGTTTTCCACTGCAGGGTTCTTGTGAACGTGAGCAATAGGGACATGCAGCACACGGCCAACTCGCGGTGACCCTGCCGCTGCGCAGGGTGGATGTGCAGGGCTCGCGGGTGCGACACTCCAGAGGAGTAAAATGTGTGGCTCATCTTAGTTGCCAAGTATTATTAAATATAGTTTGAATGAATGCAATAGCTTTTCATGCAGCCCACCTAACAATTTTCTAAACTCATTGGAATACATGTCTAACGTGGCTACCTAAAATCTCAAAGTTCCCTCCAAACTTATTTAAACCATTATCTTCTATCTTGTCACATGGAACTTGGATCCAGTTGCAACAGTAGTTAACTTACTTGACCTTCTTTTTTTTTTTTTTTTTTTTTTAAGATTTTTATTTATTTTTTATTCATTATAGAGAGGGGGGGGGAGAGAGAGAGAGAGAGAGAGAAGGGGGGAGGAGCTGGAAGCATCAACTCCCATATGTGCCTTGACCAGGCAAGCCCAGGGTTTTGAACCGGCAACCTCAGCGTTTCCAGGTTGACGCTTTATCCACTGCGCCACCACAGGTCAGGCCTGCTTGACCTTCTTTTACATAAACAAAGATGTTACTAATCATGGCCTGATATAATGGAAACATGGAAGAACTAGTAGATGGAGAAATAGTCATTGTGCAAATGTATCCATAGGTCTTGTGAATAATGGGAAATCCATTAAGTGTTTTTGAAATCCAGCATAAGTGTGTACTTACTTTGAGGGAGAGTCAGAAGTCCAGTCCCTGAATTGTCAGTTATCTTTCCTGGTTGCTTGGTAGTGACTGTTTCTCCAGCCCCTCCCCCCAGCTCTTTCCAGATGCTGTAGGAACAGGAGGTACGGGAGGAAAGGCACTGGTTGCTGATGACACCAGTTCATCCATTGTATGGGATGGTGTGCTCACCCCAAGGAGCCTGAGCTGGGCAAAGCATTCCACAGCACTTCCTGTACATAAAGGCTTATTTCAGAGCTTGGATAATCCTAAATCAAAAAAGGAGCTGCAGTGTAGAGACAACAAGGAGGAGACAACTGTGTGTCTTGTTCAGGGTCCATGGAACCTTACAGAATGCACACGTGGATGTCGGGGTGCCATGAACCTCTGAAATGGTAAACAGCATTTGAGATAGTTATTTTCTGCATGATGGTCCATTTTTTGCTTTCTATATTTTGATTCTCAAAAGTGGCTTTGAGCCTGACCAGGCGGTGGCGCAGTGAATAAAGCATTGGACTGGTTCGAAACCCCGAGGTCCCCAGCTTTAACGTGGGTTCATCTGACTTGAACGTGGGCTCATCAATTCGAGCGCAGGGTCACCAGCTTGAGCATGGGATCATAGACATGACCCCATGGTCACTGGCTTGAAACCAAGGTCACTGGCTTGAGCAAGGGGTCACTCAGTCTGCTGTAGCCCCCCCCCTCACCCTGGTCAAGGCACATATGAGAAAGCAATCAATGAACAACTAAGGAGCTGCAATGAAGAATTGATGCTTCTCTCTCTCCCTTCCTTCTGTCTGTCCCTATCTGACCCTCTCTCTGTCACACACAAAAAAAGTGGCCTTGACACAGAAAGCACACTGGATGTTTGAACTGTGATGTTAGTCACTGGTGCTGTACATGATTATTACCATTTTTTGCCCTTACACTGGTGATCAAAGAACAGATATCATTCCAGTTTAATAGCTGAAGTAGATGCAGAGTACGTGGTGATGTAGCTAGCATCCCTTTGATTAAGTGGTGAAGCTTTCAACCCAGTGGTGTCTGACATGACCTGGTTCCGTTACTGGCTCCTCTGCGACCTTGGGCATGTCACATACATTCTCTGGAACTTAATTTACCCATCTGTAAATTGAGGAGTTTAAACAACATGATCTCGTGAGGGCCCATTTAGCTTTTAAACTGAGGCCATATCTGCACCACTTAGACTGTGGTGTGGTATCTTTTCTCATGGTTCCTGGGGTCATGTGAGCTGTCCATCCCAGGACCACTTTGCAGCAGCTCTGGGTTTTTGGGTTTTTTTTTACAAATATTCTATCCCTGGTAAGCTTACAGGGCCCTTTTAAAACTTCAATGAATTGTAGATATATGATGCAAAATGCTGTTTTTATCCTTATATTTTTGTATTTTTCTGAAGTGAGAAGCGAGGAGGCAAAGAGACTCCTGCATGCACCCGACCGGCAACCACCTGGCATGCCCACTAGAGGTTGATGCTCTGCCCATCTGGGGTATTGCTCTGCCATTCCAGTGCCTGAGGTGATGGCCATGGAACCTTGGCTGCGGGAGGGGAAGAGAGAGACAGAGAGAAAGGAGAGGGGGAGGGCTGTGGAGAAGCAGACGGGCAGGCACTTCTCTTGTGTGCCCTGGCAGGGAATCAAACCTGGGACTTCTGCACACTGAGCCAACGCTCTACCACGAAGCCAACCAGCTAGGGCTTTATCATTTTTAATCAAAGTTTATTTTCTGTTGCAGCTTGTTAGTTTTCATAGATTTGCTCAGTTCTGAGTAAAAAAAAGTGAAATGGACCCAGCTCCCTGCTTGTGGCTTATTAGCCTCCCTGGGAATAACATTCTGAGGAGAGTCAAGTCTCTATGGTGGAAAGTTCCAGGGACTTTCTAACAGCCCTCAGACCATGGAATCATGCTGGCCTGGAATGAAATGCTGCACCCAAATGCCTTCCAGCCTGGCTGTAGGTATTTTGCATGTCGTGATTAAGAGTTTAAACGGGTCTCTGGGAACTGGAGCCTGCAGCTATTGCTACTAGCCTGGCTCTCAGATGATGGTTCTCCCTGGACAGATGGTCATTCAGAACCAAAGAGGAACGACTCCAGGGTGAGGACTGCCAGGGGGCAAGTGATGCCAGTGGAGACAGGAGAGGCCGTACCAGGTGCCAGAGTGGTTGCATTTCACCTTTGCTGAAAGCTGGGAGTGGAGTAATAGCTGGGTCATTTTACTCTCTTTGGAAGCACGTTTTCTTAGATAACAACATTCCTAAATCCACCTACGAAGGCTGGATGTGTATACTGTATCACGACATACTCTTTTAAAAAATCCTTTCCCCAGGCCCCACTTTCAGAAGCGTGCTATGATAATAAAGTTGTTTTTTACCCCCGAAGTCTCTATTCTGCACAGACGTGCGTTTCCGCCGCTTCGAGGGAGTTCGGGAGTTCAGAAGTTTGGGCTGCCCCCGACGAGCAGGCTGTGCAGAGGCGGGGCCTCCCGTCTCCAATGAGGTGGCTCCGGGGTCGGGAGAGCCTATCGGCTTTCCCGGGAGCGCTTACTCTGTAATCCAAGCGGTAGCCACGCAGCCTGTTGTATTGTTTGTGGAGTCCTGCGGATCCTGAGCGGCTCACCGCCGGGGAAGGGGGCGAGTGGGCGGTCTAGGATTCTGCGCCGGGCTGCGACAAGTGAGAGGAACTGTGATTTCTCCCAAGTCACCTGCGCTGGTGAATGCTAACCTGGGCGCCCGGGCTGACGCTGAGTCTCTTTCTCCAGCCTGAGGAGTTCCTTCCGTCCTCCACCGACGGCTGGCCTGCTGCCCTTGCGGGGAAGAATCCCTGGGCGAGGGTAGGATTACAGGTGGGGAAGCTAGGTGCACACCAAAGAGTCCGAGTGCCTTGGTTCTGTTCTTCGCAAAGTCCTGACAAGTGTTCCTGAAATGACCACCCTGCTTGATTTTTTAAGATTGTCCTTCTGTTTATTTTTATTTTATATGTGGGGGACCGTGGCTGTCCCTGATCTAGAAACCAAGTACCACCATGTGGCTGGAGTAAAAACAAAAATTAGGATTTTTGTTTGTTTGTTTGTTTTTTACCCCTCATGTTCCTTGTCTTTGTAATTGGGTGATATAGACACAATCTTTTTTGCACAAAGCCGTGCCTGACTCTCAACATTGTCTGAATAAGTGGGAAGGAGCAGGCTCGTGTAAAGGACCTGGACCAATTTAAAATAAACCAGCTTCTGTTTGTTGGGCTACCTTTTGTCTATAGTGGATTCTGATGTGAAAGAAGATGAAAAAGGAAGGCTCTTCTGGTTCCTTCAGACTCAAGTCAAATGCAGGTTCTCTCTCACGTGCTGTGAGTTGGATAAATTTCTCCTCCTTGTCCAGGCAGACAAAGAGGCTGTTTCGCAGTGACGGAGAGCTCTCGGTGTGTGGGCAGCAGGTGGAGGCGGACGATGAAAATTGGACATACAGAACCCAGCCCAGAAAAGGTGACTTGATTCTTGTTTCATTTAAACATTTTTTTTAGAAGTTTGGCATGCCTTTGTTTCCTGCACTGATTTCCCTTTGTGACTTTCGGTCTCATTAGGAGTTTTTGTTTGGTTTTCTGTTTGTTTTTTTGTACTGGAATTCAGTGTCATTTGTTTGTTTCCATATCTAAAATACAAGTGCTCTTCCAGCTAGATTCAGCTTGAGATCATGGCTGTCGGAGAAGGATAAAATAGCTGTTATTCTTCCTCAGCGCTCTTTCTCCCCCATCAGAGCCTCACGCTCCTGTGACCTGTGGAAAGTTCAGTGGTAAACCACTGTCATAGACAGAATCTTCTGCTCTTACAACAATTTGGGGTTAGGACAGGTCTTTTCTAAAACAGTGTACTGAGAAAACTTTGGGAATCAGGGATAGACCCCTCGCATCTTTTTAAAGAAAACTGATGAATTACAAGAATGCTTGAACAGGTGTTGGGGTGGCATCAAGGAAAGTTAACGCACAAAGGAAGGGCTTGGCCAAAAGGAGTTTTCAGATTTCTTTCCAGTTCCTTTCCAGACGACTGTTGGTCTCTCTTTTCAGGTTTAGCATGTTTTGCCTTCTTTAAGGAAAGGGAAAATATTAGTCCTGGTGGGAGAGAGGGAAATATCTCAGTATTTCTTAACATACCCCTATTTTATATTTCGAATTTGAGTTACTCGTCTTAGAATGTCTGCTGTAGACTGGGTCTGTTAGGCTCAAAGATGGTTTCTCCACTCGCTACTGTGGCAGAGCCCAGTAAGGGAGGGCTCCTTAAATATTACAAAGGAGCCTAGTCCATACAGTCCGCGTGCTTGTGTTTTCTCTGTTTAACACATTTTTCCTTTGCCAAAAGAAACCTCTCTGGCCTCTTTCAGGGACTTGTTCTTTCCCTTCTTTGGGGAAACAAAACTGCTGAAATGTGAGAAAATAAACGAAGTTAAACATGTACAGTAATTATATTCCATGGGCTGAGACTCAAACACAGCCCTTCTTCCTGGATCGTTTGTTCTTGTGTATTCAACTATGGCACAAGGGGGACTAGTTAATGTTCTCTGAAGATGTCAGTTGTTTATTGTGTCAAGGAGGTGGTGAACAGTGGTCTGCTGGTACTGAGCTTAAAAATGTAGGTTTTCAGTTCAGATGCTGTGTAATTGCCAGGCGTAGACAAGGCATTTGTGCCTTCTGTCTGGAGTTGTGTAGTTTAGTAAGTCCATGAACTTGACTTTTCTAAATCAGGCATAAGCTGTGGTTTTGGTAAATGAGTAGGTTGTAATGTTTGAAGCAAACATGTTTGAAGGGTGGATATAGTAGGGCTGTGGTTGCAAGAGGGTATAGTTTTGATTCCTTTGGCCTCTGCCAACGATGGTTTTTTATTACTTGTTTTGTTTTAAGTCAACCACTGTCAGGGTTTTGTTAAAAACTGAATACATACGAGTATGTGGCTTTGGGATTTCTATCAGAGAGACTTTATCTAAGTAACGTTATTGGGAAAGAGACTGAATTTGCATATGTTCATTTTAGTTGGGAAACGAAGCAAATAGTGTACAGTTGACTTGTGAAAAATAAAGAAGTCATTGTAAAGAACAGGGATGACTTGTAAGGGGAAGGAGGACTTGTTTATGCAATAATACAAAAGATTGTGTCCTTCATCCAAGGTGATAGGGGACACAGTAGCCTCATGAAGATAAATGGAGACATAATTCAAAATGTAAATTTATGTGGCTCTTAGAAATAATAGGGCATGGATAATATTATCATTTTTAAGGGCGAAATCCTTAAAAAGCTGTCTATAGATCAATATTCATGGTATTATATTGTATTTCCACATGTGTCTTACAAAAAAAGATCGACTCCCAACTTTGACACACCGTCTCAGAGGCATGTTATAACAGTTGATCTTTATACCTCATAATTCTTTGTTGTGGAGAAATACAGAAATGACATTTGTTTATACCTGCAGATCAAAAGAGGAAAAAATCTTCGGAAAGATCATGCAGGATTGGAGTTTTGTCTTAGGAGCATCAAATAAGCTAAGACTCTAGCAAGGATTACCCGTCAGTGCTAATCAGCCCAATGGCCATGGTCTGCGTTGAAGACATACTGATCTGATGAGAATTGTGTAGCATCTATCTTTTTATTCTTATGTATCTGTTTCCCAGACCACATACAACTGAATCTACTTTCCTTTCAGCCTACTCCCAACCCCTGTACCTCATACGGACATTTTTTTATTTACACAAGTTTCTAGCCACCTGCTTTCCCTCCTCCCCTTCCCCACATACACTGCCATCAAGCAGTGACAGCTTGCGGTAGGACAGTGTCACTTAACAAGCCAACCTCACTTCAGCAGTTGGTCTCCCATGTGTTGTGTCGCCCACCACCCCTCTCCCAGCTCTGCAGCGTGGCTCTTTCTTCCTCCCACCCCCCTTTCCATCAGCTGCTGCGAGGCCAGAGTGCTTGCCTGCTCCCTGCCCGGTGTCCAGGTCACCCTGCTTTGCTCATACTGCTTTGCATTATTAGCCCACTGAATCCATACTATCAGTGTGGGCAGTATGCTGCACAATCGTCTTATAAAACAGTTCTTTCAAGGTTTGTAAAAATCAAAGAAGTTATTTTTACAGTAACTCTCCATGTTGGATTGCTCATCCGAAACATCAAAAAAGTGTTGAAGTGGTCAGCCTTATGGATATCTATCAGTGCACAGACCTATAGCTTTACAACTTAATGTTGTCACTTATATTCAAGAAGCTAAGGATACAATTACAGTTCTAGAGAGCTCTTTGGGGAAACTTTTTATAAGAATAACATGCTACTTTCCAAATGACATCTTTCCAAATGGGCTACTTGTCCTGACCCTCAGAAATCACTGGAAGATACATACTGAATGCCCAAGCAATCACAAGTGAACACCTGGATGTTTTCTTTCCTTCCAGCACATGGCAAGTTTCAAAACTGTCTTGCATTGACACTTGTACTCAGGAAGATAAATGAATTGTGTAACAGCAATGATCAGCTCTTACATTCTTAGTGTGACATGACCCACCATACTAGAACATGATGTTTCAACTTAATTAGCCATCAACATCAAAGGTGTGAATCTGTATTCTCTCTAGTATGAAAGTTAGTGAATCATGAACTATTTTGTTAGATGTCTCTGTAGTGAAAAAGTGGAAGTCAGTTATAGATGAGGCAATATGTATCTTTTCACGCGCAGTTGTGAGAGCATGTATTAGAGCAGGGGTCGGGAACCTATGGTTTGCGAGCCAGATGTGGCTCTTTTGATGGCTGCATCTGGCTCACAGACAAACCTTTACAGAGACAGAGAGAGAGTCAGAGAGAGGGATAGATAGGGACAGACAGACAGGAACGGAGAGAGATGAGAAGCATCAGTCATTAGTTTTTTGTTGTGACACCTTAGTTGTTCATTGATTGCCCTCTCATATGTGCCTTGACTGTGGCGCTACAGCAGACCAAGTAATCCCTTGCTCAAGCCAGCGACCTTAGGCTCAAGCTGGTGAGCTTTGCTCAAACCAAATGAGTCTGCACTCAAGCTGGCAGCCTCAGGGTCTCGAACGTGGGTCCTCCGCATCCCAGTCCAATGCTCTATCCACTGCGCCACTGCCTGGTCAGGCTTCGCAGACAAATCTTTAATAAAAAAAAAAAAAGTTAAAAATATAAAACATTCTCGTGTATTGCAATCCATTCGTTTCCTACCACTCATGTTCATGGTTGCGGGTGGCTGGAGCCAATCACAGCTGTCCTCGGGGACAACACCAAATTTTTATTGGATAATGTGTAACGTACATGGGTCATTGTATGGCTCTCACGGAATTACATTTTAAAATATGTGGCGTTCATGGCTTTCTCAGCCAGAAAGCTTCCCGACCCCTGTATTAGAGGAATTTTTCCTGAGAACTCGGGGTGGGACACAAAGAAATATAGCATATGGGCTCTGAAATCATGGAGTTCATATTTCAATAGAGAAGTAGATAAGACAATTAAGGGGAGTTAAAAAGGACAAAAATGAATGGCTTAGATGAGAAAGTTTAGATGAAGATATATGCTGGAGCATTTTCGTGTTCTGCATGGTTTTCTGGCTGTTTGCGTTGATTGAAACAGTATTTAACCAGCTCCTGCTTTGTTTCTAACCTTGTGGAATGTTTTCAAGGGAAACTAGTGACTACTGGTATTTATTCTGTGCTCCTTCTATCTTGCTCATTTCCTGTTCTCTTGTCAAATAAAATTAAAAAGGTGGAATAATAATGCAGTCTCCTCTCGTTGGGCAGAGCATGTTTTGTTGTGTTCTCAGCCCTCTTTTCAGCTGGGCAGAGGCGTGATTGATGATTCTGGTATTGGCAGGTCAGCGGATAGAGAGGGTAATTGACATGCAGAGCCTGGATTTAAACAGTGCTTTCACTCTCTTCTTCTAGACTTTATCAAATGTATTTATCACATTGCTAAATTTGAATCATTTGACTTTCAGTTCCTTCCTTCCCAAGGACTACAGAAATGGCCAGAATGGCCTTACTCTAGGTATCAAGGCTAATGGATAATCCATACACAAGATTATCAATTGTTGAGGGTGGGAGTTGGCTATATTTAAAGTAGTCTTATTACAATGTCCTCCCAAATAACATTGTTGCAGAAAACAGGACCTATTATGCATAATTAGGTTAGCAGTGACTTCAGATGTTGCAATGGAGAAAAGCAGCATGGAGGACCAAACCCAGCAAGGTCAAGATCCTGTTTCTATGGAAATAGCTGTGATTTATTTTTTTACCATAAAAATCTTGAAAATTATGGGAATTGAGGACAATTGTATTCATGGAATTAAAGAAACCAAAAAAAATATTGACAAATAATGTCAAGGTTGCATACCAAATTTAAGAGTAAAACTAGATTAATTAATATTTTTAGGGTCACAGAGTAAATTGGAAAAATAGCTAAGTGGAGTTTATCTCACTCAGTCTTAATAAGAGAGATGAGAAGACCATTCTCATGCAGTGAATGTAATGTTTTCCTGTTTTTTCCTACTGAAATTGACATTCTGTGAAATACACAAACAGCAAGTGCCACTTGATATTTTATCTAGTTCACCGGAACTGCGCCTTTTTTACCTTTATGTTTTCTTTTGAAGTTGGGAATCTCTGTTGTCTCACTGCCCTGTTCTGTTGCAAAAAATGATTTCATTTGTTATTAAATTGATGAAGTTTTATTGAAACTATGTTTTATGTAATACTCATTATTTTGTTTTGAGAAGTAGACATACTTAGATTACTAGAAGTATCTTAGAGTAAAAAAAGAAATTAATTATTGTCAGAGCTTAGTTTTACAAGTGACTAGCCTGCATTCTTTTTTATTGAAATGTCTTGACTGGGTTTTTTATTTTTAATGAGGACTCTATTTTTTTTTTTTTATTTATTTATTCATCCATTCATTTTTATTTGTTTGTTTGTTTGTTTGTCTTTTTTGTATTTTTCTGAAGCTGGAAACGGGGAGAGACAGTCAGACAGACTCCCGCATGCGCCCGACCGGGATGCACCCGGCACGCCCACCAGGGGCGATGCTCTGCCCCTCCGGGGCGTCACTCTGCCGAGACCAGAGCCACTCTAGCGCCTGGGGCAGAGGCCAAGGAGCCATCCCCAGCGCCCGGGCCATCTTTGCTCCAATGGAGCCTTGGCTGCGGGAGGGGAAGAAAGAGACAGAGAGGAAGGAGGGGGGGTGGAGAAGCAAATGGGCGCTTCTCCTATGTGCCCTGGCCGGGGATCGAACCCGGGTCCCCCGCATGCCAGGCCGACACTCTACCACTGAGCCAACCGGCCAGGGCCCATTCATTCATTTTTAGAGAGAGAGAGAAAGAGAAAGGAAAGAGCGGGGAAGAGCAGGAAGCATCAACTCCCATACGTGTCCCAACCAGGCAAACCTAGGGCTTTGAACTGGCGACCTCAGCATTTGAGGTTGACGCTCTATCCAGTGCGCCACCACAGGCCAGACTCTTTACTGGGTTTTGAAAACATTTTGAGATTGTTCTTTTCAAACAGTAATTTTTAAAAATAATTTAAAAAATACGCTGCATATTAGTTAGGGTTAATTTTTATAAGCGTCTTGCAGCTCTTACAAAATGTGCTACATTTGCATGTAATTCAAGGGTTTGGGGTTTATCTATAATGTTTTCTATCAAATTAAAGTTATTTCGCTTAACTTCAATCTTGTTCGTTTTATCTCTTCAAGGTCTGCTGTGTCTGCACAGGCCTGTTCACCCAAACTGTAGATCAGGCCCTCAGCGCTTCCCTGGCCTTCGGAATTGTCTCTCTCTCTTGTTATCTTCACTCTTGTCCTCCTTTGGGCTATCCTTGAGTCCCCATCGCAATCACCGCCATCTTCCTAAAGTACTGGTACTGAACCCGGTCACTCTTCTGTGGCTCCCATTGCCGTCCTCCTAAAGTACTGGTACTTTACCGGGTCACTCTTCTGTGGCTCCCCATTGCCGTCCTCCGAAAGTACTGGTACTGTACCGGGTCACTCTTCTGTGGCTCCCTATTGCCATCTTCCTAAAGTACTGGTACTGAACCTGGTCACTCTTCTGAGGCTCCCATTGCCATCTTCCTAAAGTACTGGTACTGTACCGGGTCACTCTTCTGTGGCTCCCATTGCCGTCCTCCTAAAGTACTGGTACTGTACCGGGTCACTCTTCTGTGGCTCCCTATTGCCATCTTCCTAAAGTACTGGTACTGTACCGGGTCACTCTTCTGTGGCTCCCTATTGCCATATTCCTAAAGTACTGGTACTGAACCTGGTCACTCTTCTGTGCCTCCCATTGCCGTCCTCCTAAAGTACTGGTACTGTCCCGGGTCACTCTTCTGTGGCTCCCTATTGCCATCTTCCTAAAGTACTGGTACTGAACCTGGTCACTCTTCTGTGGCTCCCATTGCCGTCCTCCTAAAGTACTGGTACTGTACCAGGTCACTCTTCTGTGGCTCCCATTGCCATCTTCCTAAAGTACTGGTACTGTACCCGGTCACTCTTCTGTGGCTCCCATTGCTGTCTTCCTAAAGTACTGGTACTGTACCGGGTCACTCTTCTGTGGCTCCCCATTGCCGTCCTCCTAAAGTACTGGTACTGTACTTGGTCACTCTTCTGTGGCTCCCCATTGCCGTCCTCCTAAAGTACTGGTACTGTACTTGGTCACTCTTCTGTGGCTCCCTATTGCCATCTTCCTAAAGTACTGGTACTGTACCCGGTCACTCTTCTGTGGCTCCCCATTGCCATCCTCCTAAAGTACTGGTACTGTACCCGGTCACTCTTCTGTGGCTCCCTATTGCCATCTTCCTAAAGTACTGGTACTGAACCTGGTCACTCTTCTGTGCCTCCCATTGCCGTCCTCCTAAAGTACTGGTACTGTACCGGGTCACTCTTCTGTGGCTCCCTATTGCCATCTTCCTAAAGTACTGGTACTGAACCTGGTCACTCTTCTGTGGCTCCCATTGCCGTCTTCCTAAAGTACTGGTACTGTACCCAGTCACTCTTCTGTGGCTCCCCATTGCCGTCCTCCTAAAGTACTGGTACTGTACCCGGTCACTCTTCTGTGGCTCCCCATTGCCGTCCTCCTAAAGTACTGGTACTGTACCCGGTCACTCTTCTGTGGCTCCCCATTGCCATCCTCCTAAAGTACTGGTACTGTACCCGGTCACTCTTCTGTGGCTCCCTATTGCCATCTTCCTAAAGTACTGGTACTGTACCGGGTCACTCTTCTGTGGCTCCCTATTGCCATCTTCCTAAAGTACTGGTACTGTACCGGGTCACTCTTCTGTGGCTCCCATTGCCATCTTCCTAAAGTACTGGTACTGTACCCGGTCACTCTTCTGTGGCTCCCTATTGCCGTCTTCCTAAAGTACTGGTACTGTACCCGGTCACTCTTCTGTGGCTCCCATTGCCGTCTTCCTAAAGTACTGGTACTGTGCCCGGTCACTCTTCTGTGGCTCCCCATTGCCATCCTCCTAAAGTACTGGTACTGTACCGGGTCACTCTTCTGTGGCTCCCCATTGCCGTCCTCCTAAAGTACTGGTACTGTACCGGGTCACTCTTCTGTGGCTCCCCATTGCCGTCCTCCTAAAGTACTGGTACTGTACCCGGTCACTCTTCTGTGGCTCCCATTGCCGTCTTCCTAAAGTACTGGTACTGTACCCGGTCACTCTTCTGTGGCTCCCATTGCCATCTTCCTAAAGTACTGGTACTGTACCAGGTCACTCTTCTGTGGCTCCCCATTGCCGTCCTCCTAAAGTACTGGTACTGTACCGGGTCACTCTTCTGTGGCTCCCCATGCCATTTTCCTAAAGTACTGGTACTGTACCGGGTCACTCTTCTGTGGCTCCCCATTGCCGTCCTCCTAAAGTACTGGTACTGAACCCGGTCACTCTTCTGTGGCTCCCATTGCCGTCCTCCTAAAGTACTGGTACTGAACCCGGTCACTCTTCTGTGGCTCCCCATTGCCATTTTCCTAAAGTACTGGTACTGTACCCGGTCACTCTTCTGTGGCTCCCCATTGCCGTCCTCCTAAAGTACTGGTACTGTGCCCGGTCACTCTTCTGTGGCTCCCATTGCCGTCTTCCTAAAGTACTGGTACTCTGCCTGGTCACTCTTCTGTGGCTCCCATTGCCGTCTTCCTAAAGTACTGGTATTGTACCGGGTCACTCTTCTGTGGCTCCCATTGCCGTCTTCCTAAAGTACTGGTATTGTACCGGGTCACTCTTCTGTGGCTCCCATTGCCGTCTTCCTAAAGTACTGGTATTGTACCGGGTCACTCTTCTGTGGCTCCCCATTGCCATCCTCCTAAAGTACTGGTACTGAACCCGGTCACTCTTCTGTGGCTCCCATTGCCGTCCTCCTAAAGTACTGGTACTGAACCCGGTCACTCTTCTGTGGCTCCCCATTGCCATTTTCCTAAAGTACTGGTACTGTACCCGGTCACTCTTCTGTGGCTCCCCATTGCCGTCCTCCTAAAGTACTGGTACTGTGCCCGGTCACTCTTCTGTGGCTCCCATTGCCGTCTTCCTAAAGTACTGGTACTCTGCCTGGTCACTCTTCTGTGGCTCCCATTGCCGTCTTCCTAAAGTACTGGTACTGTACCGGGTCACTCTTCTGTGGCTCCCCATTGCATACAGAGTGAAACCCGTATCACAACATAGCATGAAGCTGTTCCATCTGACTCCTGTTCCTTAACCTTTCTAACTCTAGACATAACAAACAGACCCATCGCTCTTTCACAACTCCAGAACTTTCCTTTCCATCCCCTGCCTGTCCTATTCCCTGTGCTGGGATGCTCCAGTCCCCCCCTCTGCCAGTTGACTTCCAGTTTAACCTTCCAGACTTTCTTGAAAGCTCTGTGAAGTCTTCCCTAATCCCCTAAAGGCAGAGCTGATCACTCCCTTCTGTCTGTTATTTCTCTACCTTCTACATACCTCAGTAATTGCTTTTATCATGGATTGGATTACCCTTACTTGTTTACTTGTCTGTGTCTTTAGCTAGACTGTGAACTATTTTAGGACAAAGATCAAGTCTTCCTTATCTTTTCTATCCTCGAGGCTAAGTGCTCAATAAATGGTAGCTGCCTGGGTGAACGTAACTCACCTGGGACACTGTTAATAGTGCTGTTTGCTCGGGCCACTGGGCCAGACAGATACTCTAACTTTGCTTGAAGTGTGTGGGTTCCAGGTAGCACTGTGTGCTTACTCCCTCAGTTGTACTGGTGAATGTAACCTTACACGTGCTCCCAACTCTGAACTTTTTGAGAATAACAACAGAGAGAGTTTGTGGCACGGAATTTCAGCGGCAGTCTGCTGTTTCCTGTTGCTCCACTCAGACTGTCACGTAGCAAGTGCTTTCCAGAAATGTTTGTGACTGTTTGGACCCTTTAGTAAAGTTAACCACGTGAACAGAGGTGAGGACCAGGACGGAGCAGTCCTACTGCAGCTTTTTCTTAACCAGTTTCCCTGCTTTCGCCTTTATTGTCCCTCGTTCCCCCACCCCCACCGCAGTCAGGCTGAACTTAACACAGGCGCCTCAGCGATCTTGTAAAACATCAACCCTCAGTCATGCCGTGTAATGTCGCTGTTTAAGAACCCTTCATCGACTTTCCTTCTAAGACAGTTTAGATACTGACGTCTTCACGATGTCCTGTAAGGAAGGCCCTCCCTGGTCTGCCTCCATCACCCCACTGCTTTCCTAAGCCCATCACCTTGACTTTCCCAGCACCGTCCTCTTGAGTTCCTGTGCTGTTCTCAGAGCATGCCCGGCCACTCACCTTCCCTCAGCCTAGAATCCCAGCTGTGCCAGTGGTTCCCTCTCTGTTTCACATCTTTCAGATCTTTGCTCAAAAGTCATCTCACTGAGGCCCTGGCCAGTTGGAAGTCCCAGGTTCAATTCCCAGTCAGGGCACACAGGAGAAGCGCCCATCTGCTTTTCTGTCCCTTCCTCTCCCTCTTCTCTCTCTCTTCTCCCTCTCTTCATCTTTCTCTCCCCCCTCCCCTCCTGCAGTCATGGCTCTAATGGTTCAAGCAGTTTGACCCCAGGTGCTGAGGATGACTCCCTGGCCTTGCCTCAGGTGCTGAAAGAGCTCGGTTGCTGAGCAATGGAACAGTGGCCCCAGACGGGCAGAGCATTGCCCTGTAGAGGGCTTGCCGGGTAGATCCCAGTCAGGGCACTCGCGGGAGTCTGTCTCTGCCTCCCTTCCTCCCACCTCTCACTTAACTAAAAAAAAAAAAAAAAGAAAAATGAAAAAAGTCATGTCACTGACCCTATTTAAAATGGTCACATCTTAACCTCATCCTGACCTTCCTGTCCCTATTTTTACTTTTCTCCAAAGCGCTATACTATATAAATATAGAGTATATATTTAATATGCTATAGTATATACATTCTGCATTTATTTTTGGTACTGCCTTCTCCTCAGACTAGAACGTCATCTCTAAGACAGATTCTTTGTATGCTTCGATGACCGATGTCTTCCCAAGCCTGGCCTGTAGTAGGCGTTCAACAAGTTTTAGTTGAAAGGGAGAATGAATGATGCAAAGAGCACTAGGTCAGGAGAGCCGGATGCTTTGCTTCTGTCACTGGCTAATTGTGTTGCCTGAATCAAGTCACATAATCTTTTTAAACTCTAGGTTTAAGTTCTGTAAAATGGGATAATGCCTACTTACCATACATTTGGGTAGCAAGTACAGCTTATTTATTGAGTAAATCAGTATATGGTTTATAGATACTATATCAGCCTACAAATTGGATCTGGTTGTATTTAATGGAACTGTCCGTGAGGGTGGCAGTCAGTAGAATCGAAGTCACTGGAGTCAGCGATGTCTTTATCCTGGTACAGACTAGACTGTAGAAGAGTGTTTTCAGGCAACCCAAGTAGAAGATACTACTTCCTTTATTTTTTATGTGAAGTCCTGAAATGATTAAAATACCAAACTGAACGCCATGTCTAAGTCAACCCCCCCCATTAGTATCAACAACAGCTAAACTTAATGAGGACTTGCCACAGCTAGATGCTATAAATAACACATTACATTAATTAACTCCTTTCATAAATACTGTCTAGATACCATAATTATTCAATAAAAAGTAATAGTTGGTTTGATAAGCAAGATTAGATTATCAGGAAAAACTAAAATCTGGGCAGAGAAACTTGGAAGTGATGAGACAGAGAACCCAGTGTCATTCTTCAAGAAGAGAAAGGTCATTGAAAGCACTTAGGACATTTTAGGGCCTTGAACTCAGCAACTTCTGGTTTAAGGGCAGATGCTCCACTTTGAGACTGTTTAGGTATGTGCATCATATGTTACCTCACTTCAGTTTATTTGACAGCCAGCCCGTATTTTATCCAGTGTCTTGCACTTGGGAGAGCAGAGGTAAGTATCTGCTGTGTGAACAACACATGGTCAAGGCAACGTTGAAGGCAGACTATACTATAGTATAGTCTACTTGTGCACTTGTAATAACGTGGCTCTGGTTGTGGATCACAGAACGGGTTGAACCTTCAGGGACTAGAACCTGATGGGGCTGGGTTGTGGAGGACAGACCACATGCTGGGTGAAGCGATGATGTAGGCACATGAGGAAAAGCAGTTATGAAATTGTTCATAACAGGTTTTTTGGTATTATGCTGTGTTTATTAATGGAAGTCACAGGTTTTAATAATGACTTGTTCCTGTACAACAGCAGCATCTGTAGATTTCAAAGGTATAGTTATATTTTTTCTAGTGCTATGAAATATGGGTAGCCTTCACCTTGCATTTCTAATCTTCCTAATTAAAGATGATATTTGTGGTGACCACTGCCTTAATAAATCTGATTGGAAAACTTATGCACAATCAACATACATATTGTTCACATGCAAGATGTGCGGCGTGAGGCTAGGAGGCCATAAACTGGTTACAGTGACGTCTGTGTCACCTGCCCCTCATCAGCCCTAACAGAACCTCCTCTCTGTACCTTCAAACTTCGTGTCACAGTGTTCTCTGTCATTGATGGCTGACATCTGATGACTGACTAGTCATCAGACATTAAACACACAAGATCCATGGTGAGCGCTTGTCTGGCCGAGCAGTTGTCTGAGACTCTCTCCCTGGAGGGCGGGAGGGGTGTTAGCTGTTGCTCCTCCCACCAGCACCCATCCTTTGCTAGGTTCATTCCCAAGTCCTGGGTGCGTGTTGTGGGTTCTTGTGTTTTGAGAGCTCCTAATGTTCTTGTGTTTTGAGAGCCACCTGGAGAAGCAAGACTCTCTGTTGCAAGGTGAAAACGGCTTGCACTGGGCGTAACCTGGCGTGCCCCGACACAGCCTCGCTAGAGCAGGCCCTCATTATGGGCGGTGGAGTGGAGAGTTACTACCCTGCCATTTCTGTTGCCGATTTTAGAAAAAGGCTGTGCAAAGGCAGTAACGAATGGAAGATGATGGAAGGAGGTGGGAAAGGACTGAGGAAGAGGATGGGGTGCGTTTTAGGGGAGAAGAGGCCCTGAACCTCCACGCTTCTCCGTGCTGCCTTCCCTTTGCTAACAGTTTTCTGACTGACGCTGTCTCCCAAATCCATAAAGTTCGAGTCATCTCCTGGGAGTCAAGTTTCAGAATATGCTATCTACACAACTAATTGTGCACTTGTAATAACGTAGATCTGTTTGTTTTTAAGACGTAGCTAAATAAAGTTTCTGTATGTGGTTGGAAGAGGCAGGGGACAAGGATAAAAATCTAATTTAGTAGCTGGTTAAAATAATTTCAGTGGCACGAGTAAATTGTCAGGTTTGGGTCTCGTATGTATTTATCTTTTTCTAAGGAAAGCCTGTTTGTAAGTGAAAGCCACAAGCAGTTGAGATTTCAGTAAACTGTATCACTTGGTTTTTGTCTTTTGAGTCAAGTTTAAAAGAGAAAGTGAGAATAAATATATTTTATTGTTGGTTCAGTTCCCTTACCTCAGTGCCTGAAGGTTCTCTTACACTTTGTAATTCTAAACGCCTCAGCTAAAGTAGAAACTGGGTATCTGGTGTTTCTGGATTACATTAGGAGATAAACCAGAATTCTTACCTGTACAGGTGTGTGTTGCTTCAGTCTGGATTGGTTTGGGATTCTTTTACAAAGCATACAAAGGACAATTTGTGAATTTCCCTTCATGGGTGGTTGTGGCTGGTGCTTGCCCTGGTTGCGGTGGTCATCTTGACTGGAGTTATTTATTTACATAACTTTTTCGCCAGTAGAAAGTACATAGAGTGCTTTGACTTCCTGGAAAAAGAACTTTGATTTTTACTTTAATTACGGAGTAAATCAACATACTCTATTTCTTTTTTTTTTTTTTTTTTTTTTTTTTTATTTATTCATTTTAGAGAGGAGAGGGAGAGACAGTCAGAGAGAGAGAGAGAGGAGAGACAGAGAGAAGGGGGGAGGAGCTGGAAGCATCAACTCCCATATGTGCCTTGACCAGGCAAGCCCAACATACTCTATTTCTACTATAACAAGTTCTTTTAAGTACTTTTTTTCCCTTGCTAGTTTTCCAACTCCAATTTTTTTTTGTCCTTAAATATGAATGCCTGAGTGTCACTGTGTAACAAGGACCTCAGTTCTGTTTGATTTATTAGCAGTTTTTGAGACACTATGTTGCATTTGAGTTGTTCTTGTTTGCTATTGATGGTTTATGAAGCCGGAGAGGTTGGAATTTCTCCTATGCTGCATTCCTTTGGATCATCAGACCTTGATTACATGCTACACACAGGGATACGTGTTAGTTGATCCAGTTATCTGTGTTTGTATGTTGTTGTAACCAGGGGAAGGTTATGTGACTGACTTTTGAAGGTTGTGTTTCAACTTCAATGAAGATTTGAACAAAAATTCAATTAGTGCTTGACTGGGCAGTGGCGCAGTGGACAGAGCGTCGGACTGGGATGTGGAGGTTCAAAACCCCGAGGTCGCCAGCTTGAGCACGGGCTCATCTGGTTTGAGCAAGGCTCACCAGCTTGATTGAGCCCAAGGTCGCTGGCTTGAGCAAGGGATCACTCAGTCTGCTGTATCCCCCCAGTCAAGGCATGTATAAGAAAGCAATCAATGAACAACTAAGGAGCCGCAGTGAAGAATTGATGCTTCTCATCTCTTTCCCTCTGGTCTCTCTGTCCCTATCCTTCCCTCTCTCTGTCTTTCTCTGTCTCTCTCTCACACACACACACACATACACACACACAATTCAATTAGTAAAATTTTCTCTAGTTCCAGAGAAAGTTGAGTTAGGTTTCTCTACAGCAGATGCTTGTTTGGAATGGGAGAAAGAATCTTTTAGAGTGGATTTACGGTGTGAAAGTTTTGGGTTTCCTAGTGTCCAGGAGGTTTAATTGTATTCTTTTTTTAAAGTCAGTGACTTTTGAAACTGTAACTTGAAGTGAAACAACATACGGCCCCTTAGATTACGACTCAGTCCCGTTCCTACAACAGTGATGTAATGCGAATTTTGATGTAAGTCGAAACACACCCTAGCCTAAGTCACTTACCTATCCTAACACAGCTGTAAAATCATAATCTGGAACACAACTAAGCCACAGAAAAAGGAAAAGGACATAGATATACTGTACTGTACACTGCACTGTATACTCTTCTGCCATGTGCAACCAAACTAGTTTGCCCATGTAGTCCTTACGTACGAAGTTAATGGTGTAAGCCAAAACACTCACATCTCAAGTTTTTAAAGTTTTTATGAGAGTGAGTGCTCTAAACTCCGAACATCGAACATGAACATCGTATGTTGAGATTGTTGTAACCTGAGGACCCCCCATATAAGGAAACTAGTTTTACCATATGCTAATTGATATAAACAGGAGTTAATTTACCAACGGCATATTTCTAGTCACAAAAATACAGCACTACGCTTCTAAATACAGACCCCAAACTCTTCTAATATTAAACATTGAAATAAATGTGAGCTCTACATACATCGAAGAGATATGGATAAACACAAGGAAGAGAATGATTTGCCAGCCCACCGATTCCAAGCCAGGGTCCTGGTGGCTGGAGCCAGTGCTAGCAGCTCAGGGAGCAAGGCGGGCACCCACACTGGTCAGGACGCCCTTCCATCGGAGGGCGCGCTCACCCCCACTCACTCAGCTGGGATAATGGAGACGCCCCAGTGCCCCTCACTGCACAGCATCGGGGCGTGGGAGGAAGCTGGAGCGCCTGAGGAAACGCACGCAGACCCGGGGAGGACAGGGGAGAACACGCGGACTTCGCACAGACAGTGGCCGTGGCCGGGAACTGATTGCTTTTTTCCTTCTCATCTACGTAATAACAAAATGACATGAATGAAGTTATTCCGAGGACCTGCTACATATAAAATGAAACAAAAGCTCTGTGAAAATACCTTTACTGCATGTCTATGTGTGATATGCTCAATTTTCTCCTGTTTTATTTTATTAGACAGAAAATGTCGGTCCTGACCTACAACAGTGGTTTTATAGGTCACACAGCCTTTGGTTGGCAAAATGGTGCTATGTGTAGACTTCATTTCTTTTGTTAGGTTTTGCTGTGCTGAAGAGCAGGTGGCTGCTGCACAGTGTTTAGAAGTTAGAAACTGATGGCGTTTTGTGGCTTGTCCACTGTCAGTCTGTGTTGTAGAAAGACCTCACACACCAGAAGTACCTTGAGATGCAATGCAGATTACTGGTGTATCTCAGAAAATCATCTGGCCTAGCCTGACTGCTGGTGGCGCAGTGGATAGACCGTCGACCTGGGACGTTGAGGTCCCAGGTTCAAAACTCGAGGTCGCTAGCTTGAGCACAGGCTCACTAGCTTGAGTGAGGGGTTGCCAGCTTAAGCATGGGGTCACCAGCTTGAGCGTGGGATCATTGACAGGATCCGGTGGTTGCTGGCTTGAGCCCAAGGTCACTGGTTTGAGCAAGCCCCTCCCCTGGCCAAGGCATATATGAGAAGCAATGACTGAAAAACTTAAGGTGCCACAACCATGACTTGATTCTTCTCATCTCTCTTCTTCCTTTCCCTCTCTCTCTTAAAAAAAGAAAAAAAGCAAGAAAAGAAAAGCATCTGGTTTGAGAATGAATGCCTAAGCTTTTGTTCACCATGTCAGGCCTCGTCTAGGTTTCCCGCTGCGCTCCTGGCCTGGGACTCTGTCGCTGGCTGAAGGGAGCTGCTGGGAAATGAGCAGGCAGCACTGGGCGGTGTCTGGCCTGCACCTCGTTCCCGGCTGCAGCGCGGCACTCTGAGCCTGGCTAATGCTCTTGGAGGACTACTGGCACCTGCTAACTCACCCCAGGGAAAGCTTGTGAATAGCAATGTCTGTCAAATTTCTACCGTATTCTGGAGATTTCTTTGTCAATCCTGACCTACTACCCATCCCCTATCGGGGAAATGTTAGTTGAGAAGTTCAGTGCGTTTAAGTTTACTTTCAAATTGTTGGATTCGAGCCTGTATGTATCAGAGATCCTATCTGAACTGGAAGAAAAGCTGCGTTTTCTTTGCAACAAAGTTATTGTAAAGAAGTGATGATTGGTTAGAGATGATTTTCTAAATTGTGATTATATGGACTACATATTAGCTTATTTAAATGTCAGAGGAAGATACCTTTTATTTATTTGCATTTTCATATAACAGAAGCTTGCCTCATGCATCTTTCAGAATTTAAAACAATTTCAATTTTTTTTATATAAAAAACCCAAACCTTTCTAAACTATGCTCTGCAGCTAGAGTCTTGTTTGCAGGTCTTGGTTTACCCAGCAGTCACACATGCGTGGTCTCATTTCATGGTGACAGTCCTGTGAGGAGGGCAGGACAGGTGGCCTCACCCTCCTTGGTGGTAAGAAAGCAGACTCTGAATGGTGACATGGTTTGCCTGAGGCCATAGAGATAGTGACGGCATAGGTAGGGTTTAAGTCCACTTTTTGTGGCATAGTCTCACACTCTTTGTATGACACTGTGGGGCCTCTCTGCTCAAGCCCCAGAGCGCAGTTAAACCTTGTTTTGATGCCTCGGGGTCACCATGAATAGTGCTTGAACCTTGTGATAACCTGGTGACACCTTGGTGGCTATTGAGGTTTGCACGGATCTTTGTTTCGGGGTCATGTGGGTCTCCACTGCGTGTGTCTCATTCCACTCAGGCCTTAGGCTGGGAGCTTTCTCTCTTCATCCATGTAGCCATGCCTGCCTCTTGTGTCTCCACCACCCTCTGGGTTGGTGTTTCTCATTTGTTACCTTGTGTGGAGGCTTTGGGCAATCCAATTTGTTACAGCAGTATTGACCAGAGGAGTATAATGCGCTCCTGAGCCACAACCCTGTGAACGGTGCTATCTGGCCAGAGGCCGTTTTGACTCCTTGGCCATATTTTGAGTGGTTACGTTTGTCAGAAAAGTGATCTCTCAATAACTAGGATGTTACTATACTGTATAAATATGCTTTTCTACGTGTTTATCTTTTGTTGGCTTTTCTTTTTTAGTATAGTTGAACAAAGGACATGTTTGCATTAATATTGTGGAATTGTTACTATATTTGGGCATCCAGTCCTTTTTGTAAATGTTAACTCAAACTCAAACACTTCTATGACACTCTTGAGTTTTCAAGTAGGATTACTGTGTTGTTTTACTTAATAAGCAAGTGCAGCTGTTAAGCTTCGGTTTCACCATTAACCAACCACTCTCTCTAATATCTTTTTAAGTTCTCACTCCCTCTCTTCCTCCTCCCTTCCCTTCTCTCCATCTGGTATTTGGACACCAAATACATTTTCTTGTATTTCATATGGGTGAAATGGCTTTCTTGTATCTTCAATTTCATAGCTTTTCTTCACGTTTTGTGCTTATGGAAAAGTCAAAACATTGTGAAGACAAGACATATTTCTATGTATAATTCATATTAGCCAAAACCAGTTCTACTTTACTAAATATGTTTAGCCAAACACTTGAGATAAGTTTGGATCTTCATTGACACCAGTGGAGATTATATAAAATGTGGCTGAAGATACTGATTGGACTCTGCCCTTTTTGTGAATTTCTTGATAAGCCACTATATCCCAGTACTCAGAAACAACGTGAACTTTTATAGTCTGTGTTGCAATGTTACAGCCCCCGTTTTTGTATTCTGGGCCTACAGTAGTTGCTCAATGAATGATTTACACATAGGAGAGCCGCAAAAAGTGTTTGGATGCAATGTGAACAAGTTGAAAGTGAAGACTTAAAAACAATATTATTCTGTGACTCAAGAAATGAGGCTCAGAGAAAAGCAACAATTTCAAAAAACCACAGTGACCCTTTCTCTCCTTCTGCAAACATGAGGGAATTGATAAAAGATCCTCACTCCTGATAGCAAAAGCTATTGATACCCAATGTTTACTCTGTTTTAGATGTAACACTCTCAGAGATGATAACAGTTGTAAAGATGTCTTTCTTTCCAGAGGAAGCAAAATTTCAAAGAATTCTGTTTTGTGTGTACCTAATGAGAGAAACTGACTTCAGCAGTTATCTGGAGGCAGAGCTGTTGAAGCAGTGACCATGTAGTTTTTTTGTCCCTTGGTGCCATTTGAGAGCATTTGAGTAAATATTTGGAGGTGATCCCTAAATTGGAGCTATTGATATAACGGGATCCAAGCAGACTTGCCTTAACGGGGCTGAAGGGAACCTCAGAGATAGCCCGTCTGATGTCCTGAGGAGCGGGGACCCCAGAGGTGCGTTAGCTTCCCAAGGACCTCACGGCCGACAGTGGCCCAGTTCGGCTGTGCCCTTACATTCCTGTGTCCTCTCTTCAACTGGTGTTGAGACTGTGTCCCTTTCTGTTAGTTTCCTGAGTTTTGACATTCCTGGCTGCCCTGTGAAGGTTCAAGTGACAGATTCCTTTGCTGACCTTTCAGAGTAGGTTTGGGAAGCTTTTCGCTCGCCCTGTACCACACAGAAGTTTTCTAAATAGACGTGCCGGAGACAGGCAGCTAACTAATGAGAGCTAGGGCAAAAAGGGGCATCAGCCCTGGAAACAGGCTCTCTGGTGTCACTTTGATTCTGCTCACAAAAGCGAAATTCATTCTGCTTTCAAAGAAGTGAAGGAGAAAAAACAAAACCCTCCAAAACAAACAAAACCCCAAGGGCCCAGGGCTGCAGCATTTCTTTTGTACCAACTGCAGTCCTCGGAGACAGCGGGGTAACTCTGTGGAGCTGTCAAAAGCACACCTGCCTCCCAGGAAGTAAGTGCGGTTTTAGACTTGAAACTTAGTATTCTGTTTTTGACGTGTAGCTTTTCCTTCCTTTTGAGAGGCTGTAGATTTATTATCATTAAATGGCTGAATTTATTTGCAGAGATGCGTTAAACAAAAATTGAACAAAAATGCCTGCCATTACCATTGGCAGAATTGTAGATTTCTGTTAGAACTTGACTGATGTTAACCAGGTGTGTGTGTGTGTGTGTGTGTGTGTGTCAGAGAGAGAGAAGAGAGGAGAGAGGGAGGGGGATAAGGAAGAAAGGTAGAAGAGGGGAAGAGTTAAAATAAAAACGAGAAAGAAAAGGCTCAGCTCTGTGTGGCCATCAAAGAGGAGGGTCAGAAAAGAGCTGTTTCTATGGCAAGTTCTTTCCTCTGTGGACCTTGCAGCTCTGTGATTATCATGCACCGTGGCAAGACTCGTCCCTGAAATTGGTCGGCCAAATTGAAGAATCATTTTCTTGCTTATTTTTAACCTCCTAAGAACAGGGGGAGAAGACTGAATGAGCCCAAATGCTGTGGTTTCCTCCAACCATTATTGTTGTAAGTCCTCTGGGTCCTGAAATAACTCGCGATTCCTGAAGTTGCACAGCGCCTGCTGCTCAGAGAAGACTTGGCAGGTGAAAGGGAAATGATCAGCTCCTTCCGTTAAGCGTTGTCACCAAGGTTTAAGTGGGTCAAAAGTTGGAGAATGGGGCAATTTCAGAGCTAAAACTACCTTTTAATGGAAATTCCTCTAGTTCTTTACAGAGCTTTGTGTTTTTAAAAATAGAGAGTTGGCTTAAAAATAAGGTATTTTTAAAAACTTTAGCTTACTTAAGTTAATTATTACAAAAATAAGAAATTAACAGGAGCCTGGGGACTTTATGTCTTCCTTTTAACTTTTATCTTTTTGCCTGATGAGTCACAGTAATTATAGTTCAGTTACTCTCTCTGGTTATGGTAGAGCTTGTGTTCCTCCTGGCTGGCTGGTTCCTGATCTTGAATAATGCTTATTTGTACACTGACTTCTCTTGAGAATGGTTTAGAATTAGGATTTTGAGAGTGGAAGAGTTAGTTGCACCTGTTTCTGGAGTTGAAGGTTAGTTATTGTTTTAACTTCCTTAGATGACTTAGATGTTTAGGAGAAAATTATATAAATGACCTCTTTATTTTAGGGTAGTTGTTTTTTGTTGGGGAGGGGCTTGCCATTGATTTGGTATTTTAGGAGTCAGTTCCTCAAAGGAGCACGTTGATGAAATATACAGCATGAAAGGGTATGAGGATTATTTTTATTTTATTTTAGATGTAAAACTGCCTTTATCTACAAACAACATGGTGGTACATATTGAAAATTTTACGTAATTTCCCCCAAAAGCTACTAGACTAATAAGTGAACATTGCAGGGGTACAAAATATGAGATCAGTATACAAAAATCAATTCTATGTCTGACTGGTAGTGGTCCAGTGGATAGAGTATCAACCTAGGATGCTGAAGTCCCAGGTTTGAAACCCCGAGGTCACAGGCTTGACCCCATGGTCGCTGGCTTGAGCCCGAAGGTCACTGGTTTGAAGCCTAAGATCACTGGCTTGAGGAAGGCGTCTCTGGCTCAGCTGGAGCCTCTCCCCTTCTTCCCCCACCCTATCAAGGCACATATGAGACACAATCAATGAACAACTGAAGTGATGCAACTATGAGTGGATGTTTCTCATCTCTCTCCCTTCCTCTCTCCTCTCGCTAAAAAAATAAATAAATAAAAATTTATTTCTCTGTACTAACAACAAATAATTAGAAAATTAAATTTGGAGGCCCTGGCCGGTTGGCTCAGCGGTAGAGCGTCGGCCTGGCGTGCGGGGGACCCGGGTTCGATTCCTGGCCAGGGCACATAGGAGAAGTGCCCATTTGCTTCTCCACCCCCGCCCCCTCCTTCCTCTCTGTCTCTCTCTTCCCCTCCCGCAGCCAAGGCTCCATTGGAGCAAAGATGGCCCGGGCGCTGGGGATGGCTCTGGTCGTGGCAGAGCGACGCCCCGGAGGGGCAGAGCATCGCCCCCTGGTGGGCAGAGCATCACCCATGGTGGGTGTGCTAGGTGGATCCCGGTCGGGTGCATGCGGGAGTTTGTCTGACTGTCTCTCCCCGTTTCCAGCTTCAGAAAAATACAAAAAAAAAACAACAACAACAACAACAAAATACAAACTTAGAAATAAATTTAATGAATAATGTGGCAAATACAAGATTCTTACAAAGGGAAATTATACAAGACCTAAATAAGTGTACATATATATCACTCCAAGGATTGGAAAACAGTGTTGTTAAAATACTAATTGAAATGAAGTTTAGTTGTGTGCTATAACCTAGACTCTCCAAAATATATTAGGCCTACAGATAATGGTAAAAACACTAGAGAGTTTTGGGGGTCATTATGACGTCTTTGGTATCCTTACCTCCAATTGGCCACACTGACTTGAACATTCTTATATGGGAATTTCCAGAAAAATTCTTTTTCCTCCCCATTTCCATCATCCTTCAAACTTTTAATTTAGGCTGAATGGGAGCGGAAACAGCTTCCTGAATTCACTCTGGCAAACTTGCCTTGAGAAAGAAAGGTGTCTTGTGTTTGTGGGTTTGAGCATGAGGCCTCTGTAGACTATTAATTCTTTTAATAATGCATTTTTTATTGAGAAATAATTGACATATAACATTGCATTAGTTTCAGATATACAGCATAATGATTCAATATTTGTATATATTGTGATAATCTATTAATCTTTAAAGAAATTGTGATTTATAAGCATTCCATGAGAAGTTGAACTATTTATGATCAGTAACTATTATTTTATGAGTTTCAGTACAGTTTTATGTAGGAAAGAAATGATACCTATTTATTTAATTTTAAGGAATATGTTAAATATTTGTATGACTTCATAGCAATCCTTATGCTGATGGGTAGCTGTCTTATCCCGGTTTTATACATATTCTTTTAACTATTTGCTTTTGGATGAGGTATTAAACTGATAACTCTGGTTTATGCTAAGAACATTGATCATCTGTTGCAGTGATTTTCAACCTTTTTCATCTCAAGCACATAAACTAATTATTAAAATTCTGTGACACACCAAAAAATATGTTTGCTGATCTGTCCAAAAAAAAAAAAAATAGGTGTAATTTTGTTTCATTGATACCAGATGGCTACTATTGTGTTGGCTATTGTCATTTTTTTATTTGCCAATCTAAGGGAAAAGAAATCAGCGCCCCTCACTAAATAGTCAGGTATCACATGTTTTAAAAACTCTTGTGGACAC
Source organism: Saccopteryx bilineata (assembly GCF_036850765.1). Classification (NCBI taxonomy): domain Eukaryota; kingdom Metazoa; phylum Chordata; class Mammalia; order Chiroptera; family Emballonuridae; genus Saccopteryx; species Saccopteryx bilineata. The sequence continues at coordinate 34,077,222 of NC_089501.1, read as the reverse complement.
CTGACTTGTGGTGACACAGTGGACAAAACATTGACCTGGAACACTGAGGTCACTAGCTCAAAATCCTGGGCTTGCCCGGTCAAGGCACATACAGGAAGCAACTACTATGAGTTGAGGGCATTCTGTTTCTCCCTCCTCTTTCTCTCTCTCCCTCTCTTTCGTTTTCTTTCTTTCCTCTAGCGGAACCAGTTGAAATCACTGCTCTGTTATGTTCCAGGTACCCCACAGGGCATTGGAGGTTAAGTGTGAATGAGCAAGGTCCTGCTCTGCTTTGCGGAATTCTCATTTTAGGTGGGCAGACGGAATTGTGACACTAACAGCGGTGTAAATACAGTACCAGGGTGACATAGTACTAGGAGAGACCGGTTTCTGCTGGGGGAGAGGAGCGTGGTCAGAGGAGGTTTAAGAGACGGGGAGAAAAGAGAACACCCAGGCTGTGGGGTGGGGGCTACGTTCCAGACACAGGAGAGACTGGCCTGGCCAAGGACAGTGGAGGTATGAGACCATGTGGAATATGGCACAGAGCCTGTGAGGGGCCGCTTAACGGGAGATACGGCCAGAAAATGTTGGGAAAAGAACTGAGTCCAAGTCCAGAAGGGCCTTTATTGCTCAATGGGGACTTTGGGATTTATCCTGACCTTGTATTTTTTACATAAGTTGGAAACATGATTTTTTTTTCTTAAGGGAAAGAATGGAGCAATTGGAGCTCAGATGCAGAATATACTGTACAAAGGTGGATTAAGAGGTCAGCCTTGGAAAGAAAGAATTAACTACTACAGAGGTATAAAGGACTGTTGTAGCTGAAAGAGGCTTTCAGCCATAGGCTCTACCTTTTGAAGCTATGTCAGGGTGGGATGAATGGAGAGCAAGGTTGCACAGTAAAGACCCCTTCTTGCTGCTGTTGCTTATCCGGTGGACTGGGCTCCTAAGCAAGTGAATGGAGTTATAGAGCCCAGAGGACAGCAGTGGAGGCAAGGCGACTCGGCCTGTCCAAGAGGGATCAGCAGAGTCTGATTTCATCTAAGCTAAGAGCTCAAGTCAACTTGGAAACTCATCATTACATTTCCTGGAAAAACAGAACCAGAGGGTCTCAAAGGCTTTTTTCTCTTCTTTTCTTTTCTTTTTTTTTTTTTTTTTTTAACAGAGACAGAGTCAGAGAGAGGGATAGACAGGCAGGGACAGACAGATAGGAACGGAGAGATGAGACACATCAATCATTAGTTTTTCGTTGCGCGTTGCGACACCTTAGTTCATTGATTGCTTTTTCATATGTGCCTTGACCATGGGCCTTCAGCAGACCGAGTAACCTCTTGCTCGAGCCAGTGACCTTGGGTCCAAGCTAGTGAGCTTTTGCTCAAACCAGATGAGCCCACGTTCAAGCTGGCAACCTCAGGGTCTCGAACCTGGGTCCTCTGCATCCCAGTCCAACGCTCTATCCACTGCGCCACCGCCTGGTCAGGCTCAAAGGCTTTTTGTTTTTATTTTAATCCAGGCATTTAGGTTTTGGGAGAACTAGGGTGCTGTTGATGAGATTAAGGATGATTTGATGATAAGAGGCCAATGAGGACTGCTTTCTTGTGGTGATGTTAAAAAATCCAGACTTGGATGTGAGGAGAATAAAATGGAAGGAACCATAAGAACAGTCTCAGGAGAGCCTATTCTAAAATGGCTAAAGTAGAACTCCCATGGTTCTGGGAGGAAATGCAGTGACTTGAATGAGGGTACCCGAGGCCAGAAGCCATTGAAGAACGCCAGTGAAGTGTTTGCCGGGTGCCTTGGAGCTCTGAGGTTGGTTTGTGTCCAGAACGAAATAACCTGCCCCTTTAACAAGCCAAGATTCAGATAGCTCCAAAGAGAAAAGTGACCGTAAAGAGGATGAGGGCTGCCCGTGGTTTCAGAGTACAGAAAAATCAAACAGGATACAGGGTCAGAGGATGGCAGGAGGAAGTGTCTAGAACAGTGATTTTTCAACTGGTGTGCCACAAGAGTTTTTAAAACATACAACACCTGACCATTTAGTCAGGGGCACTGACCTCCTTGCCCTTAGATTACCAATTTAAAAAAAAAATTACAACAGCTAACACAACAATAGCCATCTGGTGTGAATAAATCAAAATTATACTTATTATTTTGGTCAGATCAGTTAAAAACAATTGTTTTTGGTGTCCTGCAGAATTTTAATGACTAGTGCATGTGTGCCACAAGGTGGAAAAGGTGGAAGAGCGCTAGTCTAGAATAAAGACTGTGTTCCAGCCTTTCCTTTCATGAGCTAGTGCTGCCCACAGAGGTGGCCAGATGGGGGCACTAGAACCAAGACCAGTGTTAAAGGAGCCAGGGAAAATGGGTAATTACCCAGTGCCACGTTACAGTGCTAAAAATGATTTTCCTTTCTGTGCAGCAGTAAAAGATATACATAGGAAAACCCAGCTACTCTGTTTGCCGAGAAATCCAGAATATTGGTAAAAACTGAAGTATTCTAGGACAGTTTAGAAAACTGAGGTGTTCTAACAGTTCGATAAGATGGTCAGATGGTGTCCGGTATGGAAGTCACGGGTGCCATTCAGCCTTGGCCACCAGAGTGGCTGCTTTTCCAGGGAACTGGCTTCACCTGGTCCTTCTAATCTTAAAAATATTGGGAGACTCCAGCACCTTCAGCCTCCTGCAGTTGAAGGGAAAATGAAAAGTGGTGGTTGGGACTATGCCTTCAGTCTCCTCGGACTTTTAAAGCACCGAGAGGCAAACCCAGATACATGAAAGCGGGCCTTGCCTGGTGGAATACTTTTCTAGTTAATGGGAAACATATTCTTGCATGAGGATGGAGAACAGGCTTTGCATCTTCGCCTGACTATTCAGTTAAGAGTCAGGATGCCTGGGGAGAAATAATGGTCTGCCCGTTTTTCTTGTGTTGTGTAATTTTGTTTTGTGTTTTGCCATGAACAGAGTAGACTTCTGAAAAACTGGAGACTCATTAATTCTATGCATTATGCAAATTAATTCAAATTTATCCAGATTCCCACTATTTTATTGAAATTAAAAAATTTTCTTGCCTGACCTGTGGTGGCGCAGTGGATAAAGCGTCGACCTGGAACACTGAAGTCGCCGGTTCGAAACCCCGGGCTTGCCTGGTCAAGGCACATATGGGAGTTGATGCTTCCTGCTCCTCCCCCTTTCTCTCTCTCTCCTCTCTATAATGAATAAATAAAATCTTTAAAAAAAAAAAAAAAAAAAAAAACATTTAAAAAAAAATTTTTTTCTTTAGCACATAAATTTCATAGCACTGGAGTGGTTTGGAGGCCATAAATAAAAAGTTTTGGCTGTTTATATGCCTACCACTCTGTCTGGCTGAAATAATAATATAATAATAATGTTAAATTTTTACATGATGCTAGATGTAATCCTACAAGGGAAGATTACAAAAAGTGATTGCTCTCCTAAGGTCATGTTTGGCAAAGTCCTTTGTCTGTGTCCAGAGGGCTGTAAATTCTGTGAGTGTTGGTCATCCTGGCCCGGGTCCAGTCTTCCTAGTTAATTTTCAAACTCAGTAGCAATGATCAGTGTTAGCAAATAGTAATTTTAATGGATACTTTTTTTTCTAGTTTGAAAAAAATTGTTATAGTGTACATTTTTATGTGCTATTTCTTAAGCATATTCACACTTGATAGTGAAAATGAGGGATTGTAAAAAAATAATCTTATATTTGATATTAGTAAAAGCCTGTTCTGGCCCTGGCCGGTTGGCTCAGCGGTAGAGGGTCAGCCTGGTGTGCGGGGGACCCAGGTTCGATTCCCAGCCAGGGCACATAGAAGAAGTGCCCATTTGCTTCTCCACCGCCCCCTCCTTCCTCTCTGTCTCTCTCTTCCCCTCCCGCAGCTAAGGCTCCATTGGAGCAAAGATGGCCTAGGTGCTGGGGATGGCTCCTTGGCCTCTGCCCCAAGCGCTAGAGTGGTTCTGGTCACAGCAGAGCGATGCCCCCTGGTGGGCAGAGCGTCACCCCTGGTGGGCGTGCAGGGTGGATCCCGGTCAGGCGCATGCGGGAGTCTGTCTCTCCCCGTTTCCAGCTTCAGAAAAATACAAAAAAACAAAAAAAAACAAACAAACAAAAAAACAAAACAAACAAAAAAAGCCTGTTCTGTTTCCATTGCTCAAGTTAAATGCTGTGAACTTTTCAGATGGTGGCACCCATAATTTCATTAAGTGAATAGGTGGTATTTGTGCTGTTTATGCGTGTTAGAGGAAGTTTTGTTTTGTTTTGTTTTTCATAAGAATTTAGCCACAGTAAGTACAGCAGTATGGAAAAAACAAGTTTTAAGCTCATGTAATTATGAATTGAAGTTGGTTTAAAAAGGAAGAAAAAACCATACTCCCACCCCTCCTGTAATTTTCCCTTGCTAAGTGTGTTAGTTTCCCGGAGCTGCTGTGACAGACCCCACAAATGGGGTGGCCTGAAACCACAGCAGTGTGCTGTCTCCCAGAGCTGGAGGCCAGAGGCTGGAATCGGGGTGTGGCAGGCCGCACCCCAGGGGAGAACCCTTCCTGGCCCCTTCCTGCTTCTGTTGGCTCCAGGTGTTCCTTGCCTTGGGGTCGCATAACTGCCATCTTTCTTCCATCTTCACAGGACCTTCTCTGTGTCTGTGTGTGTCCTTTTCTCTTACAAGGACACCCTCACTTCCCTCAACATTACCCTAATCCATTACCATCTCAGCCTGATCCTTATTTTAAGTACCTCTGCATTAAAGACCCTATTGCCAAATGAGATCATATCCTGCGATTCTGGGTAGACGGGAATTTTTGGGGTGCCATTCAATCTATTAACATTACATTAAAGATGTTTTCACTTGGTTAGAAAGCAGCTTAATTATGTGGTAATAAACAAGAAGCTGTCGTCGTTGATCATTCTTAATTTTGTGTATTCTATTGTATGTTATCACGTTGTATTACAGTTGTTACTCACCCACCTACCTCTTGCACTAAACTGTGAAAAGGCAAGGATTGTCTTTTTTCTTGATATAACACACCTAATAAATTGCTTATATATTATATTAATATACATATCTAAACATATCAAAGTAAGAAATGAATGGAGTAGGTGAGAAGGTTAGAATCTTAGAGTTAATTTAGCCATCACATTCAGTCTCCATGTTTATAGGTCATGAACCGCTCGGGAGACCAGCTAGGTAATGCTACACGTGCAGCTGCAGTCACATTCTCTTTACTTCCCAACTCTACCTTTTTTGCAGCGTACAAAGTTGTCTCTATATTAAAAGATTTAACTGTGAGTATTCATGGACTACTTATTAAAGCATACAAACACCCAAACCCTGTGGACTATTAACCTATGTTCAGAAGTCCTAGCTCTCGAAGTTGTTGAGTTTTTCTCTCTGTGTGCAATTTTGTAAGTTGTATCTAACCCATAAGAATACTTTGAGAAAAACCTTTGCAATTCATACATTGCATGAAGACCACCCAGGACAGGAAAGGATAAGGTATGACTCCAGCCATCCGTGGGAGAGTCATGTGGTGCGATGGAAAAGGCCGAGTCAAGTAGTTTTTGGCTTTGATCTTGTTGCAGGCACCCATTAATTGGGCAATTCGCCTCATCTCTGAACCAGTCTATGAAATGAGATGAGATAACTTTCTTCCAGCTCGGTTGTAAGAGCTAATATCACTGTTTGTCATTCCCCAGGCGGGTTTTTCTTCATCCCATTGAGCTTCTGGCTAGGGGCCTCTGATATTTCTTTGTGTTATGACAACTAGGACAATGACTTCTTCGTGGTAGGACACTTACTAACTGGGCACTGCTGGGGATACGGGGAGGTGTGTTGAAACCCATGATATCTAGACAGTACAGCAAGGGCTGCAGCCTGCAACCCAGGACACAGACAGACAGATAGATGGGTTCTGTGAGTCAGTTTCCTGCATCCTGTGGAGTCAGAGGGAAGACCTGCACAAGCAACGGGCCTGTGAACAATGGCCACTTCCTGTGACCAGGAGACTGCAGAGGCTGAGGCTGCGGGCCCTCACTGTCAGGCTGCACTGAGCAGGGTGCTCCCGAGCCACATTCACAGACCACTTCTCTTCAGATCTGGGGGAAAAAATTTCCTTCTTTTGCTTTTTAACTTCGTTAAAGAGTTTGTAAGTAAAGCAGACCTTAACTCGTCCGAGTGAATTTAGCTTTCCAGTGGAGAAGGGGAAATGTCATGATCTGACCATGGCTGCAGTAGAGTTGGAAATTTATACTCTTATGCCAACGCAAGGGTATTTATTTTTGTTTCCTCATCTGAAAAATGGCAGTGCCATAGAAACGTAACATGCTTCACATTTTTATCCTAACGCTCAAGTTTAGTAACAGTAGTGGTAATAAGACTAACGCTAGGCAACCCTTCCAGAGTGCTTACTATGTGTCCTGCACTGTTAGGAGCACTTCACATGCATTTACCCATTTATAGAGACCCATACAGCTGTGTGCAGAGTTTCATATTTAAATATTTATTGCTAATTATGTACCAGTATATGGGTTGTCCCATATCAGAAAAAAAAAGTGTGTGAGTAGCAAAGGAATAATGTAGTCAAAGAATAGTCATAATTAATAGCAAACAGTGAAACTGAATCCAGTGATTTCTTTTTTGTGTTGTTGATCACAAGGGCTGCTCCATCTGCTGCAGTGGAAAATGCTGATAGACAAATGGACTTGCCCTTGCACTGTTCTCCACTGGACTAGATGAACCGTGACTGCTCACCCCTGCTCCCCTCACTTTCCAAGATGATCCTGGCTGATTCTGTGGTGTGAAACAAGGCGTGAGAGATAGGGAGGTGTCAGCAGCTCAGCCCAGAAGGCTGGGGATTGGGCAGTGACTTCCTGTAATCGCAGGCGCTGGCCGGCTGCCCCACGCTCTGGCAGTGAGTGCCGGGGAGGTGGGCTGGGAGACAGCTGTGCCTAGCACTACAGGCTGCGTGGGACTGCGGAGCACCGGCCCCTCCATGGGACTGCTTCAGGATGTTCTGCCTGAAAGGTGAGGGGGCTTGGGGACTGTTTGGGTGGTGAGGTTGTAGTTAGAAAAATGGTCACTTAACATCAGAGTCTAAATCACATGGCTAGTTCTATTAAAATCAAAGTTTGAGGGAGTTTTGTTAAGTATGAAAGTGAAAAAGTCATTGTTCTACTTTGGTTGCAAACAGGAAGAAAGACCTCCTGTTGGGGAGATGGAATTTTCTTTTAGACAGAATGGATAGCTCTCCCTTCGGATGTGTTTTTTGCGTGTTTTGTCATCAACAAAGGTAGTTAAGAGTTTAGAATTAATGAACACTTAATAAAAGTAGGAGTAGTTTACAGTTGTAACATCAGCCCTGTGAGAGACGTTTCTGTGGGATGAGTTGACCGTGGGAAGGATCAGAATGACTAGAAAGGGGGAACAGTTCTGTTGCTGTCACCTTTAATGTGCCAGTTCAGGGGTGAAATGAATTTTGCTACAGACACACTCTTGGTTGAGCTGTGTGTGGATTATACTTCTCAAGTACTGTCAGATGGTGAATATATGAGTCCATAGAGTGATTTCCTGATTCGTTGGGGAGTATTTTCTCTTTTTAGGCAATTATTGTTTCTTCAACTCTGTTTTTCTTCCGACTCTTGTCATAATGTAATTAATTTAGGCATTTGAGAGTGTGTTTGTCTATGTGATTGCTGGAGTGGGGGAGTTAGAATGAATTTCCGTGGAACTGGAATAGATTATTTTCTTCATTTCTTTCAGTGTATGTCATTCTGTTGATGTGAAATTCTTGACAGCTTTTCAATTTTTGGAAATAAAGTGGTCCTGGCTTTCTTTGTTGATTGCTTCCTTGTCCTCCGTCCATTAACTAGTAATAGACATGGGTTCTCTAGCCTTAACCCTTACTGTTTTAACCCTAATTTGACACCTTAAAAACCACCCAAGTCTTTAATATTAAACCGAGCTTGGGATATTTGTTTATACAGTTGGTACAAATTTGATAAAACTGAGGGGGTAAGAACAAATCCTTCTCTCCTTAAGGATTCGATTAATTTATACTATAGAGGTTATCTATATGCAGTGGATTTCTAGGAAGCTCATAAGGATGAAATAAATTTGAATATTTCTGAAAAATGTTAGATGAACTGGGTTATGAGTTCTCATGATGCTGTTCCTTATAAAAAGTTGTTTTTTCCCAAAACTATGTAATTATGAAGAGCCAACATTCAGTATTATTGGATGAGGGCGTGTGCTGACCTAGTGTAATCTCTGCAGTACAGTTGAAATCATTATGACCTAATGATAGCTTAAGGTTTCGGATTTTTAATTGAATGCAGGTGGGGAGTTGTTGCAGGGTATGACTTTTGCAGCTTCAACATATTTGTCTCCACCCATTCCCATAACAGCAATTTCACTTTATTAAAGAATCTATCAATTTCATGGACTCTTAGTTTCCGTGGTAACTTAGGACATGTTAGAAAGTCAAGTGAATGGCATGTGATGACAACTGAGTGTGTTTATGCTGCAGTGTGTGTTTTAATCAGGAAAACACAATCCCTTTTAGAGCCCACTTCTGATCTCCCAGCAGCCAGGACAAACAGTTGACATTTTGCTCTTTTCCTGTGACTTGCAGCCTCCTGATTGACAGTAATGATTTTTAGGTTGCCCTCTGTGCTACATATGAGGCAACCCCATGATAAAGTAATGGTGAATGGGCTTCCACACAGGAATAGGAAGGGCTGCTCGTGATGATGCCGTATGTTCTGGGTTTGTGTTCTCCTCCGCTGGAGACGTTTTCAGAGGTTTCCTGAACGGGTCTGTGCCTGTGCCGAGCTGGGGCTCCAGGGCTGTGGGGTCCGTGGTTAGGATCTGCATTGACTTTAAAGGAGACATATAGTAATTGCCCTTCTTTCGGGTTGAATCATATTCCTGTGAATTTCTTTTACTTTGTTAAAAGAAAACATTCATACCAAATAGCCTTTCACATTGATTAAGACTTTTCTCCATTTAGACTATTTTTTTATGAAGTCATGTCTACTCATCTTTTGGTTGATTTGGCGCTAGAAAAAAAATGCCTCCTTGTAAGAGAGATGTCACCTTTGTCATTCTTGTCAGTGTAGCAGCTCATATAGTTACTATCACTGTCTACTATTGCCATTGAAGTGGCTCCCATACGCCCACTCCACCCAAGGTCATTTTGTATGAGCAACGTTTGAGCTTCCGGTCTCTGGGAAAATGTTCTCTCAAGTTCTGCCAAGGTCCCTGTGGTTAACAAAGCCATGGTGTGTTATTCCTTCACTGTGTAATCAGTTATCCAACACGGTCTGGGGAGTTAGCTTCTGGCTAATCATATAATACAATTAATGACAAAACTACAGTGCAGGTGCTAGATACCATTCATAGATTGCTTTGTTAAAAAAACTAGAATAAAATATTTTTACCACTAATACTGCATGGAACCTAATTCAGTTTCTTTGAGACAATTCAGAATGCAAATTTCTTAATGGCAGCACACCAGTTCATCTTTGTAAATATTAATTATTTTAGTAGTGTATCTCTAACTGTGAATAACATTTTCTTCTTTTTAATTTCTGACCCATCACAGACAGTTTGTAAAACATAAAAATTGTGTGCTGTTGGGATATCACAATGCCAAACAGCTATAAAAGTTCTTCAACATGACCTCTCGTTTTCTATAGAAATCTTGTAGATGGCTAAGCAAAGCCTGGGCCACCTGGCACTGGTTAGCAGGGAAATCTGTATTAGTGCGCTAGAGGTGCTGTAACAAATAACCTTTTGAGTGAGTAGCTCAGGACAAAAATTTCTTCTCTCACAGTTCTAGAGGTCAAAGTCCAAAACCAGGGTCTGGTCGTGTTCCCCCTGAAGTCTTTAGAAGAGACTCCCCTGGCTTCTTCCAGTTTCTGGTGGCCTCAGGTGTTTCTTGGCTTGCTGCAGCATCTCTGGCTCGGTCTTCATGTGGCCTTCTTCCCATTGTGTCTCCCTGTAGCTCACTGTGTCCCATGGACCGCAGTCATTGGATTTCGGGCCCACCCTAATCCAGTACAGCACCTCATTTTAGTTGATTACATTTGCAAGCACTGTTCCCAAATAAAGTCACAGTCTCAGGTTCCCAGTAGATACGGATTTTGAGGGAATAATTGACCACATTACAATGGACCATATGTAAAATCACATTGACTGAAGGCAGCAGGATAGCAGGTGCATTTAATGGAAAGCCGTAAGATTGACTCCGGCACAGCCGCTTTGATGATGCATTTGAAACTATGGCAGTGTTTCAGACAGGTTTGTATGTATAGGTACAAGGGTTGAAAATACACTCACTAGGACCAGTCATGCAAAAGAAGAAAACCTTGCCTTTTTAGTTTCTACCAATGGTCCAGTTTCCTTCATGAACTCTTATCCTGCTGAGAAGGCGGAAAACAGAAAACAAAACAGAACTCAGTTTGCTGCAGTCAACTCTGTGTGAGCCAAGAATTTAAACAGTTGTATTAGATAGCTCAGTCTGTTGGGTGACTCAATCTTTCAGAATTCTCCTATGATCCTTCTCTCTGAAGTGGATTCGTTTGCTGAGTCTCCCTCTTATTAATAAAACAGAAGTGATACATACTGTATTTCATACTTTTGAATCATTGGCTTGATCATTACATGGTTTTAAAAACTGTAAAGCGGGATACCTTTGTGTAGTTGAGTTTGAAATCATTGCTTTTATGACAAGATTAATGCATAAGTCCTTTTGTGCTCTTAAGAATAATTTTTAACATGTTTTATGAGCATCAGGGACCTCAGGTTTCTGAATTTAATATTGGATTTTACCTGGCCAGCATTCTCTCCAGAGATTTGAACCTGGCCTTGGTGTTGGACTAGATTCTTGCCCTTTCTTCGCTCTTAGGTGTCGTCCACGATCTAGAAATCTAGCTTCATTGTTTGGAAAAGTGGTGAATTGTGTAGAGTGGGTGTCTCCCAGCTGCCTGCATGCTGAGGATGGTAATAGGGTCCCGTCTACATCCTTTTCTGCCTCACAAGTTACAGATTTAGGAAAGCCTTTAGGTTGTCTAATAATAGCAGAGTTATGTTGGAGATTACAGCCCAGAACTATCTCAGGCATGTGCTTCTGCTCCCGCGAGGGCAGGTCATGCAGAAAACTCCACTTTCTCCTTCCTCGTTGGCCTGGAGCAGGTCACAGGCCTCTTTCCAGTTGTCTCGTGTATGTTGTGTATGCAGAAGAATTCCTTAGATTCTTTTCTTGGCAGCATTTGGAAAATAATGTCTGGAATCAGAAACAGATTTGTTATTTCTGTGCTGAAACAAGTGCATTTTTCAAGTTAGCTAGCAAGCAACCATTTGCTCTGGCGGGTTCCCCACCCTTCTGAAATCCAGTAATAAACTGCCAAGTAAGCTCTGAACAGAGTTTATGCTGATTTACTCTTTGATCTGAGCATCATTTTTAAAAGACATGGACAATTAAAAATGCGAGTGGCCCTGAAAGTGTTGCATGCACGTGGATCTGGACGTTTTACTATCATACATTTGTATTTGGAGTTTTACTTAAATTAGCGGTCGCTGTAGCACCGTAGTCCTGTGGGGCTTCCCTAATTCTTTCCCCCTCCTTTCGTCTAAAAATTGCATATAATTGTTAGTCAATAACCTAGAGCTACCAAGGGGAATTCACTCTTGCTTAATCTGCAATTTAAAGTAGCGCTTTTACTAAACACTGGTGATATCATGCATTTTTCAAACTGGCAGGCAAAGCCCTTGAAATTTAATAAACCAAACAAAGCTAGCCCTTTATTTCCTTTGTCTTTCCCTTGAAAACTTTGTCATTCTTTCCAGTTCCCTTTCTTCCATTACTAATCAACATCTTGCTTTTCAATAGGTTGCAGTAGAAGCCAGATTGCCTTGTTGAATAGATAATTTAATATAAACTAGGAAATGCCGTCCTTATGGAACGAAGAAGCAGGTACCAGAGCTTTGCTGTGGAAGCGCACAGAGCCGGGGGGCTGCTGTTTTTGGAGCATGCTCTGTGCACAGCTAGTGCTCTGCGTAATTTAGTGGAACTGAATCAAATGACTAGAATTACCAAAAGCATTGGCAGAGGTTTCAGTTAAATTCTCCATTTTAATACATCGTGTCTCATTGTTACCTGTTTATATTTCCTTTATTTGCTGATTTTCGGGTCTCTCTGTTTTAGTTTTTTTTTTTCTTTTCTTTTCTTCCCTTGTTCTCTGATTGCCCAGTGGGGGAGCTGTATTATTCCTAATCTGGACTGAACTTCTGGTTACAAAGGTGTGATCAGTAGTCTGCACACGTGTGTGTACAGGGGGTAGTTAGCGGAAGAGGGCAGATGAAGCAGTGTGATGAAGGCAGTCTGCCACTCTGGACCTCAGGTCCCCACCGTCAACCAGGCACCACGCTGTGCCCAGGTATGTATTTTTCTATTTTAAATATCAGAGGAAAAGAACTGCTGAAAACCACACGAGGGGCTTTAAGCAGTTAACAGCTTTCACATGGTTAACCGGCTTGGTAACATTTTGTATTAGGTGGGAAGATGGGTATTCGTCAATTTTTTAAAATGTCAGTTATTTTTACAAAATCATACATAGCAATTGAATTTGAAACCAGAAGATCTTAATTTGACAGGCAATGTAATGACAAACTATTTGATTTAATGTTAACAGTATTCGTCCTTTATCTGCTGATTACATGACATTTATCAGGTTGGTTAACTTATATTGGGTTTAGAATGTTTATTGTTCCTGTCAAAAAAAATGGCTGGCACTGAGAACCACTGAGTCAGATAACCATGCTGACTTGAACTTGCGTTTAATTCGTTGGTGGGGGTGCATAATAAGAGAAATGTGAGCACTCATGGTCTGTCTTTGGAATGTTTTCTCATAACAAAAAGGTGTAAAGAACATCAAGTGAGCTTTAGGTACCATGGGTTGAAATGTAATTTAAGTGAATTTCTATTTAAGTGGAGAATGGTTTTCACAGGTCAGAGTCTATATTAGATGTTTGTTCTTGAGAAATTTTGCGAGACAGCATTTGAAAACAAGAGGAAAATCTCTATCTTGATGGCCAAACAAGGTCATCCGTGCTCTTTATTGTCTTATTTCACTGAGTGAAACTGTACCAGGTTCACTGTTACTGAAACTTTTAGAATGGCAGTTGGGGCGAAGGCCTCTGCTCTCTTGAGGTTCGGAGTGTGAGGGGAGGACTGTGCCTTCTGAAGGGGTCTGAGGAAGGGGAGGCTCGGGCCATCCAGATTGCTGGAGGCAGCTTCTGGGGAGGGGCTGGAGTCCCCGAGATTCCAGCTGGAAGATGTGCAGGGGAAACTGATTGACACGAGAGGTTAAGAGTAGCGACTTTTTGCCTGACCAGGCAGGTGGTGGTGCAGTGAATAGAGTGTCGGACTGGGATGTGGAGGACCCAGGTTCGAGACCCCAAGCTCACCAGCTTGAGCCCAGGGTCAAGGGGTCACTCAGTCTGCTGTAGCCCCCCCCTCCCCCGTCAAGGCACATATGAGAAATCAATCAATGAACAACTAAGGAACTGCAACAAAGAATTGATGTTTCTCATTCTCTCCCTTCCTGTCTGTGTGTCCCTATCTGTCCCTCTCTTTGACTCTCTCTCTCACTGCCACAAAAAAAAAAGAGTAGCGACTTTTTTGTTTTCAAACAGAGAAGAAGGTCCCTTAGCAAATGGAAAGGGGGCCTCAGAAAATGCTCTAAGGAGAGCAGTGGTAGTATGTAGCCCCCGGGGGTAGTGTGTACAAGTTGGGGGTTTTGCTTTATCCAGACCATTTTCTAATTTTAAGAGGACAAGGAAAGCGCTAGTCCCTCCTCCCCTTTTTTTTCTGAAAAAGTGTTGCTATCAGAGAACACCCAGTTTTATGCAAAAAAGGGCCAATATTATTCTTAAGGTGGCTGGCTAATTGATACATCTAGATTCATGCAAAACTTATCAGTGTTCCAAAATACTTCTAAAATTCATCAAACCTCACCAAAATATTTTGGTAGAATTTTGTGTGTATTTATTCATTGGATATTGGTGGCACCTACCACGTGCCAGGCACGGCCCCCACCCAGGAGAGCCTGCCCTGCATTTTCCAGGCCCGGGGTTCTTCTGTGCCCGTACCTCCACTGCTCTCCTGGCCCTTTGTGCCCTCTCCGGGGCGGGGGGCACCCTCTGTCCCCAAGGTTGACTTTGAGAGCAAAGCAAAGCCAAAAACTTTTAAAAATAGTTTCCCTACTAATCCTGACCCCAATAATAAAAATAATTGACAGGCTAGTAAAGAAGATTTAATAAATCCCAACTCTGTCCATTAAAATAAGCCCTGGCCAGATAGCTCAGTTGGTTAGAGCATCATCCCGAAGCACAGAGGTTGCTGGTTCGATCCCCAGTCAGGGCACATACAGAAACAGATTGATGTTCCTGTCTCTCTCGCTCTCTCCTTTCCTCTCTCTAATATTAATAAAATAAACATTAAAAATACAGTATTTTATTAACTATTATAACGCCATTTAGTTCAGAATATTTTTTTTCTTATTTTCCTCTTTAAAACACTAGGTGTGTCTTATGGTCAGGTGTGTCTTATGGAGCAAAAAATATGGTACTAATCTTTAAAAAAAAAAAAAAAAAAGCTTGAGTAAAGATCTCCTTAACTGTAAGAAGAAATCTACCTGATTAAATATTGGGTATTTATCAGTAACAACTTACATAAGATGCTGGGCATTTTCTCACAAGTACACTGTATGTAGTTGTGCTATTTATTTATTTTAAAATTTTTACTTTTCAACTACAGTTTACATTCAAGATTATTTTGTATTGGTTTCCGGTGTACAGCATAGTGGTTAGACAATACTTTTCAACACTTTTCAAATACTTTTTAGTATACTTTTCGTTTACTTTACAAAGTAAAGTATATTTCCAGCACCCACCTGGCACCATCCGTAGTAGTTACAGTATTACTGACTACATTCCCTGTGCTGCACTTTACATCCCCGTAACTGGTTTTTAACAGCCGGTCTGTGCTGCTCAATCCTTTTCCTTTCCCACCCAGTCCCCTGAACCCCTCCCTCTGGCAGCCGTCCATCCGTTCTCTGTGTCTCTGAGTGTTTCTGTCTCACAGTCATGCTATTTAAACCTGACCTCTCTAAGTGCTTCATAAGGTTATTGCCTAGACTTACCTCGGGCTTGTGAAAATAAAGACCAGTTCGTACCATAATTTGCAAATATGATGTAACTATATGGTGAGAAAGGTGAGTAGACTTCCGTTTTTTCATCGTAGCACATTTACACCAACTTATGTCAAGTTTTCTGGAATCACATTGTATGACTACGCCCAGATGAATGCAGAATACTGTAAGTCACACAGACTGGCGAATGAGCGTGGCAGCGACACAAATATTCTGAAGGCGGTGGAAGCCAGTGCGAGTATCCTGATAGACTTCCGATGGCTCCAGTGGAAGGCAGGCATGCTGCCACCGCCGCCGAGGCAAAACCGCTCCTTTCTAGACTTTTCTAGCAGAACAAGTGCGCGATAAAAATTTAAAACAAGACGTGGACTTCTCACAGGGCACCTTTTATAAAATTGTATCATTTTCACAAAATCTCTTCCTGTCTAGATGAGAGGGATGGATGAATGGATAGTTGTACCCTTACAAGTCTCATTTTAGGTTGATTGCTGCGGAATTTGTTCTGAGCTCTCCTTAGTCGCTGGGGAATTTCTCTTCCCACTGTATTCCTTCTTCTGTTGGTAACTGGCAGCCCAGTTTTTCACCGCAGAACTGGTTAGTGAAAGAGTTGTCCAACCAAACTTGGGAAATGACGATGGAAGTTTTAGAAAAGTAGCGTACTCAGAAGATGACATTGTATATCCTTCTCTCCAAAAATGTGGGGTCCCTTTAATGCTGAAAGAACTTGAATGCAGATGAGTGAATTTTTTAAAATTAATTTATTTATTTACTTTTTTTAGATTTTATTCATTTTAGATAGAAGAGAGAGAGGGAGAGAGTGAAGGGGGAGGAGCAGGAAGCATCAACTCTCATATGTGCCTTGACCAGGCAAGCCCAGGGTTTTGAACCGGCCACCTGTGTTCCAGGTTGATGCTTTTTCCACTGCGCCACCACAGGCCAGGCCAGATAAGTGAATTTGTGGTAGCTTTAAACATGATTTAAATATAAAACACCTTTAGGCTTGGGCTTACAAGTTGCCTTCTATAGAGACTGCTTTTTTAGTCACCCACTGAACATATGAGGCTTACCCGTCTGGTGCCTTTTTTCCTCCCACAGAAAGTTAATGTTGGCATGGCAAATATTCTAAATCATCATTATGTGCTTTTGGCTCATGGTAACAAATCTGGCTGAAGATGAGCTTGTCTTATTTGCTCCCCACCCTTCGCTCACCTTCATGAAACTGGTGACTAGATCCATTGTTGGTGTTATCTGCCAAAAATAAGGAGTCTGTGAATTTAGGAGGAAACCAGCCCCTAAAATAGATGAGATTCCTTGGGCACATGACATATCAGAGGGTTCTCCCAGGCTGCTATTCTGAACTGTGTTTGACCAGATTTTCTTTAATTTCCCCTTCTCCCATTTCACCATTGGAGAGTGACCTTCATGCTCTGCGGGCGAAGAGCGGCCACCTTCCTCTGTGTCCTGCTCTGTGTGACGTCTAAAATTAGATCAGACTCGATGGACGTCCTGTAGAGAAATGAACAAACAGGCTTCTCTCTGCGAAAGTAGTGCTTCCCTCGGCGCACAGTGGGAACACTCACGCTAACACTAAGAGAATTCTCTGGTCAGCGTCGAGTCCTTTGCTGAATCTAATCTTTGTGATAACTCCTGAATTTCTATCTCTAGCCGAGACCTCTCCCCTAAAGTTTGCATGTGACTATCCAGCTGCCTACTCCACATTTCTACCTGGTGTCTAATCGGCTTTATGAACACGCGCAAACCCCTGCCCCGCACTGTACCCCACATCTGTCCACTGCCGGCTTCCTCATTTCAGCAGGTGGCAGATCCGTCCTGCCAGTTGCTTAGAGCACTTGAAAGTCATATGAGTCCTTTTTCTCTCACACCCCACTTCTGGAGTGTTAGGAAATTCCGTTGACTATTTTTTAAACCTTTTCCAGGTTCTGACTCCCCCCCACCCCCGCTGCCACCTTCCTGCATGAGTCTTACATGGCCTGCCATCACAGCTCACCGGGACAGCCGGTTTCCAACACAGCAGCCAGAGGGACCCTTACACACATAAGTGAGATTGTGCCACTCCTTTGCTCAAAACTCCATTTCACTCACATTAAAAGCTCAAATCTTGGCAATTTCCCTTTTATTTGGGGGTGTCTGTCACAGGCCAAAACTAAACTATTGAGGAGAAGAATTGTAGAAGCTACAGGATATGCAGCTGCCTCGGATCCTTTAGTGTGGCCGAAAAGCAAAAGGCTTCCCGCAAAACTGCAGTCCCGGGTGAGCCTGTGTTCTTGTGCGAAGCGCATAGAAGGCATGGTCTTTAATGAGAATCCTCCATCTTTTCTGCCATGGACTGAAGGCCTTTCTATCTCATTTTGTCATTCAAGGTGGAAATCTGATACTTAATGCAGCTACCATGCTGTAGCTTTAGTCATTTATTTATTTATTTTGTGTGTGTGTGTGTGCATGCGTGCGTGCGTGTGTGTGTGTCAGAGACAGAGTCAGAGAGAGGGACAGACAGGAATGGAGAGATGAAAAGCATCAATCATCAGTTTTTCGTTGCGACACCTTAGTTGTTCATTGATTGCTTTCTCATATGTGCCTTGACCATGGGCCTTCAGCAGACCGAGTAACCCCTTGCTTGAGCCAGCGACCTTGGGTCCAAGCTGGTGAGCTTTGCTCAAACCATATGAGCCTGCGCTCAAGCTGGCGACCTCAGGGTCTCGAACCTGGGTCCTCCGCATCCCAGTCCGACGCTCTATCCACTGCGCCACCGCCTAGTCAGGCTCAATTCTTTGTTGTAGCACCTTAGTTGTTCATTGATTGCTTTCTCATATGTGCCTTGACGTGGGGAGGGGGCTACAGCAGAACGAGTGACCCCTTGCTCAAGCCAGCGACCTTGTTTTCAAGCTGGTGAGCTGTGCTCAAACCAAGTGAGCCCGACCTCAAGCCAGCAACCTCAAGATTTCAAACCTGGGTCCTCTGCATCCCATTTCAGTGCTCTATCCACTGCGCCACCACCTGGTCAGGCTGTAGCTTTAGTCTTTATTAAGTAAGTTTGATAAGAGAGTTTCTGTCAGAATTTTAGGAAATTCATTCCCTGGCTTTTATGATAGTGAAGACAAAACGGTAGGGAGCCTATTCAAATTAGAAAGCTAACTTATGTGTTTAATAAGCAGATCAGTTTTATTCTCATACATATATTTATTTTGCTGAGCTTTGATGTGTTAAAAGGAGTATCACACAGTCCTCTCATGGTAAGTGCAAGGTACTCTCATAGTAGCCTGACATTTTCTTTCATTTATAAAAATGTACAGCAGGATCTGCCCCCCTGCCCCCCATTGAATGAGATTATATATTCTCCATGTACCTCCTCTTGTGGGGTAGTGATGGGTTCTCCTGGAGTCTAAGCTCCTTGAGGGCATAGCCCATTGACACCACTGGGAATGAATTCTAGTCCATATTTGTGTTGGTTGTTTGTTTTAGAAAGAGAGAAAGAGATAGACAGGAAGGGAGAGAGATGAGAAGAAGCAACTCGTAGTTGTGGTACCTTAGTTGTTCATTGATTGCTTTCTCATATGTGCCTTGACTGGGGTTGGGGGGGACTCCAGCTGATCCAGTGTCCTCTTGCTCAAGCCAGCGACCTTAGGCTTCAAGCCAGCGACCTTTGGGCTCAAGCCAGAGACCATAGGGTCATGTCTATGATCCCACAGTCAAGCCAGCGACCCCACACTCAAGCTGGATGAGCCCGCACTCTAGCTGGTAACCTCAGGGTTTCAAACCTGGGTCCTCAGCATCCCAGGCTGATGCTCTACTCACTGTGCCACCACCTGGTCAGACTCCAGTCCATATTTGTTGATCAAAGTAATGAAATGTAATCATTAACCTAGTTCATATGACAAAGACTTTAGCCATCAGTCTCCATGAAAATAAATGGACTTTTCTGAGGGTAACTTAAAATATAAAAGTAGAGTTTTCTACTTTCAAGGAGACTGAAAATATGCAGGCAATAGCAGAGCAAGAAAGGTTTTGTTTTTTGTTTGTTTGTTTGTTTGTTTTAACTTTCAGGGTTTTATTTTCTGTATCAACCAGATAGAAAAATATACTGCTATGACTTCAATCATTAATGGCTTGTAAGAGGGGGAAGCTGATCATGAAGAAGGAAGATGGCTAATGTGTTTCTAGAAATTCAAACATGCAGAACAAATGAGTCCAGGCTTTGTGGTCACTGAGGGAGAGAGTCCATTTCTCAAGTACCTTCTTGGTCTTTGAAGTGACAGGTCACCTTCAGGGAAATGGCCAGGTCCCTGTTGGCTCTGTTCGAGCACCTGTCTGAAGTGGTTTTATTCCTCTTGACTAAAGGATTGGGGATTTACTCATCAAGGAGAAACATACTCTTTATCTGTGTACTATTTTTCCTCTTGGGTTTTCGATTAAATGCACACACCTCCAATGCATAGTTCGGTGAATGGACAATTGAGTATATACAAAAAGATGAAAAGTGGTAAAATTATCTTTAGAAATATGGGATTATTTCCCTTGGCAAACCATTAATTAAACATTAAATTTTTCTATTTCTATAGAAATTTTATTGTATTTGGCCCTCCCATCCCAGGTTCTAAATTTTCGGATCCACTGGGTTCTTTTCTTGATTTTCGGATCCATTTGACTCGGTTCCCCTGTATGCATTTCATTCTATTTCCATTGTGATTCTTGTTCCCCATTTTCTCTTTAGATCTGCTTTCAGTTTGCTCCTTATGTTTTCGTGTCTGTATAAGGTGCTGTGAGAACAAGCTGGTTATTACTCAGGACCTTGTGTCAGAGCACACCTAGCAGTATTCTATGAATACCTGTTGAGTGATTGAATGCTTAGCAGTATTAGGGACTTTATTTTTTCTCTCCTTTATCTCTGCAAACTGTTACAGTTATTAAATGCTATAAGTACTTTTACCTATAGGTTGTTTTTTCAATTCAAAAAACGCAAGTGATGGCCCCCTCATTTAAGGACCAGTTGAGATCTTACTAGAATAAACATTCAGATTTTTGAGCCTGAAACCTTCATGATGTGGTTAACTTTGAGTAGAATTTCTGCATAAGAAGCAGAAAGCCCCTTAACCCAGGAATCAGAGGTTCTGATCTTGGGCCTGTCATTTACTGAGTCTGAGGAAGTCCTGGAACCACTCTGAGCTATTTTCCCCAAGAGACTGCCCTGCCTACCAGAGGCGGTGATTTATGGGAGTCAGATGAGCTAAGGTGCCCAGAATGTCGCGGGAAACCGGCAGTCCTCTTCGCCGCCTCCTCTCGCATCCTCCTGCGCTTCCTGCCAACTCTGCCTCTCTGACAGGTTCTGGAACCCGTCTTTCCTCTCCGTCCCCGGGGCCAGCACCGCCTTAATGTGCTGACTGTTAGCATTTGGTGCTTTTATTGGATTATCAGCCTCCCAATTCCCCAGTTCTAGGCTAATTGCTCTCAAATTCCTTCTCCAAATTCTATCCAGAATGTAAGTAACAAACCTCATTGTGTTTTTTCTCAGGTTCCCCATTCTTCGTTCTCCCCCCCCCCCCATCCCATTACCTTTTGGGATAAAGTTAACTTCCTTCACGTGACATGGAGAAACCCTTCATGAAAGAATGCCTCCCTGCCTTCTTCCACCTTAATTCTCACTAGCATCTTCCCCCATCCATTTCCACCTGTCTGTCTGTCTTTGCATGCGCCAGGACCCTCAGCCTAGAAGGAATATCTGTTTCTCCTGTTTCTTCACTTAACATTTAGATTTGACTGAGAGGGCTCAGTTCACATGTCACCTCCTCTTGGAAGCCCTCTGTAACAAACATTTCAAAGCTAGTTTTGAACCCCTCCTCTATCTCAGTGTCCCTATCACAGTGTCACACAGCTGTCTGTCTTCTTGTGCTAGGCAATAAGAACCTGGAAGGCAGGGACTGTGTATTCTTCATTATGCCAAGAATCACATAAACGTTGGTTGGGTTTTTCAATAATACTTGGAAAAATATGAGAGCAAATCCTGGTGTATCATCCAGCTTAGTACTAGAGGAAAAACAGGAAGTATTACCCTGTCCTTGCATAAAGTTATATACTGTCCACACCTGGGAGTGCTTTGAGTCAGGCCAGCTCTTCTCGCTAAATAATTCCTAACCAGTTGAAATGTGCAAAGAATTTCAAGTAAGATTAATTGCATTGGAAGAAGTAACTATGCCAAGAAATCTTATAATAATTCAAATTTTACCTGGGTAAACTGTGTTTGGAATGCAGTACCATAATATTCTGTAGGAGTAAATGACCTGGCTGTTGTCAGCCAGAGCCGAGTGTTCAGGACGAGGGCGTATTAGTATTTGTTACCTGGAATGGTGGCAGAAACTAAAAATATTAATTTGTTCAAGAAAAGCACAGGAAACAATTTAATGGTTAGTTCATAATTGCTTATTGAGGTAAAGTGGTCTTTCTTCTTTTTTTTTGAGAAATTTTGGTCTTTTTAAGGAATAATGACCTTTTCTGGAATTAATGAATCCAAATAATGGGAAATGACTTCTCTCTACCAACTGGGTGGTCATAATTTTGGCTCCCATGACTTTCAGCCCTAATGTTATGCCTGTAAGTTTGTTACCCTATATGGCTAAAGGACTTTGCACATGTAGTTAAGGTTACTACTCAGTGGCTTTAATAATGGGATTAGCCTGGATTATCTAGACGGGTTTTATACAATTACACAAGCTTTAAGAGCTGAGCTGAGCTTTCTCCTAGCTTATGGTGAAGTGGAAGTCAGAGAGATTCTATGTGTGAGAAGGATTCATTGCTGGCTTGAAGATGGAGGGAGGGAGCCCCTAGGAAACTTAAGAAGAACTGAATTCTGCCTGAATCCAACCTGAATCAGCTTGGAAGCAAATCTCCCTCCACAGCCTCCAGAGAAGAGCCCAGGCCAGCCAACACCGTGAGTGAGGTAGGTCTGTGGGACACTAAGCAGAGAACCCAGCCCAGCCTTCTGGCCTTTGGGCTGTGTAACTGGGAGATGTTAAAG
Organism: Saccopteryx bilineata; assembly: GCF_036850765.1. NCBI lineage: Eukaryota > Metazoa > Chordata > Mammalia > Chiroptera > Emballonuridae > Saccopteryx > Saccopteryx bilineata. Next base: position 34,054,996 of record NC_089501.1, on the reverse strand, counting down.
AGGTATTGTTTTAAGATGCTAAAGTCATGGTAGTTTGTTACAATAGCAGTAGAAAACTACTGCATGAATACAACAAAACAAAAATGGGATTGGTATACAGGATTCGGATTTGGGAACCTTTCTCTTAGGAAGACTTAATTTCCAGTGGACCTTAATATTGAATGCACTGTGTCTGACAAACACTAAAATTGAATGACCTTTCCAACAGCTGTAAGTGGTCTTTATTTCTGACTGTTACATGATCTTTCCCTGACCTCTGGAACATCATAGTTGACCCAAGACCTGCCCGAGTATGTCACTGACTTTAAAGGCTCCAGTGGAAAAATCAACCAAAGGATTGTAACATTATTATACGCTGACTTTGTGCAAGAAAGGTTAACAATAATAAATTGGAGGAATGAAGGTTGTTTTTGGTAGCGGAATAGCAAAGGTTCATTCTTGCTCTTTCCAAGTAATGTATAAAAATAGGACAGTTGAGATGCTGGCTTCATTTTAGCACTGTTTTTCTAATGTTGCCTTTATGAGAGCCACTCTCTTTGTCAAAGGCCCCCTCAAACCCCAAATGCTCGAATGTACTAATCTTTTGTTAATGGGAAGAGAGGAATTGCTTTTGACATCACTTAAGAAGTACTGTGCTCTCATATTGCAATTCTGAAAGCCATTCATTTTAGTTGTGATGTACAGGACAAGCACAGACTTCAGTCTGAGCTATGCTTTGCCAGTGTGGTGAATTTGTCCATATCAAATATGAAAACATTTGCCTTTGTATCAAAATAGAGAACAGTTTTCTCTGCATAGGATGATTGATAACAGCAGAGTCAGAAATGAACAGCGTTGATAACGTATTAATCACGTACCTTTATGGAAATTGACTACTGCCTACATCTTCCTAGAGGACAAATCACAAATTCTATATTTTTTTCAAAATACAAAATAATGAGGTTGTAGATAACCCTTTGAATGACTGACTAGTCAAAGAATGGAAATTAGAAAAGCAAGCTGCCGACTTGATAAACCATCACTGCCATCTGAGTTTTCAAACTTGACACACTCTTACTTTTTTCCTTGCTGCTTTGGTTATTTTATATGTGTAATGAATTTGAGATACAATCCTTACTTTGGAAATGGAGAGTTTTATTTGCTCCACTGCACACTCATGTCATTATTCAGACACTGTCTACATTCTCTTGCTTTTCTTCGCCTGTCTTACTTCTTTGTCTCAGCATATTTACT